>NC_092571.1:18689916-19002416 GCF_037975245.1 Apostichopus japonicus
ATTGCAAAATCTGCCTAAACACAGTTTAGTGTATTCAATTTTCTGTGTAGTTAAAATATCTAAAAGCTAAGTTTTATTAACAAAACATTGATCTTACAGTGACACACTGATATAAGGTCATTTTTATGTCAGACACTAGGCTTGCTTTAACAGTTAACATGGAACATTTCATAGAATAGTACAGAAAAAATACCCAGCCAGTTATGTTTGACAACTTCTGCTACATAATCTATGTTATGTTATGAAGAGTATATACTGTTGCCACATGGTATAACCTTTCACACAAGGATGTGAATAGGGTATGCACATTACTTACTGCACACCAAAAACATAAGTGAATATACATGAACCAATGACAACAGTCAAAGTGCTCTAATGTTTATAAAATTATTAGAATAACCTGTTACTAAAATGTCACCCAACACCCGACTCACAAGGTTATTTTCATTAAGGTAAATTTAAGTACAATTCTAAAGACTATGGACTGGCATAGTCATGAACAGCCCCCTGTCCCCACCCCAATGAACAGACCATCCTTGACAAGGACGAAAGCCCTTTAGCCCTCCCACCCCCACCCCACTTGTCACAAACCTACAGAATCTCTCTCACCTTACTATCTTCAACTTTACTTTTTCCGTCAGTTGAAAGGGCTGCGACAGGACTGTTGGGTTTTAATTTCTTTGCATTCAGAGCCTAGAAAATAAAACCATGATGAAAACATGCATAAGGTGCTCACTGATTATATGAAAGAAATATAGAAAACTTGTTGTAAAGACAATACTTGTATGAAATTGTTGCTACCTCTGTCTTTTTTGTGCTGTGTATCCTAAATGTGTAGTAAGGTATCTCCATCAAATCAAGAAAGTTCAAAGTTAGATTCAAGTAGATGTATTCTGAAACAACAATTACTGGTGTAATTCTGAAGGTGTTTTAAAAAATATACGTGTTACTTTGAAGGTTATACCTCTTTATCCAAGTAATCTCCTATAGAGTAACTATATTTGTTACTTTGGACATAATACCTCTTTATCCAAGTAATCTCCTATAGAGTAACTATATTTGTTTCTTTTGACATAATACCTCTTTATCCAAGTAATCTCCTATAGAGTAACTATATTTGTTTCTTTTGACATAATACCTCTTTATCCAAGTAATCTCCTATAGAGTAACTATATTTGTTTCTTTGGACATAATACCTCGTTATCCAAGTAATCTCCTATAGAGTAACTATATTTGTTACTTTGGACATAATACCTCGTTATCCAAGTAATCTCCTATAGAGTAACTATATTTGTTACTTTGGACATAATATCTCTTTATCCAAGTAATCTCCTATAGAGTAACTATATTTGTTACTTTGGACATAATACCTCGTTATCCAAGTAATCTCCTATAGAGTAACTATATTTGTTCCTTTGGACATAATACCTCTTTATCCAAGTAATCTCCTATAGAGTAACTATATTTGTTACTTTGGACATAATACCTCTTTATCCAAGTAATCTCCTATAGAGTAACTATATTTGTTTCTTTGGACATAACACCTCTTTATCCAAGTAATCTCCTATAGAGTAACTATATTTGTTACTTTGGACATAACACCTCTTTATCCAAGTAATCTCCTATAGAGTAACTATATTTGTTTCTTTGGACATAATACCTCTTTATCCAAGTAATCTCCTATAGAGTAACTATATTTGTTACTTTGGACATAACACCTCTTTATCCAAGTAATCTCCTATAGAGGAGCTATATTTGTTTCTTTGGACATAATACCTCTTTATCCAAGTAATCTCCTATAGAGTAACTATATTTGTTTCTTTGGACATAATACCTCTTTATCCAAGTAATCTCCTATAGAGTAACTCTCTGTCACCCTCTTCCTCTTTTGAGTCTTGGTCCCCTTTGTTATCTCTTTTTGAACTGAAATGAAAAAGGAAAATTCCAAATTGTAAGAAATTAAAAAGTTAATCAGAATGTAAACTTGTATTATTGTTACTTGTCATGTAAAACGCTACTTAATTGTCTATCTACATTAAGTTTCCAAAAGCAAGTCCACTTAATAACTGTGAAAAAAAAGTGTTACCATCAATTTGTAGAGCACTTATATACTCATGTTTTAGTTTCTATCGTGGTTCTATTAGTGCAGACCTTCCAGTTATTTCAATGCCAAATAGAACAGCAAGTGATCCAGCTTACCAGACTCAAACAAGTTTCAGCAAGATTACATAAGAAATATAATGAAAACAATTGTTTCAATCTTTAGTAGTAAGTTACCCAAAGAGTCTCAGAAATTAACACCATTACAGAAATCACCATAATGTCTAAATTTTAGGGGTAACTGCAAACCAAGTTTGTCACATCACTCGAGTCACCTCAAATTATTGAGGGCTGAACATGTGCAATGTACTGGGAATGTGACATCCATGTACAAATAAATTCATTTACAAGGATATACACTCTCATAGAAACATACTAAAATGCTCATACTAAAATAATGAAGCACGTCCCTGCCTTAGACAAGTATCCACACAAGCTGATAAACAAGATTAGTTCAATGTTTTGTTGGTGTGCTGGTTACTACCCACACATAAAGGCCCCTCCCCACCCCACAAAGCCTCCACACACCTGCTTGTGGTGATGTTTTCCTTTTTGTTCTCAAGCTGCGCCTTTCTCCCTGTGAGCTTGCTGTTGTTGTCTGATCATCAGAACTTTGGTCTAATGAGAGAAAGCAAAAAAACGTAGTAAGTCAGATGATGTAATACACGTACACTGCATACTACTCATAATGGGATACTCCCCCTCACCATCCCCCCTCACCATCCCCATAATACTCAAAGTGGAGTACCCTCCCTCACATGAGACATTTGCAGATCTACCTTACCTTCAGTACCATTCAAATTGGGAACCTTACTCAGATATAGTTGTAGGTCTACCTCAGTAACAGTAATACTCAAAGTGGAGTACCCTCCCTCATATGATACATTTGCAGATCTACCTTACCTCCAGTACCATTTAAATTGGGAACCTTACTCAGAGATAGTTGTAGGTCTTCCTCAATAACAGTAATACTCAAAGTGGAGTACCCTCCCTCATATGAGACATTTGCAGATCTACCTTACCTCCAGTACCATTTAAATTGGGAACCTTACTCAGAGATAGTTGTAGGTCTACCTCAATAACAGTAATACTCAAAGTGGAGTACCCTCCCTCATATGATACATTTGCAGATCTACCTTACCTCCAGTACCATTTAAATTGGGAACCTTACTCAGAGATAGTTGTAGGTCTACCTCAATAACAGTAATACTCAAAGTGGAGTACCCTCCCTCATATGATACATTTGCAGAACAAACTCACCACAGGTACTATACAAAATAGGGTACCCTGCATCAGAAGAGAATAACAGTACTACTCACAATGGAGTACCGCCCCAGCCCCTCCCTCACATGATATAGTTATAGATCAGCTGTACACTGATACTGTTAAACAGGGAGTTTGGAAAGGACAGAGAGTGTGTGTCCCATGACATAGACAGGGTGACAATGAAAAACTGATTTAACATATCTTTTTTAATGAAACTTCATAGGTTACCCCTCAAATATATAATTGCCCCACAAAATTACCATATAAAGTGACTGCAGACAATCTTACCTTGGCTTGATTGGCTAGTTGCTTGCTCTTGACCTTTACTCTTCTCATCTGAATCCTGTGGGTAGTAAAGTAACATTTGCCCAATATCAGAGATTACAAATATCACAATGCGGAACAAAATAACCCAAGGACTATCTTGCTTGATTCTATTGGGGAGGGGACAAATTAAAATATCTTCATGTTTTGTTAAGCAGGTCCTATGCAAGTAAAAAAGAATGTTTTGTAAAGTAAATATAGAGCTAATCCAATTCTTCTTTGAAGTGCTGATTGCCCTTCACTAGTTTAATTATATTATGGCACCTTCCATAAAGAGTTGATATCAATCAGCGTGAGTGTTCTCAAGAAACAAGAAAATGCTGAAAGAAAAGCAAAGGTACATCTTTTTAGATTTTCCTCAAAAGCTCAGGTTTTAGTGGCTTTGATTTTGAAGTGCTAGAATTGAACTACCATGGTTTGAATATTCAGGAAGTCAGCAAATTTAAACCCCTTCAGGCCATTGGATAGAGACACTAGAATTCCACTCACAAAAACTTTGACAATTTAGTGCAAGAAATCTTGAAGGCCATGGTACGGCAACATTTTAAGGTTCCCTGAATGACCAACTTGTTAGCTATTCAATAAGGATACCTCTTACCTAATGAGAACTCCTAGAATGCCATATAAACCACAATCATTTGACAATTTAGTGGTATGTCAATGGGGTTTTTCTATGAAGTATCCTATCATATACACTCAAAGGTAATGGGGTATTTCCATGAAGTATCCTATCATATACACTCTATAAGGTAATGGGGTATTTCTATAAAGTATCATATCATATACAGTTTATAAGGTAATGGGTTATTTCAATGAAGTATCCTATCATATACACTCTAAGGTAATGGGGTATTTCTATGAAGTATCCAACCTATACACTATATAAGGTAATGGGTTATTTCCATGAAGTATCATATCATATACACTCTAAGGTAATGGGGTTTTTCTATGAAGTATCCTATCATATACACTCTAAGGTAATGGGGTATTTCCATGAAGTATCCTATCACATACACTCAAAGGTAATGGGTTATTTCAATGGAGTATCCTATCATATACACTCTAAGGTAATGGGGTATTTCTATGAAGTATCCTATCAAATACACTTTATAAGGTAATGGGGTATTTCTATGAAGTATCCTATCATATACACTCTAAGGTATTGGATTATTTCTATGAAGTATCCAACCTATACACTCTATAAGGTAATGGGGTTTTCTATGAAGAATCCTACCTATACACTCTATAAGGTAATGTGGTATTTCTATGAAGTATCCTATCATATACACTCTAAGGTAATGGGGTTTTTCTATGAAGTATCCTATCCTATCATATACCCTCAAACGTAATGGGTTATTTCAATGACGTATCCTATCATATACCTCTAAGGTAATGGGATATTTCTATGAAGTATCAAAGTCATGCACACTCCATCAAAACACAAACAGCTGGTAGTTATTGATTACATCAATTAAATTAAGCACATGTTGATTACAGCTTAAAGAATAAACCAGTCGTATCAGTGATACAACAAATAAAAAATATTCCTATTTTCATTTATTTGTTTCTTGGGATATGTGACATGGCAGACACAATCAGTTCCTTTAACAAGTTATTCATTATTTTTTCACTAACCTTTGACTTGTTGACCCTGTCTTGTTTTTTCTCCTCTTGTTGTTTCTGCTGTTCCATCTTCAGCAGGAGGAAGTTGGCATATATGCTGCTTTTTTGCAGAAGATGTTGTAACCGCTTGTATCTCTGCTCCATTAATTCTTTCTCAAAGCTTTCTTTCGACTGAAACAAAGTATATTTAATGTGGTTAAAACATCTTCAAGCAATACCTGCATGAATTAAGACTTGGTGGAAATCATGCACAACCAAGGATAGGACCACACACTGTCAACAATCAACACCACAACAATCTTAAGAAATATACTTAGTGAACAGTAAAGCATACATGGCAAACAATAGAACTATATTTAAAAACAACAGAAAACATAAACTTACAACAACAGAACCAGATATATATAGTCAACAAGAGCCATAAATGGCAAACAATAGCACCATAGATAATATACTAAACAACAGCATCAAAACATAGTCAACAACAGAATCAAACATAGTCAACAATAGATCCTCACATAGTCAATGACAGAACCATCAAATAGTCAACAACAGAACTACACAGTCAACGACAGAAACACAAATAGTCAACAACTGAAACCACACATAGTTTAAAATTATTAATTATCAACAATGGAACAATAAATAGTCAAGATCTGTGTCTATATGATAAATTCTTACCTCAGCCTCCAGCATCTTTTCCTCCATTTTTCCATTCTCTCTCAGCTCCTCTTCCTCTCGCAGCATTGCCTCCGTGATTAGATTAACTCCATCTTGACCCGGGGGGGTCCTTCCTGAGCTTCCAGGAGTATTAGGAGAGTCCAATGGTTCTGATAAGATGTTTTCTTTTCCCAATTTTCCAACTTCGTTAGCTGGCTTTGCATCTATTTAGATTGGGAGGAAAATTTCCTCTTGAAAAACTACTTGCTATAAATTGTTTGTAACCTAAACATTTAAACTTGTTCGAGGCTTGTAATCGTCTGTCATATCATAGTCATTAATTAATTCCTGATACGATAAGGAGGAACAGGTGCTGTAGCAACAAGAACACAACTCTAGGATAAAGCCACCATACTTAGCTACAATGCATGCTATAAGGATATACAGTACATAGTGGTTACACCTACCATATTCCAAGTCACCGTCCATGTAGTGTTCTACTAATCATATGTTAGTTTAGTTTGCCTTCATTAGAGCATTGCTGTAATGGAAGTAGTTCAAGTTGCTGAGGTATTGCATGAGTCTGAATGTACCCTGTAGCACAACTGATCAGAAAATCACTCGTAGATTTACAATAGGAAAGATTCTTGAGATTACAAAATCAATCTTTGGCTATTTTGTACAAGTGGCTCTACTGTACTCCACCTTATAAGCATCTATAGTTTATGTTGCAGACATACCTTGTCTCTGTAGATGAGCATCTTCCTGTGGGATTCCAGCATTTACATTGGGCTTCTCTGGAGTATCAACATCAGATAGATTTTTCCTCCCCATCTATGGAGAGCAAGTTAATAAATTCAGATCGTATAGCTAAAGCTATGCACTTCAGTGATCTTACTGTAGGTGCAATTGTCAGTAGAACTAAGCAAGCAAGTGCAGGCGCATATCCAGGGGGGGGGACATTGGGGGCACGCGCCCCCCGGGTAAGAAAAAGAGGAGAGAAAAAAAGAGAGAAAAAAAGAGAGAAAAAAAGAGAGAAAAAAAAGGGAAAAAAGAGTGGGGAACAAAGAGGAGGAAGGAGAGGAAGGAAGTGAAAAGAAAAAGAAGAGAGAAAAAGGAGAAAGGAGGGAGTAGAAAAAAAAACGCTAAGACATCGGGAAGAGAAAGAGGAACAGCGACATCATTACAGCGCTGATCCCTATGCCAGTGATAGATAGAGGATTTCGAAAGGGCATGCGCCTCATCCTACCCCTTACACCGACACCTCCATTTTTGACATTTCCATTTTTCCTCTCTCACTAATGTACATATATATACTATATATGGTCTATCATATATCATAAGGCGTGTGTGTGTATGGATGCCTTAAACAATTGTACTAAGAAAACAACTGTGGCTGGTCTCGAACTCGACCAGGATCTATATGCGAACTGCACTAGACCTATGTTCTTCGATGCAACACTGCCATCCAGGGATAAAATGTGATACACTCCGACTTGAATGCTAATTGTTATCCCTAACCTAGTACCGTTACTCTTACAATGAATCTAAAAATAAATTCTGCATGCCATTGGAGAATTGAGCACATCTCCTGTGAATATCATGTAGCGGATCCAAAGGCATATCATGGGCGAGGGGGAGGGGGGCAGACGCACCCATCACTTCTTGAGATTGTTCCCATCTGCATGAAAACGCACAACCCTACAACCCTACGCCCCACCCCTCTAATCGCTTCCCAATGAGTTACGAAACTTAATTAATGACCTTCACCAGTAGTACCAAGAACATTAAAAAAAATTTGGCAACGCACCACTTCATCGATAACAAGTGATTGGGTTGTGTATTACTGACGTCTAGAGGTCATGCACTGACCTCCATGGAGTGTGACCACTCCAGATTTTGCAATTTCCCAAGATTAGGCCCCAAAACGTTTCTCTACTCGTGCAATTGTGACCAGTCTGATAGGGGTTAGGGGAAGGAGGTTTTTCTATATTTGTTGTCCATAGATGAATTTTGTGCAACATTATGGGTCTGTTTTGAATTGAATTTATTCACGAGAAATGTGAATTTTCAAACTCTGAACAAATAATGGGCTTAAAACCTTGAAAAGTGGGGCTGACAGGTATTGTGGGCTGCGACGTAGAATCACCTACAAAAGCAATGATCCACAGGAGATGCGATGAGGTCGAACAGGATGTGTCACTGGTAAAAATTTTCAAAAAAGGTTATGGATAAAAAAAAAACTATAGGGAAAAACTTGGTTCCCAGGCAAAAGTGTACACCTGGTTGGTTATATTGAAGCCCGAGAAGTGCCATTTCCGGTGATCTGGGGGGTATCAAAAACCAGAAATTTTCTTGTACGTTGCACGCCAACCAATGGTGTTTATTTTCCTTTCACTAATAATAGGCTACTGCTTTTGCTTACCATCACCAACATATCACGGTGTTGTGAGTCAATGGTATCATTATACTTCTATTGTTGGCTTGAACTTTGAAGTTCAATGCATTGATCTTTTTGAAACTTCTGAAAGCAGGTCATCAATTTAATAAAGTCATAAAATGTTCTTACTTTTTTCTTAGGCTAGGCCCAATGTTAAGCCTAGGCTCAGCCTGAAATAATTGTTTAATTCCTTCCTTTGCAACAACGCAATTATAATTTAGGCCTAGTCCCTAGGACTAATCCTCCCCAAACTGAATTTTACCTTTAATCTATAATGAGCGATATCACCGAAGCTAGGCTTAACAGTTGAGCATACTTCTGTAGGGGGTATTGGTCTAACGTTAGGTCTTGGGCCTTAACTCTAGCCTAGCCATAGGACTAGTTCCTAGGCCTAGTACGAGACGTCCTCCGTAACAGTAACACTAACAGTTCAGCCTATCTGACAATACAATCGTTGGGTCTTACTCTTTGCTGATCTTAAAAAGTTATGTTGCTGTAGGCCCAGACCTTGAGCTAAGTATAAAAATGCAATTTCTCAGACTTACTGTGTCTTGGCCGGAGCAGTATCTTCACTTTCTGCTCAATTAAACAGTGCGCATCTGTATGGTGTACAAAGATAAGAAGTGTAACTTTGCCGGACAAGTGGGGCCAAATACTCACGTTTTTATAACGCGCAACAGACGACATTAGGTAAGTGACGTTATATAAACTTGGCGCGAAATTAAATGCCACAGGACATGAGCGTGCATAATAAGGTCAAAGTTAATGTACGGACTTTCTTACACACCGCTTTGTTACATTTGTGTATATCTATCAACAGTCATACTAGAAACACAATGGCTCGGGATATCCTCCGAAAATTACCTGTTACACATTTCTTAACTAATATCAAACGAAACGTCATTGACGTTAGAAATACTTCATCACAGAAAACATCAACTTGGGTAGTATGGGCATAACACAACTCCATACTATTAACTAGCAAGACACATGTTTGCATGTACGGTTCGTTGATTTTCTTGTATTCTCTCTGTACATGTAATTATTGCCCTGCCCAATCTGTCAAGGAAATGCCGGGTTGTCAGCGATAGCTCATTATAATATCCCGGCAGACCTAGCACGCGAAATGGAAGAAAGTAATCTTGGCTGATGAAAACATTCAAATCATTACTGGAATTTGTTGTACGGAATGCACGTATGATCCATTTAGTCGGAGAGTTGAGGTAACTTTGGTTTGCTGATGTAGCTAGCTAGGGGCGGTGTGAACCCTTAGTGAAGGGACAAAGCCTGGCGAAAGGTTTTGATCAAGTAGACTTCTTCCTTCAAAAAATTTACAATTTAATAAATAAATGATATCATAGCGTACAAGAGAAAATAAGACAAATTCAGCCAAGAGTAAGGAATTACTTATATACCTTCTCCATCATCAACATATTGATGCCAAAATGAGCGATTTGTTTGGCCAGATGAGGATCGTCTACCACGGCATCTTTTGAATTCAGAACAAGGCATAAAACTTCTATAATTGTTGTACAAAAGGTACTGCGGTACAGCATCCATCCACTTGTCCCTGTGGATCCAGATGCCAGTCCTACATTAAACTTCCCTGTCACATCATATCGTGAGTCCTTCTGCCCGGTATGAAGAGCCATGGTGGTCAGCAGTTGCTCATGTAACCTCACACATATAGGTCCCATGTAAACAGATATGTCGGTCAACAAGCACCATGAACGACGCACACAACAAAGAGGTAAGTTCTACACCACGCACGCAAGGACAGGCATGATCGTACTAGCACATTGTGTACTGACATGACTAACACAAACAAAAGAACTTTTACACGTGCCAAAGGCTAACACGTTCTGACTTGGATTTAGTTGTGGACAGTAATATTAGAAGGGGCAATATTCATTTCTATACTGTCTGTTGTTGTTCAGCGGTTTTTTATTTCAATTATACCTTTTATCGTAGAACAGGAGTAGTAAATACTTCGTTTCTTCAGAATTGCCAGTGATTACATTTACATTGTCTTCTTTTGTGGATACCGGTTTCTTATATTTTGTATAATATAAAATGATCACTTATAACCACTCTGCTTTGTTTCATTTTCGGCAAAGAATATATCAACTTTACCATCCTTTCTTTATTAACTAAAGAATTGGCTCAGGAATATGGACCTTTCCACCAAATATGTTTTGACAATTAAGTAGCATAAGTTTCCACACTCCCTTTGTTTGGATGCTATTTGCAACCAAATAAAGGAAGTGTGGAAACTTATGCTACTTGGTCAAAACATTTTTGGTGGAAAGGTCCATATTTCCTGAGCCATTTCTTTAAGCTTCTGTTGTTGTTGTTTTTAAGGCGCTGATGGAGCCATGTTTGAGAAGAGGGGAAGTGACAATGATGATGACAATGAAACTGTTTATTTCCAACACAAAAGATAAGTACATTTTCAACAAGAATTCAATACATATAATCAAATAATCATGGTATTATATATAATTCGATGAAAACTACCAAAGATCTAAAGTGGTAACCGACAGACTCTAAATTCGACGTGTGGCACATTTTGCAAAATCGAAGTTGTCCATTGAAATACCGTGCAACTTGCAACTGTATATATTGCCTGCAAACATCAGCATACTTACATCGAGAGATAAAAGGCTGTATATAGAATTACGTCGGTACTTTCCCCGGTGGTTCCAACTGCGCAGTTGCATACCAAAATTGACTTTTTCTGGCATATTTATGACATGGCATTCTCACTAAGGACAATGAGCTGTCTTCCAGCTCCCTTCTAAGGACATATTTGAGAAAGAGGCCAAATTTTGTTCTCTCTCTTGCCCTTCTTCGTTCTTGACAATTATGGTTCCATTCGCAACACACACTACCAATATCATGATTGTTTATTAGGGTTTGCACAAGCAAGTATTTTTTATTTTTTTATTTGAGTATACTGCAAGAATGTAAGAATTTAATATGATTTATTCATTTTTCACCTCAGATCACAATTGGTTGTACATCATGAGCATTTTCAGCTACTCATCTTGGATAAAGAATTTCAGCTGATTACTTTATCTTCATGAAAAATACGGAACTTCTTACAAACCCGAGGGAAACTCTAGTTTCAACTTGAAAACCGCAACTTAACTGAAGTCAAACTTTTGACGTCATTATGAATAATGCAGATATGGTTCGCCAATCAGAATCAAACAACGTTTGCATATTACCCAATGAAATAACAATATCTCAACGCGCGTCAAAAATTAACATATGACAAACTTTATAGCGGACAAAGCCGTGTACTTCCTCTTTGTGCAGAAAACACCGAATAAGTCGAAATTTAACTCTCTTTCTCACACACCAGTAAAGTTTTACTTCTAAGAAAATGGCTGACAGTGCACCAGAACTTAAGAGAGATTCTACTATGAAAGCAACTGCAGAGGTGGGTTTGTCTGTTTTGCGTATTTTTTGATAATTGAATGGCGTGGTCTTTGTTTTAAAATTAGTTGAACTTATCCGTTAGGTAAGTCAGTTTATACTGTTCATTTGTACAGCCTATCCTATGGACAGACGACAACTCGCACACACATGTTACTCACGCTGTGCTTGTAACGGTTGTCTGCCCACACAAATAGGCATAAGGTTTCAAAGCGACATGTGCGGTGCTCAGTAACCAACAGTCTTTGGCGAGGGAAATCTAACATACGTTATTTTTATATTGTCATTTAAGTTGTGAACTTTGTCAACGGCTATGCCGTGAAAGTGTTTGCATGAAAATTTAGACTTCAATACCAACGATCGTAATTCGTATTAAGCATAGGCCTACAGTACAGGATAATTGTACTGTAGCTAGGCCTAGTTATAGTCATACTACTACTTAGGCCTAATTAAGCAAGAACTTTGCAGACGGACCAACTAACTTGTTAGACTTAATAGTTTGCAGTTAATATGAGAATGGGCCTAGTCGAAGAAAAGTTGACTTTTGTTTCTTAATTACAGGATACCCTCAACACAGATTATGACCCGAAGTGGATACACAAGGCTATAGGCTAGTAAACAATGTAGCTTATTATTACCTTTCTTAAAAAGCTGTGTGAGTTGCACGGTATTCTGCAATTGCTCCACTAATATAATGAAAATGCAAGGAAACAGTGACATTCAGATATTTTGTCCTTAAAGGTTCAACCTTGTTTCCTTTTCAAGCAAAACATGAAACAAGGCCTGGTTGTGTCTGTTACTGTTAGCTTTGGCTAATGACTAATATAGGTGACATCACGTTGCCTATAATGAAAGTAGGATTGATTGTACTACTTACTTGGGTGTAAATTACATGTTTCTCTCTCAAAGTATGACAACGGCAATGTCCGTTGGATCCGTTTTCATTGCAACAAACAAAGCATGGAAATTTCATCTGAGAAAGTAGGTCTAAGAGTGAGAGACAGATTTTGCAGTCAATGCTACTCATGAATTAAAAGATGAACTTAGAGGCTACTCCTTCCTTGTCAGTCACTCTTTTCCAGAATAAGTGTCTTACCTTATTTTGGAGAAATTGATATGTAAAGATTGAACTGAGCTGTAAATGATCGTCTCCGTATGAAGTCAGGTGGTTTACAATTTTATGGCATTCAGAACTACAGGACCGTGTTTTGTAATTATCAGTTCAACCTTTTTAAATCTGCTGTGCAAACTAAACGTGGCAGTTTGAATTTTCTCTGGTAGTGGAGGGGCTCAAACATGAAGCTTGTGTAACAGCATATATCATATTTAGCTTTGCATAGTTTAAAGTCAAAGCAATCAGGAAAAAAATTGAAAGACAGATCAACATTGTTCATTCGATTGTTGAGTACCCAATTAAGGTAATCTACAGACTGCAATCCCTAATTGTAAATATCTAACATAGAATTGGCCAAACTACTATGTGTAAAGCTTTTGAGGTAGATAGGATAGATATATTAGCTTCTTAAATTCTTTTGGATCATACTGTGGAGTGTTGAGTAACCATTTATTCCTTAGGAAGACCACCATCCCTTGCATAAGTCTTTTGTTTGTGTCAATGTTTCAAAAATTTGTTCTACCTGGATCAGGCTTTCTTGTTATTGATTTTAAAACTTATAGTAAAATAATAGATCAAGAAATCCCAGAAGTTGGTATTACATTTGAAACCAGGAAACTGATGCACACCGAATGAACTTTGTACAAAGTTCTTACAAAGTTTGGCCTACCCACTCAACACTCATGGTGGGTACAACAGTAGGCTAGGAAGTCCTGAACAATGTTAAGGAATGAAACATGAATTCCAGGATTGGTCTTACAATATTTTTTACTTTTACTCTTTTTTGTGGGTTTGCCATGGAGGTGCATAGTTGTTTTGAGAGGGTAAGAGAGATTTTTTTGGGGGGGGGGGGGGGTAGGGATGGTTTTGGGATATGATGTTGAAGTTGTTTATGTGTGTATTTGCCCTGGCATTAGCTACACAATAGGCTATTCTACAAATATTGCAGTTATTTGAGCATGCAATAGGGAATGCACCATAGGGAATGGGTAACTTGTTGGGTGGGCATAAAGTTTGGACATTTTGATGTACCAGAACAACTGCTGATTGAGTACACTGTTAACATTTTATAAAGACCTGTTTACTTGAGCAATTTTAAAGGTTAACACCTTCTGTAAAGGATTTAATAAAGAATAGGGTGTATATTGTTTAAGTTCTAAGAATCTCTTCTGGTGAATTTTTGAAAAATTGCAGACTGTGCATCATCATTGGTGATAGAAACCATCATTACTATCAAACCATCATAAGAATCTTTGAAGTATCGTAACCCAAAATTGGATAATGACAGTTGCAAGTAGCCAAATTGTTACTTGTATGTGTAAGAATTGATCTGGAATGATTGCATGGCTTTGTTTACTCTGGTAACAAAGATGGTCTTTTACATTGCTTACTGGATGAATTAGAGCAAAGTTCTATACTGAATATGTTTTATCAGTTATAGTAAATATTTGATTTGCTCAATGAGTTTACATCAATTGGTAATCAAATATTTTGCAAGGGTAATTTATTTTTGTTCACTTATAAGTGGCAACAACTCTACTCAGGGTTTACTTACTATAATAAGTGTAAAGTGTAATGCAGTGACCTCTTGGAAATGAAGAGAAACATTTAGCTCAGCCTTGGTGCAATTAATTCAAGTGTGTCATAATTGCCTACAACACTGATCAAATCGCTGACATTGACATATTTGAAGACAGTTTAAGTGATGATCTGTATCTTTTTAATTCTAGTGTCTTAACAAAACAGTTTTACAAATTGCAGCATCTAATATCTGTTAGATATAGAAACTTTATGCACACTCTACATCTTGCTTTCACAGGAAGGAGCTGAATTTCTCAAACGCCAAGGTGGAGAGGATCTAGTTTACACAGAAGATGCAGAAAAACCCAAATTGACTAAAGATACAACTATTCAAGCAACAGTGAAGGTAACTTTTTCAGTGTTGTACATAATAGCATGGTGAATTCAAAAAGTGTGAAAGGAGTGACACTAGTATCTCATTCCAGTAAACAGTATTCATGGAATATGTTAGCAAAGAATCATTGAACTGTGTCATTCACCTTGAGCCCTTACTTTTGTTATCAGTAGTATGTAACAATGAATAGTAGGCCAGGTGTTAATACCTGCTCTGCTAATATTGGTATTGGTAAACTATGTTCAATTGCCAGTATTTGGCAAGAGTTAACTACAGAGATGACATTTTTTTCCTGTGCTCAATTGAAATAGTTTGCACAAGCACAATACATTTACCAATGCTTCAGTTTTAAAGTTGTGTTTTTGAATCCTTAATGATGGCAAAACTAATATATGCAATGGCCTACAGTATAGGTGTGTGCAGCATGGTGGTGACACCTTGCCTTGCCTCATGTAAAAAGAAATAGTAACCTATTAACACCTTTGCAATAAATAATGTGTATCAGAAGAGTTTGTACATTATTGTTGTATACAAATATTAATAAGTTATGATGTCATCTTGAAATGAGTTTGTCACTTCCATGGCCTACACCATCTTTCTAATATTTCCACAACAGGAAGCTGAAAAGATACTTGAAAATGAAAACATTGATGAGGATGCCAAGACACGTGGGGATCAAGAACGCATAGATGCAGCAAAAGCTGAAAGTGAACCACCAAAGGTTCCCAGAGAAAATACCATGGTAGCAACAGCTGCAGTAAGTTGTTTTTAAATTTATTTTTCATGAGGTACTTCCTTATTGTTTTCCTTTCTGGTTGGGGGTGGGGTGATAAAACATGACCCTGTAAGTAGTGTTTGCACGGGGTACCCACCTGACGCGATGCTACCTGGTTCCTAATTTTTTTACTTGAATCGTACGCAATTTTTTTTTTGCAAACCGATGGTTAGGGAAGATTTTCCCATTGACTTAGTGTGGTGTGAGGCTACCATGTGGTAGAAGTTAACAGCAATAATAAAAGTACTCTATGGATATCTTTTAACTGCGTCACAATTGCAGCGAATAAACAGATGGTTAGGCTAGATTTACCCATTGACTTAGTGTGGTGTTAGGCTACCATGTGGTCGAAGGTAACAGCAATAATGAAAGTATTCCATGGATATCTTATAACTGCGTCACAATTTCACCAAATAAACAGATGGTAAGGCTAGATTTCCCCATTGACTTAGTGTGGTGTTAGGCTACCATGTGGAAGAAATTGAAAGAATTCTCACAATTATTATATTTACATTCGTTTATTTCATAAAAAAGGAAAGACTGACTGACAAGGAAATTCACGAGATGTTACTAATGGATAATAGTCCGGATAACTAAAAATAATAATTGCAAGTGGTTTTTACCAAATGTTTATTCCAAATGCGATCAAATTGCGGGAAACTGCAATCCCCCAACTATTGCGAACCCTGGGCCTGCATAAAAGATAGTAGTAGTAAAAAGTGTTTAAGAGCTAAATTGGATATTAATATGGTCTGATCCAATAGAGGTGGAAAGCAAACATAAGCAGTGACGACAGTGCAATGTAAGTAGTGATGTTAATTATATGAAAGAAACAAGCTAATCGAAGTTATTGAGGAAGGTTTTATACCTTATCTTACACCTACGTATTTGAACATTAAAACATTGTCAGTGGAGAATGTAATTCACTTAGTATAGCACCCAAAAATATCTTATTTCTTGAAAATTGCGATACACGAGGGTAAACCATTTTTTTTCGTATACCCAACGGCTAACAGCTCTCGGGTACCCGGTTTCGATTTTTGGACCCGTGTAAACACTACCTGTAAGAAGTGTGCTTGTTATCAGTACACCCAGTATCCAAGATGCATGGAAAGGTACAGATGACGTGCAGTTTTGATATTACAATATAGTGTAACAAAACAGGTTCTATCATTTCTTCAAGGAAGATGTGTTTCAATGATCTTTTTTTGAATGAAATGTAACTGAAAATGGAGGAATTGTTAATGAATTGTATATTCATGGCAGGGTTCCCCTGTATCCATTTGCATCACTAAGGCAAAACTCCATCTCTGCTGGCTTTGATGGTGTATCCCTGAATATTCACCTCAAAAGGATAATACAGGTGTTAAACTAGATTGGCAAGATAGTATAACACTGGCAGAAATACAAAATACTGGAACAAGTATTGTAATATTCTGCTATTTCATTTGTAGGAAGGTAAAGAAATTTTGGGTGATGAAGAAGTTGGTGAGACCAGAGCACAAACCAAAGTTATCAAAGAAGCAGCTGAAGGTATGTCAACTTACCATTCAAGTTCAAGTTGTATTCAAAAATATTTTCACCAAAGTTGTCCAA
This sequence comes from Apostichopus japonicus, assembly GCF_037975245.1. Taxonomy (NCBI): domain Eukaryota; kingdom Metazoa; phylum Echinodermata; class Holothuroidea; order Aspidochirotida; family Stichopodidae; genus Apostichopus; species Apostichopus japonicus. Next base: position 18,707,171 of record NC_092571.1, read on the forward strand.
ATCTTAGAAACTAGCTTTCAGTATTTACCATTCAATTGAAGTGATTGCACCCTTATTTGTGTGTACAGTATTGTTTGATGACCAATGATCTTTAATTGTTGGAAACAGAAGACATCCACTGTACATTTCAATCAATGTAAGATTGGTGCACATTTTAAAGTAAAAAAGATTATACATCTGTGGTTGTTGAAAATTCATTAATAGGACTACACAGGAAAGAGTGTCAAACTAACAGCACATGCAATTTAGAGCAGGATTTTACAATGCTTTGGTTAAATTCTGATACTATTTGACATGCACAAAAACATGACAGTGGATTAGAACTGCTTGCTCAGTTGAGTTTTATGTATTAAAAAATGAAATCTACGTAAGAAAACATCACTTATGGCATGTGATAAACGATGTATGAAAGAATATCATAATAGAATATTCAAATAATGCAATCTGTTGCTTTCTCCTCAGTAATGGTGAAAATGTTAAAGTGTAATTTAGATTGAGCAAAATCAATCTTGCTCTCAGTGATACCTGGTAGGTTTGGTGACCCTCATAGTTGTTTGACTTGAATGTGTTCATTGGGTTAGTGTTCACTACTTCCTTTTGTAGCTGCTTTCATTGTTTGATCTTCACTTCAGGCAATTCAAAAGTGTCTTCCACTGGGATATGGGGAGGTAGGGAGCTTTTCAATCAAATGGTTGTTAACATTAGTAATTACATGAATAATGTAGTTTTACTGCATTTCTTATTTAATTTGACAGTAACTGCTGGAGGAGATGCTAAAGAGGAGAATGAAGCTAGTCTGAAACGAACCTCCACAATGGCTGACACTATTCAGGTATGAACACAAGTGCACAAATTCTAAATCTGTAATTTGTGTTGGCTTGTAAGTTGGTATACATTCTGAGCTTGCCAGGTTATATTCACACATAATTGGCTTTTTTTTTCTCTGCACTTATGTTACCCCTTGGATGTATGGAATACCATTAGAAAGACAATTAAAATGCAAGTAAAAAGTGTCTTTAGCGGCCCTGAGAGTCCTTTTTGTGGACAAGCTACACACATATTCACCATAACACAGTATAGTGCATCTTTCAGTCTCCTTCAGTCTAAATAGTTTATAAAGTTGGCAGGAAAGTATTAATCATATCATGGATGCTGTTGAGATTCATTAGCTGCATTTAAGCTACAGCTCAAATATTATGGACCTCCACGCTACTTACATTGCTTGATGTCAGTTGGAGTTCGTACCGATTAAGCTAAATTACACAAGTAACAAAATATCAACTGTAGTGAAAGGTCAATGCATAATAAATTGACACAAGGTCTGATATACTTGATCGTAGTTTATCCAAGGTCCAAATCACTGAGCCTGATCAATGCTTAGATACAAATTGACTCTGATTGAGGGTTCAACAGCCTCTTGTGCTCAAGAGTAAACAGAGCCATTGTTAATCAGCTCAAGTAAAATTTCTCAGTCGTGTTCCTCTCAAGCGTGGACTTGAATAATCATATACTTGAATGTTCATGTTCCTTTCATCATTATCCACATATGCACTCACAAATATCTATAAGCAATTGTTTTCTTTTGTTTATGGAAATGCATTTTCCTTCTGATTTGCCCTATAAGGATAACTCAGAGGAATCTACCTTTTCTTGAAGGGATATGAAGTTGTCAATACACAAATGACTATAGTGTATTTATGTTGTTTAAGTACATTTGTTGTGTGTGATAAAGTCATTCAAAATTTGTTGAATTTTTTTAATAGCTCTTTTTGTTTCCAAGATATATACTTTTGAAGTTTTGATAAATCTGGAAAACTTATTAAATATGTGCAAATCATGATGTGAATTGAGAAAAGACTTGCAAAATGGTCTATCTTTGATGGAAGTTGCAGTTATTTTTATGATTTTCTAATGCCTAGTAGAATTTAGAATGATTAGGACAATGTTGTTCATTGGTGTCTGTAGACCTTAAATGCATCCCAATTGTGAAGAAATTTAAAAAAAAAAAGATACATAGGAGTTACATGCAAACTTCACCAGGATGTTTGCAATATGTTCTCCTGTCTATAGTCAAAACAAATATTCCTGTGGAGTATACTTTAAATTTAAGCCTGTGATTATAAGGATTATCTTTTCATTGTGGGCATGTTAGTTGGCTTCATTGGGGAGTGATATTGCTCCTTCCACTTGTTACTACAGCAGCTAAGTGGATACTTCAGATTTATTTCTTTAGCAGATTTGGTTAAGTGTATGATATATTTTTGATTGGCAGGAAGGAGAAGAGTTTTTGAAGAAGCAGAAAACTAGCAATGGAGACAGTGAGACTAAGAAGGAGGAGGCACCAGCTCAAGAAGCCTCGTGAAGACGACCTTGATTTGACCTCACCAATCTTACACTGCACTGCGTCTCCATCTTGTTCTTATCTCATGGTTTTATCCCTCTCTGGATATTTTTCTTACTTTGATATGGGTTGATAGCAAAGTGCCTAGGTTTACCAAATTATTTTGTACACATCACAAGTCAAATTCTCTTTTATAACAGATTATCTCCCCTTTTGTTTTACCTTTCATACATGGTGACATTAATCGAGTGCAAGTTGTTGAAGTTTTCTTCTGTTGACTGCATTCATTTAACATCTTTATTCAGACACGATTGGCACTAGTCAATCATCAGCTTAAGGTGGCAAGATTTTGTAATTTCCATTTTGTAGATTGGTGAAATAGTTTTAAAGTGTGATCAAACGAAATTTTAAGCCTTTTTATTTGTTGTTTTGTACTTTTAAAATTCTTTGTAGATTCACTTTTCACTGAAATTGTACGAATAGTAAGTTTTGCCTATGGGTCAATTTCTTGTATATGTTCCAATGTTTTCCAGTAAATTGCTCATTTGTTGTAGCTCAGAAGGTGGAAACTCTGGGGATCTTAAAGCATTTAGTAAATGTTTGTTGATTCCCTTTTTTCAATCCTATGTAAATAGTCGGATTAGTGTTAGCTTCACAAAAATACTGCTTCTGAAATCTCATGACAGTTACACTCAGTGTGTTATGACTTCTTTTGTTCATGTTTTCTAACTCAGAGTATTTTCAAGGCCATTTGTACTTACTCTAAGGTATCTCCTTGTAGTCCCCCACTTCTGTCTTGCTGTTTGTATACTGATGTTGTATCTAGTATCTTATAGCTGTTTGTGATACTGATGTTGTATCTAGTATCTTATAGCTGTTTGTGATACTGATGTTGTATCTAGTATCTTATAGCTGTTTGTGATACTGATGTATCTAGTATCTTATAGCTGTTTGTGATATGATGTTGTATCTAGTATCTTATTGCTGTTTGTGATACTGATGTTGTATCTAGTATCTTATAGCTGTTTGTGATACTGATGTTGTATTGAGTATCTTATAGCTGTTTGTGATACTGATGTATCTAGTATCTTATAGCTGTTTGTGATATGATGTTGTATCTAGTATCTTATTGCTGTTTGTGATACTGATGTTGTATCTAGTATCTTATAGCTGTTTGTGATACTGATGTTGTATTGAGTATCTTATAGCTGTTTGTGATACTGATGTTGTATCTAGTATCTTATAGCTGTTTGTGATACTGATGTTGTATCTAGTATCTTATAGCTGTCTGTGATACTGATGTTGTATCTAGTATCTGATAGCTGTTTGTGATACTGACGTTGTATCTAGTTTCTTATAGCTGTTTGTGATACTGATGTTGTATCTAGTATCTGATAGCTGTTTGTGATACTGACGTTGTATCTTGTTTCTTATAGCTGTTTGTGATACTGATGTATCTACAGTAGTATCTTATAGCTGTTTGTGATACTGATGTATCTAGTATCTTATAGCTGTTTGTGACACTGATGTTGTATCTAGTATCTTATATATAGTCAGTATTGCGAAGTTCGGCATACTGCGAAAGTTCGGACACCCTAAGAAATACACGATTTCACCATGAAAATCTACAGGAAGAGTCAAATTTCACCAAAAAGTACGAAGCTACAGTTATTTTCTCTCCAAAATGACCCGTGTGCAAGAAATTACTTACATATTTGTCAATAAAATGACGAAGATCTATGAAGTCTGTTATAATTACTGAAAAAGCAACTGCGCCACCAATTTTATCACAAGCGCCACACTGTGGGTTGCGTGTCCGAACTTCGCAATACTCTAGCAAGAAATACCAGTTCCACAATCACGAAGAATCTTCTTGGAAAACAACGTGAAAACAGTTTGCAGGAAAGAAAGTTTGGCCGTGTATCGTACTATAACAAAATTCTCCCACCATATGAAGTATATTTTCAAATGATTTATACCAGAAGATTTAGTTTTGGGGTGTTTTAAGTCTTAAGTGGCTGAACTTCGAAGTCACCATCCTACTGTCAGTTCAGATTTCTTCTTGCTCTGACAGGACTGATCTATCATCTGTAAACAACTCAGAAAAATTACTATTAATATTGTAGCCTTTACAGTGCTTGTGCCATTTTGCAACTCATTTTTCAATGTCGAGAGTTGAAATTCTGAACCAAGTCAACAATTAGGATCGCATGATTCACATGATGATTGCTTCCTCTTACTAAACCCTCCCTCTCCCAACATCCTGGTCAGCTCTGCTTGCTGTGAATTTTCCTAATAGAGGATATGCTTGCATAAGTTTTAGTCTTTCATAGAAATAGTTTAGTAGTCATTCCATTTGCTGTGCATTCCCGACAGATAAATTCTGGTTAATTCTTTAGTGGAGGAAACATTTTTGGATGGACATAAACAGGTTATAATGTATTGCTTTTCATGGCTTTTAACAATGTTAGTTAGCTCACTTTGACAAGATAATAGTTTGTGGTATGTTTGAATTGCAAGTTAAATGCTCCAATAATCCAATCATTCAAACAGCCTATTTATTTATTTTTTGTTTCACACCATAAGATATAATATGGTATTGAAGTACAGGAATATAAACATGCTTTTGTCATTACCTGCAAATCTGAAGTAATGATTCATGAAAGATGCACTACTGAAATTGTTCTCAATGTAAGCAAACTTCTAAATTACTGTTACTGAAAAATGAATACATTTAATAGATGATTTTTGAAGGAGAACTTTCCAACGGTATGATAGATATTGAACTTCATTGCAACCTGAAGTGACTTGATAGGCGCTGTTTAAAGTGTCCACATAGCCGTTTTCCACAAACTTGCCGGTCATTTTTTAATGCAAAGCATGAATTTGCTGGTATTAATGTATATGACATATTTTTTAAAGTGCTTCATAAGGAACTTGGCTGGTATGATAGATATTGAACTTCATTGCAACCTGAAGTGACTTGATAGGCGCTGTTTAAAGTGTCCACATAGCCGTTTTCCACAAACTTGCCGGTCATTTTTTAATTCAAAGCATGAATTTGCTGGTATTAATGTAGGTGACATATTTTTTAAAGTGCTTCATAAGGAACTTGGCTGTCTCTCATCACCAGGTAACTGTCTTGAGCTAATAAAGATACAGAAGAAATGTAACATGTTCTCGATCTATTGTCTTGCTTTGTATCAGTAGCAGAATGTCCCTTCTTTACGATTTTAGATATTTAAGTAGAATGGGTGCACAAGAGAGTAAATGAGGAGTAGAGGTTTAAAACAGAGTAAGTTCTTTCATACTTTCAATTGAAATGGAAAAACTATAAGAACTTAATGTACCGGTACTTACAAAATTATTTTTAAGCCATGTTTGCGTAGAGGTACATCTGTTGGTCGGCTGGTTGCTTCTCGTGTTACATTCCAGGGAAGTTAGAACCAGGTTGTAAATTCGGGCTCATGATAAGGTTTGTCCACAGTAAATAAGTTTCCAGCAAAGTAATATGCTCGACGAAGAGAATGATACACAAACAAGGATATGCCAGTAACAAGAACGCTGTGTGGTCTGAACATGAAATTAAGTCTTGAGTCTGAACATAAAATTAAAAGTTGAGTCTAGCATGAGAGAGAGACCTAACGAAGGCGAGCCACGTGGAGTGGAGAGCGAGCCAATTGGTTTACTTTCACTATGAACAAAGTCGAAATCAGCCAACTGTAAAATAAATGACGTCACTTACATTAGCATAATTAACGCTTAACTCGGGACACATAACTTAAACATAATAAGAACTCTTTGCATAACAATACTGACCCCCTCTCTCTTTCTCTGATTACAATTAACCATACAAATCACAACAAGAATAAAGGAATACTTGTTAAGTTTTTAAACTTGCTGAATGAAGAAACAGTCCCTCAGGACGGAGACTAATAGCGGTTGATTCAAACCTGACGGGAGGAAGAATCATTAGGGGTTACAACGTCGATGGCAGATTAAAGACGGCATTGGAAAGTGTGTGATAGTGAAAAATGTTTCCTCATTTTCATAATATACTTACGAGAAATGACCTCTAGAGGGGGGGGGGGGGGCTCCGTGACAATTGTCCCCGGGAAGGGACTGGGAATTGAGGAAGATTAGTCCAATTGGCAGATATCTACTTTTGTCGGTAAACTTATGAGCGTTGGTTCACGCAATGATTTACACGTCCTGCCTTCCCATGCATCCCTGCTCTAACGAACACTTGGTGACTGATCCTAACGATAATATCATTTGTGCAAGCCATCTGTTAAAGTTCATGAACTCTTATGTTTGAGCCATTGCGAAGTGATTTGGTAACTTTGTTTGTGAACTGCGACCTCTAAATGTTAAGCAGACACGTCAGTGTTGAAACTCGTGGGACCTTTTGAAAAACGTCAGTAGCTCATTCACAACAATGGTAAGGCTTAGTAGAATGACTGTTCCTGCAACAAAAGTGACTTATGCATCATTCAAAAGAGTATTTCGAGTAATATAAAGGTTGGTTGGAAGTTTCTGCACTAGTAGTTAAAGTTACGTTATATCTGTACGTGGCTATAAATGTTATTGTATTCATAATTCTTTCACAACGGGGTTAGGAGGGTGGAAGGCCGCGGTAGATGGTAGGAGTAGGAGTGGTCGGGGTGAGATTCAGTAACATAGTAAATATGTGGTAGCTATGTTAGCTGGTCAGTGTGCATTCAAAAGTCACAATATAAGTTAAAAATATGACGACCTGAGGCAACGAAATTCAAATTTCTCATTATATTTGTATTTTTAAACAACTGAGTTTCTCAACAAATTTTAATAATATTTTTAAAGAAAAAGTCAAATGCATTTTATCATTTGAAACAAATGTGATAAGATCCCAGCATTGCTTTGCAATTTTTTATTACGAATCTTGAGCATCGTTGACTAGAAGACAAAGATATCATACTGATAAACCAAGAAAATGAGATTTATTGAAAAGAAAACGGAAAAATTGAGTACATAACACTTAACGCAATGCAATTATACTGATCAAAATTACGTGATTATATGATAAGCTCATTGAATAATGCAATACAGTACTACTTTATGAACAATATTGTGAGAACTACGTAAACGCCTTAGAGTAACCACGCATATCGAAAATTACATATGGATTCTATGAGAGGCCATCTATTAAAGGTGTTTTTCTTTAATCAAAATATAATTTTCATCATTGATGTATTTTTAACACATAAAATTAAATACCAATGACAACACGATTGTTTAATAAATTCTTAAAGTACATATATGCTCCAATCAAAATAAGTTTTGGTTTCCCTGGTGATGAAGGAAATTACATTAGGAGCAGAATCCTAACATTTGCATTGTTATTAATCTTAGATCTAAAATAAAATCTCTTAATTAAAAAAAAAAAAGGAAAAGTCTGTTATATTAATTCCCGTTAACAATCCCACATTTCGTTTATGAAAAGATAATTATATATTGCACGTTAATCTTGTGTGCTTTTACGTACGTTTGGACTCAATATACATGAATCTCAACATTTTTAGCAATGCTGATAATAAGTATGTCAAGAGCTAGATATAAATCATTTTAGTTTTAAAAACCCTAGACGTCTTAAGTGTCAGTACTCCCGAAATTAATCGGTGCAATATGAAAATGGAATACCTCTAGGCTCTGGCACCACCTAGCCATCATTTAGTTTACACCGTAGAAAAAAAAAACAGAAACTAAAGAACGCTCACACGATGTATCGCGGTGTAATTAAACGGACGCTGACACAGTATATCGCGGTGTAATTAAACGGACGCTGACACAGTGTATCGCGGTGTAATTAAACGGTTAATAGGCGATGTGCCAACGGCAAAACAAAATTGAGATTTTTTTCACCGTATACACACTGCGTCCAACCAGGAATTCAACTCTATTATTATAAAGTTATGTATAACTATATTATAGTCTGAAAAAAGTAACTTAAATTTTCACTTAATACGCGTGTTATTGTGCCCTTGGGTTAAGTACCGAAAGTTTAAACAACAAACCAATTCGAAAAGTGAAATTCAGGGATAAGTTTTCCAGCTGACAGGTAATCTACAACAAGGTCTATGATCTTCACCTATACTTCCAGCTACGCTGTTGATAAAGTGTAACCTGTTCACTCACCGATAGTAGTCATAACTGTAAAACGATTCCAAGCTCGCCAACAAGAAACTAAAGGAGCAGGATAATACCTTATAGAACAATGCTACAGTAATTAACAGGATATAACTCACAGGTTAATTAACTTGAACAACAATGCGATCTGTCCCTAAAGGGATAACACACAAGCTGGTTTGTTTTGCTAAGGAAACAACAGGGGTTGAATGTGTAAGCTTACTCAAGTCAAACGATTCTTTTAGAACAATTTAAGAAAAATCCTTTGTCCTTAAAAATCCAATAAAATGCAGAAACAAATTTCACTTAATGGGGTGTGTCAAACTATATGCTTTGTTGCACATGGAACATGTTGCAATGGAAGATGCGATGCGTTCGATTTTCCACCTTTACGTTTAGAGATGTTATATCTTACAGTTCACGTCTAGGGATGTTATATCTTACAGTTCACGTTTAGAGATGTTATATCTTACAGTTCACGTCTAGTGATGTTTTATCATACAGTTCACGTCTAGGAATATATATATCGTACAGTTGACACTTGGTTTGATATGATGTGTTGTATTTGATATTAGACTTTGTGTCGTCTTGGATAGTGAACCAGTCATTTATTGGTCAATTATGAACAGATGTCGTCAATAGGCACATGTGTGATCCGCATGCCGCTATAGATCTATACACGGAACTTTATTCAACATTCTGTCTGAATATGACCAGAATAAACATTTTATTCATTTTCGATAATTCGATCACTAACAATTAAGTTGATTTCAAAATCAGTTCCCCATGCTTTAATTCCCGCTCCGCCGGCTCGGCCGTGATTTAGAGGTCGCTATAACAAATTTCGTGGCAAATCACTATGGGGGTCACTATGGGGGTCAACTGTTAAAGACAATCCATATATTATGAACCAGCATTGTTATCCGACTGAAAATACTTCAGTGATGGTGATATGAATGACGTCACACACGTAATGCTTAGCTTTACAACTATCTGGTATCTACTATCAACTATCTTTTCCCGTAATTAGTGCTAGAGTTGAAATGTTACTGGTACTAAGGATAACAGTTTACGTAATAGTTATAGAGTATAGTTAACTTTTGGCACCTATTTACAACTTGATGAAATCTACTTCTACTGTATAGATAACTATGTAGATTACTATATAGGTTACTATATAGATTACTATATAGATTACTATATAGATTACTATATATATTACTATATAGATTACTATATAGATTACTATATAGATTACTATATATATTACTATATAGATTACTATACAGATAACTATATAGATTACTATATTGATTACTATATAGATAACTATATATAGATTACTATATAGATTACTATATAGATTACTATATAGATTTCTATATAGATTACTTTACAGATTACTTTACAGATTACTATATAGATTCCTATATAGATTCCTATATAGATTACTCTATAGATTACTATATAGATTACTATATAGATTACTTTACAGATTTCTATATAGATTACAGATTACTATATAGATTACTATATAGATTACTATATAGATTACTATATAGATTACTATATAGATTACTTTACAGATTACTATATAGATTACTATATAGATTACTATACAGATAACTATAGAGATTACTATATAGATTACTATATAGATTACTATATAGATTACTATATAGATTACTATATAGATTTCTATATAGATTACTTTACAGATTACTTTACAGATTACTATATAGATTCCTATATAGATTACTATATTGATTACTATATAGATTACTATATAGATTACTATATAGATTACTATAGAGATATAATACTGCCTTTCTCTCACTTCTCTCAATTTCTTTCCGTCTGAATTAAACACTCTAGATCGTTTTGAACGTAGAATGACTAATCAGTTTCATTGGTCCATCAAATAATCGAACAATTGTCTTAGCAACACCGAGTTATTCCTCGATGCTCGTTTAATCGTAATAGTTATCAAAGCAAACAGTTTGCGAGTGACAAAAAAAAAAAAAAGTTCTGCAGTTTTCAAAATTGAACAAACTTTTACAAAATCACACACATTGGATTTTCACTATCAAACGTTCCTTTGGTACACACATTGATTGGCATCTGTTATAACTTCACTGCGATGAATGGTTCCTCTAGGCTTCGGTACTCCGATCTGTTTAAATTGCTAACAATATGAAAGCTGCGCTGGTACTGTTTAGAACAAATAAATTACTGAGAAAAAAGTATATTTTTAATGTCTGTTCATGACTTTGGTTTTCTTCTTTCCTCTTGTATGGATGAAAGTATTGACCTGGAGTCCTCCACCGCGGAATCACTGCTTTCCACCTCTTCAGGTTCATCTAAAAGTATAACACAAAAAGCAGGTGTTGTTAACATTACCTGATGGTATGGAGAATGTCAGCTTAAAAATAAAAACAATTGAGTTTGTTCATGTGTCTAGACGATACCTTTGTGACTTCTCATTTGGACTAGGGGTGGCATGGTGACTGGAAGGGGGTGGGGGGGAGGGGAGGTCGATTTGTCTAGTTTATAGGTTCGGCACGTGCACGATGAGACTTCGGTAATGACAATGAATAGACTAAACATTAGTTTCGCAACTTGTCGCAGAGTATTTAGCTTACCTGCACAGATTTCACAACATTTCCCTTTTCTTCTTATTTTCTTTGTACAAGTCAGTTCTTGACAGACAATTGTATTGCAGGTTGCTTTCCCGTCCTGTGGAGAAAAAGAAATGTAAATCATGAACAAATGAAAGTGGGGTGCAGGGTCGAAAAGGGGTGTATGATTTCCTTAACCCTCGGTTCCGCCTGGTCTTGATTAACTTGAGATTCGCCTATTAGTAAAGGTTGTAGGTCGTTCAACCTACGTAATGTGTATTGATCATACAGCGAACAAGTCAGCAGCAGAAACTTACATTGCAATGACAGGTAATACAGGGCATCCGTCCAAAGGTGAAAATATATGGAGTCCATCGTCGACCGTGTTTGAAGAAGTCTCCATTGAATGTACAGCCGTTCTCTACTTCATCTGCTTGTAATATCATGTCTGGTTCTCGTTCAGTAGGTTCAGGTTCTGAAACAAACACAAAACTTGGTTAATTGAAACCGTCTATGAGTACGGGGTACACGCAACAGACCAAGACTCATTCCAAGATGTTCTGTTCCAAGTTGAAGAGTCTAACTTCTCTGCATCATTCAATCTCCACAATGCACGTCGACTTGTCAAACGTGTTCAAGTTCCATTGCTTTGTGAATTGTTGCTTCAATACAGATCCCATTGAGTGTGGTTTTAACAAAAACAGGATATAATCGCGATGTCCAAAAAAAAAAACACCTATTTGTACGCATGGACGGCAATCAGAGGTATCCGCACAAGGTTGAAGTGTCGCAATGTTTGTTGGCAACTATTCGTGCCTTCGACAGATCATACTGTTCCGAACGTCAAGATCAAATCTACCAACCTCGAAGTGAGGATCTTGCAGGGATCATGATGACCATGTCAGTGGTGATCCTGACGATACAATCTGATCAATGATTCGAGATCAGATTCAGTCAAATTATATTATTATTTGTTCGTACGTCCTTTATAATCCCTACTTCATACTAATCGTAGAATGAAGTATGTCTACTAGTCTGTTTACAAGCTTTTGTCAATGCATGTTTGTAATGGCTGTGTGCAGGAACAACATGACATCAGTGTGCACAGTCAGCCTGTGTAAACAGGATATTTATTGATTCAGAGCTGACTGCTTTCATTGTAACATGCAATTGGTGTTTATCAGGGTCAAAGGTGATGAACATTAAACGTACCTGGACACGCAAGGCAACAATCTCCTGGATTCAAACGGACTGGATTTTCACAGTTTGTTTGAGGACACGCTACTCTGGGACAATTTTGTATTCCACCGACCTATAAAAGGAAAAAGAGACATTGATGTACTCAGAGAAAAGAATATAATTTGTCCCTAACAAATGCGGATATGCCAACTTTGATTTGTCATGAACAAAAGATTTTGCTTTTTCCTGTGTATGATATTTCGTGGGCCCCTCCTTTCCAATACCCTCCCCCCCCCCACCCTACATAAACCGTTAACAAAACCGCATCACGTATCAATTATTTTCCAGTTTCAGTGTAGTTCGGTGTATAAAACAGACACTTACCTCGCAAGTACAAAGAATGCACCGCACATAACCACCCACGTCAGGGAAGTACGGATGCCATGTGGAGCCGACACTGTGGAAAGTTCCATCACCAACGGAAAAACATCCTAGAATGAGAAAGGAGACCAACATATGACTTATCATAACAAAATAATCGGTATTATGGACCATGAAGCCATGAAATTTACAAATACTTTACACATTCAGGGATAACAAAGGATCTACATATGATCAGATATCCCAATAATGTTGGCAAACGTCTTCCCACGAGATTACTAACTACGACAACTAATAATGTAAGAAAAATTAAGTATAAAATTAAAATTATTTGCAAATTTTATAGTAATGTGTAGTTTGTTTGTAGCTTACCTTGACCTTCTGTAGAACCTATAAGAAAAAACGAAGGAAAAACCAAATCATAAAGATTTATCCAAACAGAGGGCAGTATACAGATGTATGACGAGCAAAGTATCGTTTAAGACAACAACCTAATGTATTCAAATGTCACCATTACTGGCCTCATATATGCTAAGAATGTCAATGGATGGTCACTAATGCTCCAACTTCAACAAGTATATTACGATACCTTTGAGGTATATTTCCTCACTGAGACATTCAATTCCCCCAATATGAACACATTCCAATGTCTAGAAATTCTATTAGCAATGTACTTTTGGATTCTTTTAGCATGCTAAACATTTGGGCCAATGCAGATGACTTTTAAAATGTTTATAAGTGCATTTCAGTCCTATGATTTATTCGTTTTCTATAACTCTCATTTTGCTGTGAATAAATATTGGTTGTTACACATATAATGAGAGTTACATTGACATTGTTTATACATACTGCCACCTAAACAGACACACGGCATCATAACCGCAATGATTCATTTTGCTCTCAGCAAGGAATAAAACATGACTATCATGTTGGTTTATAGTTTACAAAGTAAAGTCATTTTAAATGAATTTGATTTAAATTGCTTTTAGATAACTAATATCATAGTAAGTATATATATAACTGTAACAGCCGTTTGATTAATTCCGAGGATAATCTGTACTTTTACTTACTTCCTTCCTCTGGACACGTGGCGCAGCATTTGCCTGGTTCAGATATAGGGTTGTCGCAGTCGAGAGCTGGACATATGATTGGATCACAAATGATAGTTCCTTTCTAAAAAGTAGAGAGAAAAAGTTAATTTGTATTATTAACTTGTCAATGATTATCTCTAGTAACGGTTTAATTATCCTCTTACCAGGACCAATCGCATTGTTACGATAACCAAACAAACTGTGGATATTTGTGAGCAAAGAGTGATCTTGAACCATAAGGCCCATAGTTGGGTCCAGTCCTGAGGTTTGTATATACATGCCCCATAAAATGAGTTAGAAATACGATTCATTATATCAACACTGTACTAAAGAAGAAACTTGTCTGAGCACCTGATGTCACGTGGAAAGACGTACTTATGATAGTCAGATACCGTCAACATTAGACATAGCTATAACAAATACGAGTTTTCTGTGACTTAAGACGACATGCTTTGAGCAGGTTTACTTCGACCATGCAGGTTTTCGACTTTAAAGTGAAAAGGCAGAAACTGAAGAAAATAAATCTATCACAATTTGTTAGCTTCTGTCATTTTTATAAGTGATAAACAGATTAAGTCCGTTATGTTCATATAAGGTATGCTATACATGGAATACAGGCAGGTCTTAATCGGAAAACATTTTGACACGAAAATGTATCGATTCTTACTGACTTATAGCCTGGCCATTACCATGTACTGACCTATAGCCTGTCCATTACCATGTACTGACCTAGTCTGACCATTGTCATATACTGACCTGGCCTGGCCATCCCTTTCGACCTAGAAATTTGTATTGGAAAGCAAGGTGGTACACTAAAGAAGTAATCCACGGAAACATTTGAATAACCATGACCCATCTGAATAACCATGACCCATCTGTACATTTGAATAACCATGAACCATCTGTACATTTGAATAACCATGACCCATCTGTACATTTGAATAACCATGACGAAGCTGTACATTTGAATAACCATGACCCATCTGTACATTTCTTAAATTCCATGCAATATTTATCATTCAGCTGTTATTTTTAAGGGCTGACATTTAAACCTGATTTCATAAATACATCGTTTCCCTCTGAACGATCACATAAAACATAACCTACATTTCAGAGGTAACACGTATCATGGAGGTTTGCAAACAAAATCTATCCCATTGAAAAATTAGAAAAGGACCAGTTTGTCACGAATTATCATTTTATTACTCATGAGATGTCCGCTTGATCACGTTTATCACCAATTTAAAATGACCCTTTGACCTTATGACAACTCAGCAATCCATTGTGATCGGATTTATAGAAAAGCTTGACCTATTTACCAACATTCGTAAAAACTGTCAATCACATGTCACGTTACGAACATACTAGTAACAGATTCTAAAGGTTCCAAGTGGGATTTAGCGGTTGGGGAAGGGGCTAAGGAAGGGGCCCAAGGGAAGGAGGTTAAAGGAAGGAGGTTAAGGTGAGGCGTTTCAAGAGACAACAAAAACTGCATGACATCTAGAAAGGACAAAAGCTGAGGAGCGCATATAGATAGGATTGCTTGTATCATGACAAAAGAAATCATGGTGCGTGTGGACCACAATGAACAAAAAGGTTCTCTAAACAGATATTACTCATACCTCAAAGTTATTATTTCAAGATGAGAAAATTGCTTGAATTTTCTTACAATTTCAATATACAAGTATCAACGTCTGATTGGTCACTGATATGACGTCATTTATTTACGTCGTCACAAAAATATAACTTCCAGTGATAAAGGTCTGTCTTTACACTTCTGAGACCCTTCCTCATACAATCAACACATTCAAAGCGAAGTGATTAAAGTTACCGGGTTGCATTATTGTTTTAGGAAAGAAATGAAAAACATTGCGAAGAAATTATTAATAATTTACCTCACAGCGACAAGTGGTACATATAGGATCATAGGCTGGCTTCCAAGTTGCACCAGATGACCAATAAAGTCTGTCGAAGTAACATGCATCTTCCAAGTTTGTGCTTACTTCTGACGTCTGCTGGCAGGTTGAGGAGAATACTACCTGTAATGCAAATACGAGTCAATGTTGTATAACATAACATAACAATTAATATTTATATAGCGCTATTCCATCTAGATCATAGCGCTTGTGACACAGACACAAATTAGCATGGAAATAGGTGAGTCTTAAGATTACTACGAAATGGAGAGATATTGTCAATTTCTCTTATAGTACGAGGGAGATTGATCCATGTTCTTCCTCATTAGTATAGAACTTATTGGCAGACTTATATAAGTTAAGTACATAGGCCTATACAGTATGCTTGTACTCAATACAGTTGTATGTCCTTGTATATATACAACCTGCATCTCACTTGTCAAGTCGTACTCAATCTAAATACTCGCCAAGAAAATAGTCTGATGTTTCATATATTTACATTGAACTATATTCATTCATCATTTAAATGAAGAACCTCAATAGCATTCCAGTCCGTAAAGTGGTCTCGAGCACACTTGAATTGTACCGTCGGATAACTTGTGTCGTGTATCCGTTATCGACTTTTGCATCTAGCCATAACCGTACATCGCTTTATGACGTAACAAATACATATTGTGAATCTTTATTATAGCTTCGTATAACGTAGAACATGAATTCTCCCGGTGTCAACAAAGGCAATGATTACATCATAGGCGTACACTGTTTAAGTAGTTATTGGTTGGATTTCACGGAATGGACTCGGGTCGTAATATTGTGGCTGGAGGTCTTAACTTGGCAATTAACTATATGTTGTAGCAGCATTATCTAGGATTATTTCAGACGTTTTTAACATCTTCTATTGTGCCTTTCAATCCTGAGAAATATTTTTGGACCTCAGTTTGTAAAATACAAAATTAACATTTGATATACTCTTGCGAAGGTCTTGCGTGTATAATAAACTTATCATATAGGAGCATATATAGTTACTGTCTCTGCATGGACGGACCTTCACCGGCGCTTGATAAGGTCAAATGTATAAATGATGGAAATAAATGAATACATAACATTAGCTTGAACTCTGAAAATATCCTTTGGAACAGAGCCGACTATATGTTCCGCCTATTGTTTATTTTGACATTTTAAAGAGCTATTTTGGGACAGTTAAATGACACATGAACCGAAACACAAAAGATTTGAATTGGACAACTGCATAGTGATATTAAAACCTGAGAACTGAGTTTTTGACCCTTGTCATGTCGTCCGGGTCATTCACTTGGTGTGTACCGATAATTGATGTTTTCCATAGTCATTAATCAATTAAAACATTATGTTTTTGCTCTGTTTATTATGAAGCTGTAATCTTTTGCATATTCTATACAATTACCAGTAACTCTCCATCAGTTTTAAATCATTAATCTGTCTGTAGTCTTGACTCTGATAAAGGTTCGCACTGTAACAGATTAATGTTTGCAATTGATCGTCTGTCATTACATTGTAGGGAACTTTATGTTATTACAATAACATCAATGGTATAGACCTATACAGATCTTTCAGTGCTTTAAGACATCATTGCTTTAGTAGTAATGTCACCAGTTTAATTCATCGAGAGAGGACGTAAATTTCTTATTGTTCTGTAAACATTTTACTGGCTGTAATGAGTAGGCTACTAATTTATCTTGTAGACTGGAGTGTTCAGACAAAGATGCCGCAAGTGGAATGTTATGCGGAACTCGCTCACAATGTTGACGTCATTAATTGAGTGACGATGACAAAACAGGTGATATGAATCAAGAGGATGGCATTAACAGCCTCTTTCAATTTAATTGTCAGTTATTTGGCTCTTTCGTTCTCTGGGTAAATGTCTGTATGCTTGAGATAATATAGGGAATCAGTCATTTAAACACGTTTACAAATATTCAGATGAAATAATTATTAACCTGTTATCGCTTTGAGTTCCCTGTGCTGATGGATGGCTTGTACAATCGTAACATGATCAAGAGATCTGTTGATATTGGGGTTCAAATGTCAGCAAGATTTAATAGCCTTATAGTTGCATTTTGGTGATAAATTAACAGCCACAAGTTGTGGAACACAGTCGCCTTCTAGAGGATGCATGATATTATCTGAAGTGATAATCTATCTTTAGTCTATATGAATAACACAATAAACGAAATCTCCAAAGTTTGCGAAAGACAATTTAAATATTTGCACTACACTTGCACTACTCGAAATGTTCTGTATTGCTCTAAAAGGTGCAACGCTGGCTTAATAGCAGCAACCTCACAATTCTATTAGTGATATGTCAACAGTTCATGGCTTGGTTAAAATGACACAGAGCTACCTTACATACATATCATACTGAATTGTATGTATGTATGTATGTATTGTAGATCCTCCTGCAGGCAGGAACTCGCGAAGAAGCCTCACCATAGCCTGAACTATATTCCTCTACATCCCATACAGGCCATCTTTGTATCTTTGAGTTAGCTATGTCTACATACGATCTGCGTTACACATGGTTTCATGATTGTCGTTTGAACGTAGGTGATCTTGTCAAGTTGTCAGAGCTACGTTGAGACCCTCACAGCTGTACGCAATACTACTGCTTTGCTAAAATTAACTGTTTCCCCCGAGAGAATTGCAAATAATATAATAGACACTGACGGAAACAACTGGTGTAGTTGCAAACAGAATGTAAACAATGTTAAATGTAAGAGGTGCCATGGTAGTATGGAAACCTCAAAGGGCACACACTATCATACTCAATGGGTTTAGAAATACATCAATATATTGTCATAGAGTTATAATGTCACAACTTACTGCAATGTACTTCCTGACATCGCATAAATTGACATGTTTGGCACAATTTAAAAATTAATGGCGCTATATAATAAAAGTCTCTTGTTTCCTTCATTTAGTAATCCGTGTAACAATTAGAAGTGCAAATATATACTTGATATTGGAAAGTTCACACCTGGTGAAGTCAGTGATAACATTAGGATTACGTAGTATTTGGCACAAATAATAAGATACAACAATTTGTACATATATGTATGTTTGTGTCTGGTACATTATTCAAATTACGACATGGGAGATTCTAGCCATATAAATGGCATATCAAAGACTCCGTAGATGAACAACTGTCGCGCTTGGTCTTTTGAAATCACTGTCACATTGATGTAACTGGGTGAACGCTTTGAAGATAATTGAGCACGTGTGATCTATCTGGGCGGGAATGCAAACTATAGCACCAAACAATTAGGTTCCACGTTTCTCAAATTGCTGCATCACTTAAGGTGTGACACTGATCCGTTTTGAATCACAAATAAGGCCATCCAGAAATGTAGGGCAATATTTAAGGGTATCTTCAGAACCACATGCCTCTACATACCATCGCAAACTGCGATGAATAGGTTACACATTAGTAACGCCACCCAATAGTAACACTAAGGGACTTCCGCTGACAAGGAAATTGTTCGTTCTTAAGTTACGTGTTTTTAGTTTACAAAATGTGCATGATAAACAAGTCCATGACGCTACGTGGAAACAAACAAGAATATACTGTAGTTCGTATGAAAATGATAGCCAATACTCTATATTTTACGGCTGTTGTTTTCCAAATATCATACTTCAATCGAGGTCAGTGGGCCAAAATTAATTTTAACAAGTTTTAGCAAACGAAACGAACGTGCAAAATATTTTGCAAACTTCACACAATCTTATGGAATGTTTATTTGAAAATGAGGCATCTTTCTTTCATGACGTTTAATACGTACCTGTCCACGAATCTCCCCAGACACGTGTGATTTTGTACTGATCTGTATAAACGCTTGGCCTTCATTCATCCTCTCCATGAAGCTCTCTTCAATATCGTCTATGATGCCAAACGCCTAAAAGAACGATAAATTCAAGATGAACGGATAAGTAAATCAGTGGGCCTGAAGACCTATTGTTTGAAAATACAGGTGTCTTATTCCGAAAGATGATAAGATTTGAGGGTTAATGAGAATAAACCATAAGCCAACCCCTCCCCCCCCCCTTCCCCGAACCAATTGGCATTCTCCCTCTTATTCATGGTCAGTTTGACCATTCAGGTCCTGAGTACACTTTTCCCACCACTTCAATTCCTCTCCCAAACCCCCGATCTGAAATTTGAATAAAGAAATAGAAAAATCTGAAAATTACCAAATTTCCACGGAATGCATCCAAAATTCTGCTAACTTGTGCGCTTCCTGCATTGTAGTAACCCATCTGTGCATACGCATGGTGTTCTTCGTTTTGGAGTCCACTCACTGCTATTTCATAATGTAGACGACAGTCTTCGTCAAAGCCCATCCACGCATGCCCAGCAGCAGATGTCGCTATAGGAGGACTAAACGAAGCGCCCGATAGTTGAATGGGAAGCTCTACTCACACAAAGAAAAAACACAGAAGAGCAAACGTAACTATGATGTCACACATTTATAAATATGGCAACCGAATTGCTTAACGTTTAAAACCAAGCCTTATCGAACAAACAGCATAATATCTCATGTACACAAATTTACATCAAGATACTTAAAATAAATACATTTCTTTTGTTAAAGCCTCAAAATTGTACATACCTGCTTCTCGGTTAACATATTGGTTGTACGGCAACTGAGTAATTCGGCCACGTAGTTCTGATATGATATATTCTGATGTGGCAACGTTCACAAATACTTCACCTCGTAAGAGCATCTGGATTTCTTTTGGCTTTGGTTTTGTATATGTACCAATCGCCTGCAAGGGTTTAGGACAAAAGAGCCACATATAATGTCTATCTTAATGATTCACAAAGTAATGCCGATACAATATATACTAAGGGGAAAAGTATATCATAGTAACGTAATGTAATATGACAAAAAAGCTGAGTGTGTTGAGGGGGTGGGGGGGGGGGTGTAAGGGAGTGGATTCTTAATTCTCTGACCATAAATGCTTTAAACTAATGTAATTCAATTGAGGCCTTCCATTGGGCGGGATCTGATTACGTCACAGCAACTCACCAAGCCATTGCCATCGTAGCCGTCAATAATGTCAGCGATAATCTTTCTTCTGTCTGCATTCTTTGTTTCTGCTTCTAATGTTATTGCAGTTACTTGTCTATTGCGTAAACCACTTAACAATATCTAAGGAGAGAGACAAAAAAAAGAAATGAATTTATGTCTGCAAGGTGTGTCAGAAAGAGTGTTATAATGTAATGGGGTATACGCTGCACGTAGAGATGACCATGGTAATGCAATGTTGGTCGCACATGGTAATGTACGGTACAGGATGCGAACAAAGTAGGCCTGTGAAATGTAAGGTAGCACAAACTCAACCCTCTTCAAACCACATATTGATTTGTAGTTTTATCTTACCTTGTATTCGACCACACCACTTCTAGCAATCGAGATAACAGTACCATATATAGAGAGTACTAACCCTTACCCTAACCACACATTGATTTGTAGTTTTATCTTACCTTGTATTCGACCACACCACTTCTAGCAATCGAGATAAGAGTACCATATATAGAGAGTACTAACCCTTACCCTAACCACACATTGATTTGTAGTTGTATCTTACCTTGTATTCGACCACACCACTTCTAGCAATCGAGATAAGAGTACCATATATAGAGAGTACTAACCCTAACCCTAACCACACATTGATTTGTAGTTTTATCTTACCTTGTATTCGACCACACCACTTCTAGCAATCGAGATAAGAGTACCATATATAGAGAGTACTAACCCTAACCACATATTGATTTGTAGTTGTATCTTACCTTGTATTCGACCACACCACTTCTAGCAATCGAGATAATAGCAGATCCTGTAGCACCCATCGCCTTCTGTCTTCCCAAAGCCTGGCTTCCCGACAATACGGCGTGGAGGGCTATTTGCATAACAAGAAAATCGCAACAAAATTAGTACTTGAATATCCAAATAATAAACGAATAATTACTTGTGGCATGTATGTCATTCACCGGATTAAACAATATACAATTGTTGTTCGCTAATATTTGTAATAGGGTCACCTTTGTTTCTGTCAGTTATGAGAAATTAATGTTTACTACTCATCAAACAAAAGCCATAACGTGGCATGAAGAATAAACCGTTATACTTACTATTGCATGTGGATAAAGGTGTCACAAGACCAGCTAAAACACCAGTTTGTCCCAAAATTGAGACTCTGAAGATCAATTGACCTCGTGAAAACCACTTCCGGACGGATTTGGGTACTCTTTCTAAAACAGTTGCTAGTTCTCGAGACTGCAAAATTAAATGATATTTGGTGAATATTTAAATTGAATTTAATTGCAATCGCACGAATATCTGCTAATGGCTTCATTTACTGCATTATGATTAGTATTGTAGACTGCTTAAAATCTACATCACGAATACAGCATTAATTTAAATCAAATGGACCAAAATTCCTCTTTAAATCATTCCAAGGAAGCTCTGTCCATACTTAAAATGTTTGCCTCTCTACCATTAGTACACGCGAGGTGCATGAAGCACTTCATCCAACCAATAAATTCCCTTTGCGCGTTCAATATAATATGACGTTACACTTACTCCGTTGTCAATGGTTGCTGTGGACGAGAACAAAGTCTGTGTCTTCTTCCTAAGTTCTACCGTGATGTTTATGTTGCTGCCACGGTCTAATGAAATTGAAGAAATATACAAATAAAACGTATTTTATTTATACCTTGTTCAATACTTCATCAGTATACAGAAGCTAAAACTTCGTTCGAAATGTACAAGGAGAGCATCATATAATTTAGTAGACCTATTGCTAAACTGAATTATGCTAACCTACACGTATACGTACGTAAGATGTGACAATTGTGAGGAAGTGGAAGGTGAGGAGGGATGAGCTAGGGATACAGTGTACATGGTAAAACATATTTTAATATGTGTAGCTGCTGGCTTTACAAACGTATTATGCTTAATGCTTCTGTCAATTACTCTCCCTTTCATTGTACTGTGGAATTTAAGGTGATAAAGTGAAGCAAACACAAGCATACCTTCATGGTACCGACATTCATTGAAGACTTCCTTATACTTAATTTATATTACCATGGGAACTTGTCAGCAAACTTTTTTTCATAAAATTATGAATACCATGCAAATAGATATTTCGAAACTGCTTAAAGAAAATTGTGTTTGTTTGTTGTTTTTATTCGTTGTTATCATATAGTAATTCTGTGTAATTATATTATATTTTCTTTAACGCGATCGTGGATCACGTTAGTGAATACATCATCATATCATTATAAATTCTTTGGTACGAATATCTTCAGAGAGATCAGAAATGCTAGTACATGTTCCTGTATAATCGCCTTTGAATTGAGTCAATGAAGAACGAATCGAATGCTCTAAAGAGGGTGTGGTGTAATAAACATGAATATGCATCATATTACAAACGCCTTAAAGCTATCAGTGTCAGCAAAATTATGATTAATACGAAAGGAGGCTACAAACTATTATAGGGATAATGCTCTTAAGGTCGTTAATCTCTAGACAGTTCATGGCGGCAATGCCAAGTTAATGTTTGTTTGCAAGCATAACAAACACATCTCCATGTCATTGACACGGATTGCGTGCAGTGAAAAGTACGACTAAAAGTCTACAGTACCGATACTGTGCCAATAAGCCATACCTGCTCGACTTTCCACAAGTCCATCCAATAGAGCTATAAGGTTTATATTGGCCCCGTCAGACGACACGGACATACTAACAATACCGCCGTTGCCTAGCGACGGGTTCAACGGTGACCGTTTGGTAGGTGTGACCAGTAATGTGCTGAAAGATTCTGTTCAAAACGAGAAGAAATTTCATCACTTG
The DNA here is from genome assembly GCF_037975245.1 of Apostichopus japonicus. Taxonomy (NCBI): domain Eukaryota; kingdom Metazoa; phylum Echinodermata; class Holothuroidea; order Aspidochirotida; family Stichopodidae; genus Apostichopus; species Apostichopus japonicus. The sequence continues at coordinate 18,730,754 of NC_092571.1, forward strand.
GGTGACAATGCATGACAAATTTAGAAGCACAGATCAGTCAAGGATACTAAATAACTTACAAGAAATACATATGTCTTGAAGTCTGCAAAAAATCATTAACCCTTTAAAGCATAGAAAATGTTATAGCTTATAAATAAGGTATACCATACATATAAAATACTACGGTAGCCTAGGGATGTCCGTGAAGTAGCATATGACCGCATAATTACACGTCTTCATTTGCCCATCTCGTTTAAGGAAGGAACAAGAAGAAGAAGTATAGGGTGGCTGTAGGGGAGGGGTCAATGGGATGAGGAACACCTAGGGCACCGATCCTACCGTCATAATCAATGACAGGTATCAATAAACTGACGTTGAGGAGGGAACGTAAGAGTTCGCCGAGGCTGGGTGATCGTGGAAGTTAAGTCTTGGATAAATGTAATAACTGCCGGCAGGCTGCAGTCATAGAGGCAAATATTAAACATATTTACCTGCACTAAATGCACGATGGTGTACAATGCGACCTTTGACCTCTCCATTTGATATTCTTTTAGTTGTAATGCTGACAAAAATCTGGCTCGTTCGGATTCTTTGCAAATGTTCTCCGGGAAGGTTTGTCCATACACCACAAACCTGCAGCGACATAATACGATATAGATATAATTAGGACCATGTCTCGCAACACATAACTCTATCCCTTGTATAATTAACTCCACTGGGTGAATAACTTTATTTATGCAATAAATAACATGGATCAATGCCGGTCACAGTATTGTTTACTTCACGATTATGATAATAAATACGTAAAAGTCACATATATATTTACATATTATCCTGAACATTCAGAGAGAACAACGCAATAAAATGTAAGGAAAATGATATGTTCCACGACCCTGTTTCCTACCTTGTCTGTTTGGTCTCCGATCTCATGCCTGTAGAGTGTTTCATTCACGATATCCATGAACACAATTGCGACTGGCTTTTTTATCCTGAAATAATAAAATGAACAAAGAAAATAACGTATCATAATAATAAGAGCCAAACGGGCACTATGGTTCCTTGCTTAGTGAAATATTACAGTGTTGAATATCATCACCAAATATCATAGTTGATAAAATTAATGCATATGTTTACCCACATGTACCAGCTATTAACCAACAACGGTATTCCAAGTTAGGATACAAGGATACAAGAAAATGTTGGCCCCTCTCCCCCCCCCCCCAAAAAAAAAAGATAATTGGGCCCGACAAAAATTTGCGTCTAAATGGTCCCAAAAATACATGGCCCAAAAAAATTGGCTCAAAAATATATTTGCCCATAAATCTTGAAACCCAATAAATAGTCAAAATGGTCCAAAACATATTGGGCCCATAAATTCGGGTTCGGGTTCAAACTTAGGCCAACATGTACAAGCTATTAACCAATAAACTCTATACCAAGTTTGGCTACAATCTGACTTAAGGCGCCAAATAGGCCACAAAGTTTTGGGGCCCATATTGGTCCCAAAAATGTAAGCCTATATGTACTAACTTTACGTTGTTATTAATGTACTGCAATACACTGCAATACGACTATTTGACATTAATATAGTTGACATGTTATATTGAAAAGATAAGAAAATACCTCGAATATGTCATGGTAAAATACAAGTCATTACTGCGAAGACGGAAGGACATTCTAGCCACTCCAGCTGATCTGGATGCAACCAACCTCTGAGTCAGGAGCGATGCAAATGCTATCAACAAAAAGACGAAGAGTTTGCAAGTAACCGATTGTCATGGTAACGGTTATTTCGAATATGAGAGGCATACTTTCATAGCGAGGAACCCTGAAAATGGTGAATTCAAAGGGTCAGACTTGGTCACTTGTTTCAACCCCAGCCTACCACACCAAACATTACCTCTACATGACCCTACCTCCCTTCCATTATAAAACCAAACCGATGACGGCCACGCTTCTGTTTTAACTTAAACTGTAACTGCCTTTATCAACAACTAATTTAATTTAATAATTCATGCAAGGCATTATTTGCATGACATTGTTGTATGAAAAGTATCCTAGTATATGATTTGTAACACATATACGTTCAAGAAAGAAAGGTATAAATAAACTGTGAACGTTTTGGATACATACATTCATCCATGCCGCTTATCACCCTGAAAACGCCATCACCTGACTGGCCTGCCCCTCTGACCACAGTCGGAGAAGGAATAGCTGATGACGGAGCTGTTAGAAATGAAGAAAAACATCAATTAATATTATATGAATGACTTATTTTTATTAGTACTTCCAATGACATAAAAGGGCTAGTTGAATATCCTACATGATTTCTAATTTTACCACAATATGTCTATACCAGTTAATGGGGGGGGGGGGTGGGGGGGGGGGGTCGAGTTAGGTTTTAACACTTGATTCCCTTATTGTATCATTATGACGTATTATCATATGGCAGAGAGTCGATGCGTATGAACTTACCGTTATCCTCCGGGCATCTCTTACAGCAGTGGTCTGGGCTACTGATGGGATTCTCGCATGTTGGTTCGACACAGGTGTCCTTGATGTCCGAACATGTCACTTTACCTTGTATGAGTCCGTTCACGGCAACCTAAAAATGTAAAATGTGAAATGTAAAATGTGAATTCAAAACTCAAAAATCTGAAATGTAAAATGTAAAATGAAAAATGTGACATGAGACATGTGACATGTGACATTTGAAATGTGAAATGTAAAATGTATATTGTAAAATGCAAAATTGAAATGTAAAATTAATAATTATAATTACGTAACTATAAGGATAATAGGCTTCATGTCTTCAACACCATATCTCTATATACTTGCAATACCTGACAGCTTACGTTACTGAATCCCTAATAATACTCGAAGAACATAAACATTCCTGAAGTTTTAATCTAGGACTTTTGTTTATTTTTTCGAGCTTCTTTAAATTCAGGCAAATTGTTGCAATGACGATTTTATCACTTGTTGTTAGTTACAAAAAGTTATTTTGGCAATACATTCCGTAGTTATGAAACAAAAGTAACGCCCCTTGACTTTGAAGAAATATTTTAAATACTTCCGTTTCTGTACATCATGCAGGATTAACATCGCAGTTTACGTGACCTACTATTATATTTGGAAATAGAACAGTGGCATCGATGAAAGAAGCTTTTATTATTGGCCTGCTCTCTGTCTGATGACAGGTTATTGGTTATTGACTTTGGTCACATTAATTGTCAGCAAGATATCGTTCGTTTCTAATTGCATAGCTTACGCTTATCTTACATTTCTTTCATGCGTACTCTTCTTCGATGCCATAATTCACAAAATCTCTTTTAAATTATTATTCCCCAAATCCTCTGCTTCTTTTCTTGGTGCGATCTTGAACAAGATATTTGTTTGTTTCAGGTGGGTAATTCGAATGCCTACAAATCCGACCGACTTTGAGCAACTTGAATCAGAATTCTCAATAGATAACATCGAGTTTGCTATCCCACCCTTCCACTCCAGACTCCCTTGATACATTTTATGTTTTGTTATTGCAATTCTAATCACAGCCAATAGCGTCTTTATGATGTAATTCGCAGCTAACTTCAACCCAGCCCTCCCAGTCACAGACTTTCTTAAGTTGTTTTTATCTCTTGCAGGTATCTCATATTCACCTTTTCCTGTTTCTTCTCAAATTATTTGCTATCTGCTCGTCGAGACATTTCATCATCCAGGGAGCTCTTTTTTTGTGAGGGTCAATTAATTGATTCATTAGTTACATGGTATGAGAGGAAGCAATCAATTCGATAATATTGATGTTTGATTCTTCTTTTGTATGGATTGTTCATCAACAACTAAGTACTTTAATGATTCGCCTTACGAGTTTCCCTCGTGGTTTCCTTCAAGAGGAGCACGTTTTCAATCAACTTATGAAGGCTGAACAGGTATATTACTCGTAAGATGAACACAAAAGCCCCTCACCTGCAACCGCCCTACTTTACTGCGTATAAACTAGTCTGCACTGCAATGAGCTCACCAGGCATCATGTAACGATACATTATGAACAGCAACAGAAACTATGATGGATTTTCAAGACAAGCCAAACCAATTCGAATTTTTAGAGGAAACTAACGTTGTAGAAAAATGTAAGCATGACGTAAAATTAAAAGCAAGGCGAATGGATTAAGCTCTCGTCAGGTAGTTGGCAATCTGTCACTTGTAATTGATAAGCCATAATTTCACATTCCTGAACCCGAACCCAAACCTATTCCCAATAATGAGTTAACGTTTGTGTTTTTTTGCAGCGTATTCGGTTTGGTTAGTTTGATCTGTTCATTTTAAAAACAAATTTTTAAAATTAATTTCGTATATTGCTTTCAATTTACCATCTTATAGACATTGTTCAATCTCTAAGAGTAAACTTTAAAACTTTCAAGCCGATGACTCATCCAACTTATATAGCAGAACATTTAGCCTGAATGTGCCAATTATGGGTACTGCATGGGGAAATATAGGATAAAGTATAATATATACAAAGAAGGCCCAGGATCTGTCGTGCCCCTTGACGGCCCTGCTAGCTGGAACCCTCACTATACAATGATGCTTAAATGCTCTGCGGACTAAGAAGTCGATATCCACTAGACCTGTTTTGTAAAGCGAACGTCCAGCCATCCGTATATTTACACTAAACATTAAGGTCACGGGAAAACAGAACGCCACACATGCCCTTATAGTTAGACAATATTGAGTCGATATATACAAACTATTGCGTTGGTTAGTGCACTTTGCGTAATTTACCGTTATTTGCAGACGATATGCATATATGTTAACATATGTTACTATAATACATTAACATAGGTTACTATAAATAGGTAATGCGATACGTAATTTCCCGTTTCATTCGGAGGTTGCATGTCGTAAAATCGAGACGAGCATTCCTTTACGGTAATAATTCCGTTGATACACATTGAAAACAGATCGTAAGAGTAGCCGCGTTCATATCAGTTCAAGAAGTTTGTGAAGGATTTTGCGTCCATATATACTTAGGTACGTCATGAACGATCAACAGTATGGAAGGGTAGACGATGGGTAGAAACCTAGCCAAGAAGCACACGCATCGTAAAAGTAGTTTATATCCCCAAAAAGGGCAGATTTTTTGGACGATTTATGAACATATGTATGCCTGGATTCTTACAACTAAGACAACACATTTACTACAATTGTTTACAATGAGAAAGCCCCTCGACCTGTGTACGTTAAAGGGTAACACATCAATATAGGTTCGCTTCTGAATTTGTAATATTTTGAGTTCGCATGGTATGATCCATTGAATTGTGGTGTTGGGAAAAATTGGACAGCTACAAATGAGATAATTCTGTGAATTATAAAGACATCCTGGTCTGTGTAATAATATCTTTTTTTGTTGCAATATTTATTGTCATTTGATTAAAGTTTGATGACAACGGGTCTGGTTTTGTGAACTCAATTTTATCTTACGAATAATTATGATATCTCTGTAAAACTCATATGATGGATCCTATGAAAATGGGTATATATATATATTCTATCCCGATCGCCCTGTGTTGCTGATGGCATTACATGTAGCCCTTATTACCCCTTTATGGGACCGACTTAATACCCTTACCAACGACGTTTGCACAATGTCATATGTTGTCCATGTCTAAATGTTAACTTGTTCCTTTAAAGAGCACAATGTCATATGTTGTCCATGTCTAAATGTTAACTTGTTCCTTTAAAGAGCACAATGTCATATGTTGTCCATGTCTAAATGTTAACTTGTTCGTTTAAAGAGCACGATGTCATATGTTGTCCATGTCTAAATGTTAACTTGTTCCTTTAAAGAGCACGATGTCATATGTGGGTGAGTAATGACTGCAAATCTCTCTTGTCTAAACTCGAGATGAAGACAACTAGAAAGACGATAAATCATCTGCATCCTCATCTTTTGATATTCGTGAAACAAGAGCCATGAAGTACTGCATGCTCAAGGAATATTGATGAATTAATCTCGGAATATAACAGCCTACCCTTACATCATTTTGTGGTTTATATCCACCAATCAAACCAAAGCCTTGTCGAATTTTGCTGCTGTAACTGTAAGATAAACATAAACTACAGTTAAGCTCAGCGAAGTCACTGCACCAAGTCACTAAACAAGCACTATAGGGTAACACATCTTACCTACAAGAGCCAATTTGATGGTGACAGCTCAGATGGGTTACGACACCTTGAACGCCGCTGAGCGTGACAGCATGAGCCGTGAGGTACGGACAAGCATTCCACCAAGTCACGATAGTGAAGAAATGGGGGAATTGACCTGTTGTTAAACGGAATCTGTCCCATTGACAAGGGTGGTGGTGGTGAAGCGATATATATCGCTACTGCTCCAGGCAAGAAGAACTTGGCAATATCATTTTTTTTTTTGGCTATAGGGCCACTTTGGAAATACTATCCTTAAATTTACCGCAAGTTTAACGTTAAACATCAACGTTAGGTCATGATTTAAAACACTTGGGAATAGCTCACGGCTCATTTCTGTGACAAGAGAACAGTTAAAGATTGATCCATTACATTCAACACGTTTTTCTTCTTATTGGGTGCACGCATGCATACTTCAGCCTATGCTTATATATATATTTATATGTTGTACAGTAGGCTACGACTCAACAACTATTTCTGTCTTTGGGAAACTACTTGATATTGGCAATGATCATAGGCGCGTCACACTCACCCAAAGAAGCAAAACGATTGCACATTAAATGAACAGAGAAAATATTGCAAGGACAATATAATGGAAAACGATCGTTTAGACTAGTTCATTGTCAAAATAGGTTGAAATTTATTCTCACGGCAAAGAAATATTAGCCTCAAGTCATAAGATTGATACAAACGGGTTTTTAATTCTTAAAACCAGACTGACGAGAAGTGCTAACTTTCTTACGATTGCGTATCTCTTTTAGTTTCTTCGGTAAACGACTGGATGATCTAGGCTCCACGAGAATCATTTTCTCACGAGGGTCCTCGCACTCTTAGGTTTTTTTCATATGTGACCTGCTCTATAATCAGATATTAACCCAACCGACCAAATGTCTACATTTTCTAAGCCTCGGGCAAACTTAATTCAAGCGTCCATTCACAAGTATTTTTAACACAAGGCTCTCTATCCTATCATACTAATCAAACGGTGATCTTAAGTTCAAAGATAATCGTAAATTCATTGAATTCAACACGCGACGATGTATATTTCCACTGCACGATACTGAGTGTTTGAGTCGTTGAACTCTTACAATTGACACAAGACAGGCAATTTGACTGTCAAGAAAAACCTCTCGAGGCCAAGGTAATGGGGACAACTTCATATTAAGTTTGCATCACTCGTACTTTCAGCATCATATACTTGAAACATTATCCGTGAAAAAGTAGCTACCTCCAACGAGAATATGGATCAGAAGTCATGACATATTGGTTTGACTTTTGGAATATTCTTGGTGTGTTTTCCTCGACTTTAGTTAAAAGATGTGAGAAGTGAGAAAACGGGAAACATCTGAAAAATCATGTAGAGAATATCGTGTCCGCATTAGATTACAAATATGATAACAATGACACATATTTTTGTTTGAAAGTCAGTCAGCAAAGAAACACGATAAGATTATGTTTTAGTAAGGATATTAATATTTCTCGTCAGAATTACGCCTCTTTGAACTATCGAAATCACTGATTGGTTGTTGCTATGCTACTGAATATTGATTAAGTTCGTATTACCTGTTGTTCATTGTCCCAATTTTAATACACATTAGTCAATCTAACTGAGGCCATGCAATAGGCTCTCTGTGTGGGGTTTAATATACCGTGATGGGTGTTTGTAGTAGGTATTGTAACTATAGTCTGGGTGCATAATATTTGAATTTTATCTATTTACCTTCATTGAACAACACATGTTTCTGTCACATACAGTGACACGCAGTTGATAACTCAATCAATTTTCGTTAAACGTCAACAAATTGTCTCGACATTTCAATGATCACGTGAACTGGTCCAAAGAAAGGCCCTCGTCATAGAACAAATCTGGCCACCTTTGACCTTTTTATTATATTTTTCCGTTACCACCAGTTTTTAATGATAGTCCCAGCATGGCATGCATATCTTATGATAGAATAATTCTTATTTCCAATTTAACTCCTATCGTGTTTGGGTGGACAGCTGATACTGCGTGAGTAGGTTAGGCCTAGGTCCGACTTACTATACTGGACAGATAAATACAGTAAAGGAAAACTAAGAAATATAACCAATTTTATCGTAAATACTTTATTCTGTCGTTTGAATTTACTTTAGACATATAGGGATACACCACATGCGTGTCTTTACTGTAAGATATGGTAGGGCATTCGAAGGAATGTAATCTCATGCTGCAATGTTCTAAAAACATTTATTATGTTCCTATGAGGCTTAAATATAAGGCACACATTCAGTCCGTTTGGGGCCTTTCCAAATGTTCACATATATTCGATATTTTCGATAAGTATCCATTATCTTAAATCTCTCTTATGTAACTGCTTACTTTATGCTAAAAGTTGAAGTCGTTAAATGTCTACATTCGTTTCTCTTTCCCAAACTTTTATTTTTGAAGTGTTTACCGTGGGACCGCAGATGCAGTTTAAAGCGTTATGATAGCAAATCATTGTCATGAACTGATATTTAATTGAAAACCTGTCACTTGAAAAGTATTTCAAGTTTGTTAGCTTTTTATGCTTAATACCAATGTTGATTGGAGAAGCCTGTGCCCAGGTGACTGATTTATGTCACTCCAGTGCTGTGTTAAAATTGTTGTGCAGTTTTTAATTTCATCCGAATTGTCTTTCATGTTTTGCCAGACGATACGAGACACATTAATGACAAAGAAGTGAGCTTTACTGACTGAAATAATGAAGGAAAATAAAATAGAAATAATATGTAATTATTCCCATATTTGGTGGTATCACGGTGTGACTGTCAGTGTTATTTACTGCACATAGCTATAAATGTACGCCATGAAATATATATTACCATTGATTCCACAACATATCTATCATTATTAATAAGAGACCGGGATCACTCAACATTGAATCTATGACACTATAGACATGTAGGTCAATACCTATATTATATAATATTATAATAATATTATGTAATAGAAGAATGACAATCGTGTTTGATAATATTAACGGTAGGGTTTACTTAGAAGATCAACAGACAAACAAAAAATGGATTTGTATATAATAAATCCGTTTCTGTCATACTTTTATAACACAAAATGGACATATGCATATGTGAAGTTTGTCAACAAAGGCCTTGTATTTTCACCCTGCTGTGGTCTACATAATTGTATAGGCGTTTTACATAAATAATGATAGGATTCATTTGCGTATACACAAGAGAGTACATTGTAAGCCATATAGGTTGACACCATGAAAGAATATTACCCAATGTTGTGTTGCAATAGCTCAATCTCAACATACAAATCATATTACGTTAGTAGTGACCATGAAACAATTGCGATAGCAAAATCATTAAGGCCTGGTTAGGCCTAATGTAGCCTATACACTCCATAGGATATAGGATGCACATCCATAGCAGCTTCCTGACAAGACCACATTAAGACTAGTAACACTTAGTCGGCCAAGGCATGCGGTAATCATCCATCGATTAGGTATATATATATATACAGCAGACGTTGATACTCGTTATTGTAAGATGACATTTACATATAGGTGCTTAATGTGATCTGTAGTGACTATAGGGGAAGATGATTTAACGGTATTCTGATTTAATTAACATCAATTCTCGTAACATTAATCCCTTGAGGTGAATGGCGTTCCAAACATCTATAGCACGCAAAGATTATCTGAAGGCCCAGGCGATGAATATATAGGTCTATACCTAGTTTATAGACACAGGACGGTACATAGTTAAGTCAAACTTAAGTTAAGTCTACAGAGCTATTTAGTTACTTAAAAATCCGTTACAATTTCAAGAGTCTTTCATTATCGTGAAATGAAAACATTTCACGATCTCATATTGACGTATTCAAACTCGTGTGTTTCTGTATTCATAAAGATGTAAGGAGTCCAGTGATTGGTTGGGACTCATCTCATAAAGATGTAAGGAGTCCAGTGATTGGTTGGGACTCATCTCATAAAGATGTAAGGAGTCCAGTGATTGGTTGGGACTCATCTCATAAAGATGTAAGGAGTCCAGTGATTGGTTGGGACTCATCTCATAAAGATGTAAGGAGTCCAGTGATTGGTTGGGACTCATCTCATAAAGATGTAAGGAGTCCAGTGATTGGTTGGGACTCATCTCATAAAGATGTAAGGAGTCCAGTGATTGGTTGGGACTCATCTCATAAAGATGTAAGGAGTCCAGTGATTGGTTGGGACTCATCTCATAAAGATGTAAGGAGTCCAGTGATTGGTTGGGACTCATCTCATAAAGATGTAAGGAGTCCAGTGATTGGTTGGGACTCATCTCATAAAGATGTAAGGAGTCCAGTGATTGGTTGGGACTCATCTCATTATCTTGTGAAATTTCGCATAATTTAATTTTTACGAAATATTGCGTTTATCTAGTCTTACGTTCAATAATAGAGAAGGTAAAATGTTCTTTGATAACACTTACAGCTTTAATGCTTCCAGCGAATGTAGGGTACATCGATGGTCTTAGAAAACCGAGTGCAAATTAACATAACAATATCGTTTGTGGTTAACCAACAGATCAACAAACCGGATGAAATAATGGTAGAACTGGGATATTTCAGTAGAAATATTAACTTTGAAATTCCGATCTACTTTTTCGTGATATTATCCAGACACCAACGAAATGTGTCATTTATGTGTGACTGGTCATATCTATCGTAAACATAAGCCTTCATTTATGACAAAAAGAGGAAAACCTTAAAACATTTTATGACTTGTCACAACATTGTAATGAAAATGAGTATGATTAATTGTCGCCTCGCAAAGCGTTGGGATTGGTATGTATAGCCTATATACATCCTCGTTACCATGGTATTGTATGTCAGTGATATGTTTTAAGTTTACAATGTCATTTGGTTATTTCTGATAATCTCAGACGAGAGCGGTAACTTGAGGAGAGGTTTAACTCAACTTCTATCGCCTGTTTTTCCACGATTATTGACGAAACAAGACCACCTGGTGGGCTCAGGCGTTGCTTGATAAGTTACGTTTTTGTTACAATTGAGAACAATAAAACAGATAATCCTAAGTGCAAACACAGTGTATATTGGGTATGATCAATGGCCTACATAGACAACAGATGGATTCGGCAAAAGAAAAATACAAACTCTTACAAAGACACCTGGCCAAGACATTTTTGCCTTTATGCCTACAAGGAGGAATTTGGAATTGGTATAACGATCATCCTTCAATCTTAAGAAACCATTATTGGAAGATTATTGAGTAGTATGCTACAGCATAACTATTAGACATATAGCAACCAATACGTCGCAGAACTGGTTCAAACAGAGATGTTCACAGAGTAACTGACATGTAATAAAGGTTCAATAGTTTTTTTTTATCATTTCGTCTATTGTAATTAAACTAATGGTTTGTAATAAAGTCCTAAGTATGATTAAACCTAAATATAGCACCAACAGACAGAAGTAGAATTGCCCTACTCTAGATTGGTAAAACTACCCAGTCCGTTGAGAATGCATGTTGCCTTTAAATTAAAAAATTAACAACCTAACATATATGTTCCCGCCATCAAAAGTGAGACTTTTTGTCGCCAGCCTAAAAACACCTGAAAAATTTTTCACTGCCGTTTATACAATTAATGCATGATGTGTTTTCAAATGAACCAAGCCCAAATGAGTTGCAAACATGTATAGTTTAAGAAACCACCCAAAGTGGAAACTCCATCTACATATGTATGTATGTCTACATATAGAAGGTTTCGCCTTGGTGCTGGGTAAAGCTTTGACGGAGATAACAATCGATTTCCTTCAAACACATAGTTAAGCTAAGTACCATCTTTTCTCCCTTTTCTTTATCTTTTTTTTTTTATAGAACCCGTTTGGTTGTACTCCTATGGTTTCCTTAGTTCCTTGATTATATAGTACCTCCAGGCAAGTCAAGATATGGCCTCTCGTATCCATGGAAACACTTAACACCCTGTTAAGTTTTATCATCTTTTACATCGGTTGAAGCGCTTAACACCACACACAACACCTCAAGACACTTACATTCATCAAATGGCTAAAATAATATGTACAAATGGAAGCCTTACAGTGATTATCTCTCAATGGATACTGAGGGGTTTTTTTCTATTGGAAACAATGCAGACTACCATAATAATTTAACGCTACTCCTAATTCGGAAGACTTTGGAATTATAAAGATAAGTTGAAGAAAAGGACTAAGCGGGTCCACTCCTCCAAGAGTTACTTTGCTGCCCAGGCATAAATCGCATTTAATCCCCGTTGCTTTTGTACATCCGTCGTCTTAAATTAGCCATATTGCCAACTGGTGATGTCCGCAATATGAGCTGTCAATGATGGAAGCAGCCTGGACATTCTTCCACACTGATCAAATCAAACTAATGTAGATGAAATGCTACGGCTAGGATATAGTGCAACCTCCATGGAACGTTATAGGAGCCTAGCCTTACATTCTAATCAGTCCGAGCAAAACACCCTTATGGGCAGTGTGAGGAAATTGATAAACAACAGTGCTCCCTCGGGTCAGTAAAGAGTTTCTCTTTAAATATTATACCTAATGGGGCGCATGCGCATGCGTGCACGTCTTTCTGAATTCAGCAACGCCTGCAAGAGTTCATCAGTTATATCAGGATAAATCAATTGCATTTATCCTTCACGTGGGGTGCTAACTGTTTGTGCCCCGTATTCAAATGAACAAAATCGTTGTCGTATTATACAGTATCTCTTTTCTTGCACTGAGACCAAACGGGTGGTTTTTAAAAATTCCTTGTATTTTATTGACAAGCACACATCCATTCTTAGTATGGGGTATGATCCTTGCGACTGTACAATGTTCCATTTTTAAACATTCTTTTTGGTTCATGTTTCATCACAAATGCCACATAAAATCAGTGATTAAGCGATGATGGAAATCCAAAACACCTGAGTTTTTGTTTTCATTGCAGTTTCCGAAGACCTTTATGGTACTGTTTCTTCGCCTAGACAGTATAGCTTATACAGGGAACCATTTGTAGTTACGTCATCTAGTAGTATGTCCGATAACCAAGTAATTAAAAAAAGTATTTCAATTTATCGTTTTGGGGCACTGATTTAAAATATGTACATGGGGACGATGGGACCAGTGTTTAGGCATTGGCAAGATAAAGGGAAGGAGAAGGATTTTAAAGCAGTCTCTGTAAACAAAAAAGAATTAGAACAAAAATGGCCTCATTATCGATAATTCAATTAGCAGAAATCATTGGAAACCTTTGGTTAATTCATTTAATATACATGATGTAGATTGTTAGAAACTTGTAGAGCCCGAGATGGGAATCTGTGCCACTCTAAGTGCCGAGGAGGCCCGAGTAATATACCCTAATGGGCCATATATGGGTTGTATGTTCACAAGCAGGCCACGTGCGTACTTGTTAGGAGCCGGCTGGATTGCTACTCGTAACCCGTCGGCCATTTCCTTCCATGGTAATACACCCCTCACCCTCATATACGTAATGGCGTTTACCACTAAGCAACTGAACACTTTCTGTTAGCGCGCGCCGAATTTCGTGTAGCAGAAAACAGGTCAAACGATAAGAATGTTAGAATAAGCTATGCCAACAGTTATAAACCCTCTTGGATTGATCTTTAAATCTTGTCCCATCTCTCTGACGTAATCAAAAGGATATGTTTGAAGCCTGTTGCTAGTGTTAGGAAGCTTGTATATGGAAGCGGATTATGAAACAAAAATCGGTCTCACATCGACCACCCACAATCAAGGCTTTTTTAAACCCAGTGGAAAAGCTAATTCCACTCTGACCCTCCCTCTTGGTCTTTTAAGGTAGTCGGAAGCTTTCTGGAATTTTTCTTTGGAAATGGAGACATTGTTTAGCAGATAACATGGCCTGTATTCACCGTCCCATCTGAATACATGCTTACAATTGCCCGTAGGCTCGTTCTTTATAGTACAACACTCATCCAAACTTTCAACAACCGAAGGATAAATCGTTTTCTCTTTGTCATTTTTATCGCCTTTTTAAAAACCCATTGTGAACACGTTTCTTACAAAGTAAGAATACCAAAGAACTCAAAAGAGAGAGAGAGAGAGGGAGAGAAAACGGTGACTCGTGAAGGAACATTCTAATTTGCTACTTATCTTTAAAGAGGGCTATTGTTGCATTATAATGTGACGAAGATACGTAAATTACTCTGTAGGATCAAAGAGAGATTTGAAGTGAATTCGGCGTTCAATACTTTCCAACAGTGTTTGGAAGAAGAAGGCGATTAGAGCTAATGAGCACCAAATTCGTTGTTAAGTAGGTATATGGTTATGAGTGACACGATCTCTTACCTGCAATACCAAAACCTCAGACGCTTCATCTTAACAAATCCTTTCTTGCGGTTAACAAAAATAAATTGATAAGACTTTCCGGAAGGAAAGATAATCGACCAAAGATTTATTGCTGAGAAATCCCGAAAAGTTTTAATTGGTAAATTTTACCCACAAATGACATAACAATATAATGCGACTAGTGTTGATGGTTTAGTGTCGATGCGTAACTTTAACAAGGTTATCAGTGTTGGTTGGCAGAGTGACCACATTAATAGTCTTCTTCGGTCAGTCGTTGTTGGTAAGGTGACAATTCTAACATAATTTGGTTTATTTCACAGATAAATAGTAAGAGGAGGAATGGGGGTGGGGGAGGTGCAAATGCGATGTTTTCAAACTATGTGGTTTTCCGAATTTTAACCTTTATAATTCACATCAGCTTCATAAATTACTACAACCACGTTAGTGTTTACTTTCAACAGAGCTTCAAACAGCTCCAATGTCCTAACAGCTCCAATGTCCTAACAGCTCCTATGTCCTAACAGCTCCTATGTCCTAACAGCTCCTATGTCCTAACAGCTCCTATGTCCTAACAGCTCCTATGCCCTACCCACTCTTTTCCTTGATGTGTTCATTCCCTGTTGCCCCCTTTATTCGTCACTGAATGGCGGCAGCACTTTTTAGCGAATTATGTTAGCTTTTCTCATTTTTTTTTGTTTCGTAACTCAAACCGTTCATTTTATAAAAAATATAAATCATATCATACCCATGGCATACCTTCGTTCCGACGTAAATTGCTCAGAAAAGATTTCATTTATTGGGTGATGTGCACAAGTAATCTTTCTAACCAATGAAAAATGCATCACATGTATCATATTCGTTAACATGTTCTGAAGCAAAAGTTACAAATTTTGCCCAAATGTAGTGGAAGTATAATTTAGAAATATCCTTTATGAAGGAATTCCCACGGGAATTCTGCGGTGGATTTACTTCTTATGTTTTTTCATATTTAAGGGTCGTGCCAACCTGTTGACGAAGCACAAGTGGCCTGCGGAGCCGCACCACGGGGCGGATGAATCTTCACAGCAAATAACTTCGTGATACTGCGGTGAATACACACATGGAATGAGCTGAGGGCCTTCAACACCACACAGAGCACTCCTTGACGTCTGCTTAATTTTTGCACTTCAAATATTGAAAACTAAAAACCCACTAGAGGCCAGCTTCATATAGGCCATAATGAGACAAAAACAGTTTGTAATGAAAGGAGCTATCTTATGATGAAACTAGGCGAGAATAATATGGAATGGAATTTTATTACTTTAGCAACGGTAATGGAATGTACACTGAATGTACAGGTTAAATCTGGGGAAATTAACAAACATTAACGCGCGTACTTCTTAGACTATACATTTTGGACCAATTGTGCCAAAACAAGGAGACAGTATTTGCTTGGGATATGCACATAAGATGTTAACGGTGAAAATAAGAATTGATATTACTTGGCATTGATCTCAAACTAGTTTTGTTTTGGTGATGGAAGTGGAGGGTGCAGGGAATGAGATATATGTCACTTACCGGTATACACTCACACAGCATACAGACCATCTCACCGATGTTGTCAAAAAACGGGTGCCATGTTTCTTCTAAGTTAAAGTACTCATCTCCGAACGTGCAGCCTTTAATGAAAGAAACATATTTTAAATTAGTAAAGGAAGCCTTTAATAAATCAACTGTCGTGATGATATTTTCAAGTGGAAATCACATGAGTGATACTAAACAAATACGACAATCAAGTGCTTTATAACGAAGAGACAAGGTGGTGCAGCATTTTCTTCCTAACCTGATATTTTCATCCTTTGAAGAAGTTATAAATTATGAAGTTATTCACCTTTCTTGTGAAATGCATCTGAAGGTTATAACGGTCCAGGGAAAGGTCAAATGGTCAAGCATAGTGAGGTTTCCTCTGGTTTCGTCAATTGAAATTGCAATCAAATTGTTAAGTTCCTTTTTAATTGATTCGAAATAACTGATTTGATAAAGGGCTTCTTTTATTTTACAGGATCTTTAACTTCTTCTGAAGTTGAAACAGCTATATTTAGTGAATTCATTTATCATTGTTTCTGATATGACCTTCGACCCTGCAGGTACAAATAACATCCTTAATTACAACTTGGGAAAATTTTTCGTCTGTTTTACAGAAAACATCAAAGTACAACAAAATTGGTTTCTTTTATTCCTATACAGTCCTGCGGTTTGCGTGTAAACTTCAAAACAAGTTAAATGTCAAAATGGTAGAGTCTATATCATCATTTTTCACTCGGAGAATTGTAAAATCAAACTTGGGAAAAACGATGTCCCATAAATCACTAACTATTTAACAGTTACGACCGAGTAGAACTGGGTCAGCCGTGTCCAACTGAGGGGTAAGCTATGTATGCAAGACATCCGCAAAACGGTCAGAAGAAATATGCTATATAGCGGCGGGGAAAGGTGAGGGAATTCTGACCCACATAAGGGTATTTGATGTCGAAGGTACTTAAAGGAAGTGAATGTTGTTGATGATTTATTTCATTCCAATGCGCAATTCGTAGTTGGTCATTATATCGCGAGTCTGTGACAAGTTGGGCAGTTACTTGTCCAGACAAAGTACACATGTATCTATCCTATTGTGATTAATATCTTTATTTAAAGGTTAAGTCTATTTCTATGAGTCATACGGAGACGGAGTTTGCGCAGTATCCATCCAGAAAACGACGCTGCTGTAATGAGATGACGTAATGGTTACTCGATCTAAATCATTTTTATTTCATAAAAAAAATGTAATTGACAAGAATGGTGTTGTTTTATATTTTAAACTGCAATTTATTTAGAAGGAATAATTTATAGAAGATAAAATGGTTTAACCAAGTATGGTATTGGAGCCATAAATAATATATCTTTATGTAACATAAACACAAAAGTGCTAAAAAAACGTCCCTTAAAATTTTAGAGCACAAAGTGCATTGTTAGTGTACTGTATTAAATTTAAAACAAATGTTCCATATTTTGAGAGAAATTTTGGAACTTTTCCATGCAAACCTTAAAATTAAGGGTTGTTTCGGTTCGGTGAAAACATCCGATATTTCAAATCAAATAATCGCCAAACCTTGCAAGGAATCAGTCGTTTTATTTATTCCGTCGAGTTACTGGGTGTACTTTTGACATCCCACTCGGGACGTGCAGAAACCACAATAACACCTAAAACTAACTTGTCAGTTGAACTTTACACTAACTCGATAAGTCATCTAATAATAATAGAAACCTTACTTATAATCATACTCAACATTGGCAACTTGAAAGTGAACGATGAATAATTTGCGTTTTCCAGGGTAACCTTAAACTGTCTGCAGAGGATAAATATCTAAATACTGAGTCAGTTAACTAAGTTCATGTTTTGATCTGGCGACAGTTTTTATGGCGTTGGCCCAAACATTTTCCCTTGAGGTAGGGAATGATCGTGAAAGTAAAACTAGAAATAATTATCGAATAGCGCTTTTTTAATTGATGTGCACGGATCTCGAATTCGATATTACTCTTCCTGTATAGGAAATGATGTGCTCTTGGGTGCAGTCAACATTGTACGAAACTTATAAACTTCTCTAAGGTCGAAGCAGGAAACTTATGATGACGTCATCCTAATATTTAGAAAGAGACACTTCTTTACAAATTAGACGTTTTCATTAGTTGTTCATTTATTTATCATTATGACAGTAAGCTTTACAGGTTTGATTCCACATTTTAGTAGTATGCGTCAAAGTTTTCCTGCTAGACAAAGGTCAAAGTGTACATGCTAGCCAAAGGTTAAAGTTTACATGCTAGCCAAAGGTCGTGTTCCAAAAACCATGGGCGGTTTAAAATTGGTGCTATCTATAGTTTGTAGAATATGTTTAGGATTTCCGTCCCCAAACGCCCTGCCCCCCCCCCCTGTACAGGACGCCATCTCCCCGTGCAGAGCGACTGGCAGATATGTTAGGTTTCAAGTTCGTTACTCCTAGCTTGTATTTCAGTCCCCTGTTGCCATGTTGCAATTATACTAGTATTTTATGTATGGATTCTCTGATGACAGCAAACATTGTCGTTATCTCCATGTGTTATACTGAGGTCAAGGGGTCAAGTTCCCACCCTGAGTGCGATTTGAGACTAAAACTGATAACCTTTGCCATTCAATCGTTTTCTCAGTGGGAACATTTCATCGCCGTTAGGTTGAAACATTCTTAGGAAATGCAGAGGAAATGTTCCTTCAATATTTGCCCCGACCTTCTCGTCATCACTATTTCACATATATCAATTTCGCCTTAAAATCATACTGGTATACATTCGGCTTTATATTAAAGGCTTCACATACCGTATACCTTTTCGCAAGACGGTAAGAGACATCACGAGAAAAATATGTTGCTTTTACAGTCCCCGCCCCACCCAACTTCTCATTGTGGTTGGTTGGTATCCGTATTTTCTTTGCGTGTGAAAACGGTCAATGTTTTTGTTGTATTCACTGACGCGCAAAACCATTTCTGTTTATAGACTGAAATTTCAATAACAGTTGTTCTTTATAACGCGTTTAAAATATTTCTTTTCGCGCTTAATGTTTATATTTATGAGCCTCATGACCAAACATACATCAAGCTTGCCCGGCTTCAAGCAGACTGCAGGGATTTATACTTGTTCAAGTTATGGGGCTTTGGGTCGCTGTAAGTAAATATGGCTTGATAAACATATATATATATATATATATATATATATATATATATATATATATATATATATATATATATATATATATATATATATATATATATATATATATATTTATATATATATATACACGGAACAAGGATACAGAGATGGAGAGAGTGTTTCAAGCATCCAAGATTAAAGTTTAATGCAGAGCAATCTTGAACGGAAAACTCGTAAACCATTCAACATGGCGACAAAACATTGCGTCTTCAAATGTTTGACAATGTTTCTGGTTTCGAAAGCGTAGATAAATAAGCAGATCACGTGACTACAAGAGGAGACAATCTGCCGTGAACTCGGCCTACAAACTTACTTGCGTAGTATCATGCTTATGAAACGTAACTGCAGCGGCTACGGAGACCAGAGGCCCGTTGATAATAATTGAGGCCGTTTCCTGTGGTTTCACTCTTTATCTTGACATTGTTTCCATTACTTAAAGGTGGCGGGTCGCTCTACTCGTAGGTAGGCCTTATGACTTAAATGTCTCCAGGGTAAGGCTATGTAGGTAACTGCGCATATATGATTACGGAACACACGTTTGGAATGGGTAAGGATGAAAACAGTATTAGTTTACAGAATTCTGGGTTGTGCAATAAAAGCTCTCATCGTAACGAGATGGCCGACCATGGCACATTAATAACAGACGTAGAGGTAT
This sequence comes from Apostichopus japonicus, assembly GCF_037975245.1. NCBI lineage: Eukaryota > Metazoa > Echinodermata > Holothuroidea > Aspidochirotida > Stichopodidae > Apostichopus > Apostichopus japonicus. The sequence continues at coordinate 18,750,685 of NC_092571.1, forward strand.
ACGCCGCGCAACTGATATAACCATTGGAACTTTGACAAAATGAATATTGGTAACTTATGGAGGAATTCAGTCCGACAGTAATGGTGATACATAGGCCACTCACCTGTTCGGCTTTCTGAGGGAAGAAAGTTGTCAACCGTTATTGTGCAAAAAGAACCTCCTATGCGAGATGAAAACATGATTAGGGTACAGAGGAAGACGAAGCCGAAAGGGACACGGAAGGCATCCATCTTTGTAAGTTTATTGATGAACATCCTATCGGCTATGGTAACATATGGGACCAGTTCCGCAAAATCCAATACAACTAAACATATAAATAATATAAATGGAAGGTGGGGTGGCACATAGCAATGTATCCAGCCTTCAACTGACCTCACCGACCTAACGCACCATGTATTGCACGCGAGTCACAGCAATGGGTGGGACGCACACACGGAACTTCCCGCCCATAACTTAGTGGGGTTCAGGTGTCATCAAAACGGAAATCTGTCACTTTTGATTGCAATCACAGGCCGTTAAAAGCGACGTGAGTGCAGCCGTTGTTATGGCTTCCCACCGTTCAGGGTCTAACTCCCGATTCAGGCCAAGTACATCGATCGCGTTCTAACGGGCCCGATACAAGGTAAACATTAATGAACGTGCTTGATATTGTTTCTGCGGGAGACATTCCACTTGTTTTACTTCTTCCCATATAGGTTTCCCGGGTCAGTATACACTTACTGTAGTAAATGAGGCATGTACTAACACCTATAGGAAAAGTATGAGTAAACACACCGACAGGAGGACAAACTGACACACGCATTCCTTGAATTATGCAAGATATTGTACAGACAACACGTGACCCGGTCAGTAGCCTATAAGTTAACACTAATCTTCAGTACATGCGCGATTCCACCAAGAAATTATTCACAACTGATAAAGGCCTTGGTACCATGTATATATGACATGAGTTTAAAAAGTTCTCCATTCCCGTAAGAAATGCTGGACTGTGAAATTATACTGGCATAAATCCCCCAAATCGAACCAAAGCATTAAACACATGTAATTGTATTGCGGTAACATTCACTGGACTGGTCAACATGAGTTTTACAAGGTTGCATCACCGATATTGTTCAATCATATCAGCAACTTGAATCAGGTATAGTCCACCACACTTCTCTCTGAACTCACATATGTGCATAGAAAGCCGAAAACATCATTTATTTGTATAGCATGTTTAATGCTAAGGATAAAAAATACATCAATAAATACATATAAAGTAGCTCAGTTGAGTTTTATATTCAATATAACGCATCCAATTGCTAACTTGAGATATAATGTTTTCGATATTTGAGTCAGATCATGATCTGCCATTAGTCCAAGTCGTGATGTCACAGAGCCACTTCCAGGTAAAAACAAATGTTTTTCTTTACAATTGTTACACATTTTTCTAAATGAAAACACAATTTTTGTTCATTAAAATCATTGTCAATTTGTAACTGATACGTAGAACTTTGATATTTCAACAAAGAAATCCCAGATACTACACCCAATGAGGAAAACAGTTGAAGGAAAAAATAAACACATTAAATTCCAGTCACAAGTGGTGGCTCTGTGTTGTCATGTTAGACTTATACTTCAAAGTCTTCTTACATACAGAAGGAGCGTGAAAGCAATGATATCTTAAAAAAGGAAGATGAGCTTTGAAAGCTTTTTGGTGGAGTCATTTATCTTTGGCTTCCCTATCATTCATATATCATTGAAAATTCTAGAGTTTATCTATCCTTTAATGATTCTTGATAAACTAGCAGTAAAAGTCATCATGATTGACATCTCTCCCCCTTTAAACTTGTCTATTTGACAGATTAGAAAATCATGTTCTTTCTCTGTAAACCTTTCTAAATAAACTGGCAAATGTACACAATCATACCAGTTCATATTAATTTTAACTAATTAAATATAATGTTTTTTGAGACTCCCTTAAACCTTCTCTCTTTGACAGATTAGAAAACCATGATTTTCCCCCAAAACCATGTTTTTAAATATACTTTCAAATGTAGATCATGGTATTGAATACACTGCAAAATATTTCGTAAGTGGTGGAAAATAAACCTGGGTGATAGTCAAGTGATTACATGATCTATATACTGCACAAACTTTCATACAGAAGTGGATTTGAGTTTTCCTGTTATACTTCTAATGCTTAATTATTTTGATAACATATGCCAGGAGTAAGACATATACCGTTGCACTTGTAACAGCTTTGTAAAGGCAACTATGTGTAAAATATGTAGGAAATCAGGCGTAAGCATATGCAGATATTACCAATTTAACCTGCATACTCATTAATATGCTCATTATCAGCACGCAAAATAATAGGCTTCCTGAACGCAATATAAATGATCCACATACAAGTTTAAGATCTGTTCAAGCTTCCCTTCTTGAGATATCGTGTTTACAAGGTTTTCAGTTGGGCCCTGCCGACCTCAAACGACCTTTGACCTCCACCAAGAATAATAGGATTCTTCTATTTAACATAATGCATCCACATTCTAAGTATGACAATTATCCATGATTTCTATCTTGAGATATCGAGTTTTCTACATACACACGCCATCATGACTGCATTGGTTACGATTCTCATCGAACCAAAGAAAACTTACATTTTTTTGGGTTCAAATATCGTTTAACACCTCTTAAATATCACCTTGTAGCAAGAATGCAGCTACTCGAGGATTTATTTGTTACGCAATAAAGCTGAAGAATTCCAAAATTGTACGGAATGGGACACTTTTACAAGCCTCGTTTTCCTTTGGTTAAATTTGGATAAAACACTAACATCAGATTATCACGTCATAAAAACTGGGACAAATAAACACAAAGTATTATTTATGTTTTTACCAATCTATTTAAGCCTACCACTGTTACACACGTGACCCCAAAACGTTTATGTTATAGCGATCTCTACACCATTCGGGTTCACACACTGTTACGGCGTTAACTTCTTGCTGTTTATTATTTCGTGTTTATCGTGCATATCAAATGCGAATTCAACTGACTGTTAAAGAATACTTTATTTATGAAAAATAAATAGTTTAAGACGAGTCGGGCATGTTTAGATGAAATGAGGGTAAAGACAGAAACGTTGGAATGTATCTGCAAATTATTATACTGACATCTCAAGTTTATTTTGTTTTTTGAGTGAATACATAATTATAATACGAGACAGTCTGAAGAATGGAAAGTGGCTCGAAATCAGTACATTGGCCTAGTTAGGCTTAATAAACTAAGACAAATATCCGGATTTGTCGGTCATAATACTCAATAAAGCAAGTATTTAGGAAACCAGATGAAGCATGAATGTTATGAAAATATAATATTTTGAGTGGAACGTGTTTCAGGCCATGGTCATATTATCAACACACAAACTGTAGTCTACAGTTGATCTTTCGATGCGTAACTTATTTAAGATGATATAAGCGTCAAAGGAATTGTGGTTGTTTTATTCAATTTCCGTTTGTCGGTTTGGCGCCTAATAATTTAATGCTGTGAAAGTATTTCATTAAGGTTTCAAAAGGCCCTTACTTCTATATATCATAGCAAACTTACTCTTCATTATTATATCAATTTATATTTGTTATTTATTATACTGATTAGGCTATTAATCACGTAAAAATCAGTACACTATAAAATAAACTGTAACACCGAGGGTATATGATAATATTACAATAATTTGGCTAATTACATTGAGTTTGTGGGAGATATTTTCTTTTTACTTTGGAATAAATATTAACTCGCAACGAGTATTCAATCAACTGTAAATGTTACATGAATTTGTCAGACTTCCGTAAAGTTGCATCCTGCATGGTTAAATACATGCTGTAACCAAGAATGATAAACACATTACCACATCATGAACTTCACATTACCACATTTCTTCACATTACCACCTGTCATGCAATGGTAATGTTAACGCGATTTTGTTCTTTGTAACAAACGTTCTACTGATACTCGCAAGGGAAACCACGGAGGTAAGATCAGCTGGATAGTTGATCTTAGCAAGGTCTCCTATAGCTCCCTTAAAGGTGGGGGGGGGGGCGAGTAGTCACCCAGAAGAAGACTCCGTTCAGACTTTGCCCAATAAATAACCTATTTACATCTCATACACCAATGCAACTTCAACAAAAATAATTATATAGTTAAGAAAAAATATAACTAAATAAACTCTCTACTATGTAGTAGAGGGACATGTCATCCCTCGAGAGTACTATGTTTGCTAAATTCATATTACTGTGTGATACCTATTTCAGTATTAGTACTTCCCTGGGCTAATTTCGCTACTTAACAACGACCAGTATACAATCAGTCAGTTCACTGCGGGTATATAAGCACTAAAGCACTTCTTATGAACGAATTTAATTGTTTTCGAGCTAACAGGATACCACCACCCCCCCTCCCCCTCCCCCTTCTCCAACTTACGTCTCATCCATTTCGCTAAGATCATACCCCTAATCCCCCTAATACCCCTAATCCACTAACTAGTAACAGCTCAATGTGACTTAACGTGAAATCGTGAAATTAAAGGCAATTTTGCAAGGATATATGTTACAGTTACTACGGCGTTCACTCTATCCTCGCTCTCCACCCATGCACACACATGTACAGGAAATGGTACAGGCGTATGATGGCTCCAGATACAATATTAACAGAATACGTTGACGTTAACCTCTATATATATATAGTTAGTAAGTATTGCATGAAGTTGCCTTACCTTGTAGTGCCGAGTGTTGTTCGTCTCGTTCAGCCTTCAGTGGTATGGTTGGGAAACTGGCGGACGCCTTATTAGATGTGGCGGCGGTTGCCCTCGGCCCGCCCCTTCTGGAATACACCCCAGAGAAGCTCACAACAAACAAACACAGGAACAATGTTGATTTCATTGCGATGAAGATCTCACTCTCACTATTGTGCGCGTAAAAATGTTTAATAAACAAACAAAAAATTAAACAAGATACCTACAATCCTGTGATAGCAGGTGTTTAATATCTAGTAGCCAGCTACCAGGCAAGTAAGGACTGGAAACTAACTGTCGTAAGTTTTTGTTGAAGAATAAAATTACCAGGGTTCATAAAGTTTCTTTGAATTGAAGAGGAATAAAAATAAACAGCCAAGAAAAGTGTATCAACCGCGATCTATACGACGTGAGAAATTGTCAATATTCCTTTCCTCCTTTGATACAAAATTCTCCACTTTCGTTAACAAAAATCGATCAGACGAGGTAGGAATTTCTTTTCTTTGACGGGGAATCGAGGGGCGACTTCGTCGGTCAATTCTTTTTCACTTCTTTCCAATTGAACATAAAAAGCACAGTAAGAGTTGGTTTACGTACAGACACCGTGCAATGAACCTTTCGATATTAAAAATAACGGACTGCACAATAGTATCGATGGCAAGTATTCTTCGGCTCCAAGTGCCTGATGAGGGTCACGTGAGATTTTTCTTATCCCGATTGAGTTAATTATGATGGATAAATGCCAACTGGAGAACCACTATTAAGTTCCATAAGAAAAGAAAATATTTGTCAAAAGCTGTTGATATCCACTATTTGTGGGCTTCAGTTACGCAGGTTAGTTTGCCTATCAGTTGGCGAGCTGTGCGTGAACTCCAAAACTTAGGACAAGAAAAAAATACACATATTCTCTCATGAAGAATAGTTCAAAAGTACAACAGCTGCATGGCGACAAAGGAATGAACTTGCGTGGCGACGTGTTATGATGCAATGGATTGAGAGTTCTTTGAGGAGAGGAGCTTCTAAGCTGGCGAACTATATCAGGCATTCCCCACTGAATTAGCAACAGTGATCTGCTAGATCGTGTACAATCAGTATTTATAGCGTCGGGCCAAGCTCAGGTCAAAACAACCAACGGGGAGGAGTGGCTTAGCGCTACTGGATGGGCCGTCTCGCCACTGACAAGAATTACTTAACCGTGAAATGGGCAAATTGGATTAATTACCAAATACAAGCAGGACCACTTAAGGTGCTAAATACCTAAAATGATAGTGGTGTGAAGTAACGAGCCAGACGAGACATGCTGACAGCTCACAAAATGAAACATTTTACGTATCATAGGATAAACATAGCAGTATGTATACCTGAATGCAACATACCACATAACTATGTGTGATAATAAAGCCTAGGCTGGTATCAATGGTGAACCTTTTATAGAATACGAGTTTACTCTTAATTAGCTGTGAAAACGGGAGTGGGAGGGAGGGGTATAACCAGAAAAAAAATCATTAAACAGGCAGGCAGAAGAAAAGTATGTCAAACCCCTGGGAGTTATCGGGGTAAGTTAAAGCCAAATTATAGCTTCCATAATTCACAGAAACGATAGACGTCAGCCAGACACGTAATGGTTTGGCCCGTTAGACAGAATAATACTGCAGAACGAATAGCAATAACGAGTGATTCGGAAGGATTTCCTGAAATGTTTTAAGCATTTAAAGACCACCGAGGACCGGTACACCGCTCCTTAACTTCACCATCCTTTCAGGAAACTATTGATCGTATTAGCTTATGAAATTTACATCACAAAAATTACCTCCCGTTCGTTCTAAGTTAAAATTTATTATAAGTATAACAACATGGTTAATGACCTAATCTCGGTTTATTGTAATTTCAATCATAATACCTGCGGTTAAAACAGCTACAAATATATATTCTACAACAAAAATAAAAATGATGTATAAAAATGCCAAATATCATCTAAAAGTTAGCATTATTATTTCGATAATGCATTGTTATGCAAGTCAAACAGGGAATCACGTTATTACATGTTAAAAGAATCGGTCTATCAAACATTGAGGCGAAGAATCACTTGTGGCACGAATAAACAAGCACATCCAGTGGTTTCAGTTTAGTCTATGCTATATATTATACTCTGTCATTAATGATGAGGCTATTACATCAGTTTAGTCTATGCTATATTTAATACTCATTCACTAATGATGAGGCTATATTACTTTAGTTTAGTCTATGCTATATTTAATACTCATTCACTAATGATGAGGCTATTACATCAGTTTAGTCTATGCTATATTTAATACTCATTCACTAATGATGAGGCTATATTACTTTAGTTTAGTCTATGCTATATTTAATACTCATTCACTAATGATGAGGCTATATTACTTCAGTTTAGTCTATGCTATATTTAATACTTCATTAATGATGAGGCTATTACTTCAGTATAGTCTATGCTATATTTAATACTCTGTCATTAATGATGAGGCTATTACATCAGTTTAGTCTATGCTATATTTAATACTCATTCACTAATGATGATGCTATATTACATCAGTTTACTCTATGCTATATTTAATACTCATTCACTAATGATGAGGCTATATTACTTAAGTTTAGTCTATGCTATATTTAATACTCATTCACTAATGATGAGGCTATATTACTTTAGTTTAGTCTATGTTATATTTAAGACTCATTTACTAATGATGAGGCTATTACTTCAGTTTAGTGTATGCTATATTTAAGACTCATTCACTAATGATGGGGCTATTACTTCAGTTTACTCTATGTTATATTTAAGACTCCTTCCTTCATGATAAAGCTATTACTTCAGTTTACTCTATGCTATATTTAATACTCATTCACTAATGATGAGGCTATTACTTCAGTTTACTCTATGTTATATTTAATAGGCCTACTCATTCGTTCATGATGAGGCTATTACTTCAGTTTACTCTATGCTATATTTAATACTCATTCACTAATGATGAGGCTATTACTTCAGTTTACTCTATGTTATATTTAATACTCATTCACTAATGAGGCTATTACTTCAGTTTACTCTATGTTATATTTAATACTCATTCGTTCATGATGAGGCTATTACTTCAGTTTACTCTATGCTATATTTAATACTCTGTCACTAATGATGAGGCTATTACTTCAGTTTAATCTATGCTATATTTAATACTCTGTCATTAATGATGAGGTTATTACTTCAGTTTACTCTATGTTATATTTAAGACTCATTCCTTCATGATGAGGCTATATTACTTAAGTTTAGTCTATGCTATATTAAATACTCATTCACTAATGATGAGGCTATTACTTCAGTTTACTCTATGTTATATTTAATACTCATTCGTTCATGATGAGGCTATTACTTCAGTTTACTCTATGCTATATTTAATACTCTGTCATTAATGATGAGGCTATTACTTCAGTTTACTCTATGTTATATTTAATACTCATTCGTTCATGATGAGGCTATAACTTAACGTATCATAATAAGCCAGCCACTTTAATCGATTCCAAAATTGTTCCTCGTCTATCTTTGTTTGTTATTAATCCTTGGTGTTTGAACAAAGCCCCCCCCCCCCAGCATCATCCCGCCACCTCCGCACATACACAAGACTATATAATGTCACATAGGTTGTCAAAAGAATCCTTGAAGTCTTACAAAACTATTTCATGAATAATACACTTTTGCAATCATTTGTCATTTCCGATTGATGTATTGATTTGCAATTAATATAGTACTTATTTCTTCCTTCTTGTCTCCAGGATCTACAAGACGGACAATATATAACAAATTGGAACATCTTCTTACATCTTTTTGGAGAATAAGTTAATAAAATCTTTAATTAATCAAGAGTATGCCTATGTCTTGGCAAATAAACCTGTGAAATTAAAAACGCCATATCATTGATTCCAAATACGACATAGGTTTGACTTGTTTACACCTGCAGTTCTTTCATCATCATTGTGCGTTCTATGCTATCTTATAAACTCAACCCAAGGAAACTCTGTCAATAATTGCTTTCCCTTGAATTTCAAGTGGCATGACCCTGAACTTTTAAGTTTGGCGGCGCACTGCTGGGAAGCAGGACTTAACAAGTGTTTATCCTACATTGTTCCTAAAGAAAGATTACAAACAGACCAAGAGCCAAGCAGTCGAAAGGGACATAATCAAAACCGTCAAATAATTGGGAGGAAACAGCTATTAAAGTTGAAAAACTTGACAATTCAAAGAAGTGAAATTCCGTTGTGTCGTGAACAGACCGCCTTTTAAGACACAAAACTCATTGGAGATCATTGTAGTTCTGAAACTAGAAATTTGACCCGAGGGCAATCGGGTATGAAACGGATCAAGGAACGAACTTGTCGCGGAATATGTAGGCTTTCATCTCTTTCTCTATAGTCTATTATTCACTTTGCAACCTACACAAACAGATATAAACGCGAACTACCTACACATTCGGTTATCGTTCAACCGATACGAGAGTAGCCTTCATAAAGGCGATAATTCACAAACGCGCTAGAGACATCATGTTCGTGTACAAAATAATATACTATGTAAATTGAGAGCTCTGAGAAAGTTTGTTCAACTGTTCCACTGAGGATTCTTGACTGTAGTGTTTGTTTACACTATATATTTGACGTGTTGAATAATTAGGCTAAGATAAGATGTAGGACAATGTGCATGGTATGCGAGTACGCCGTAGGCAGCCTTGTACACATATATGAAACGGTAGGGAAGGAGGTTAGGGATATCTTTACCCTTCTTTCATTCCCGGCCAGCCTACAGGTGGAGTCTACCTGAGCATCAAATGATTCTTGAATTCAAGTGTTCATATAAATGCCCAGTCAAATAGATTTTGAGTAATGATGAATGTATACTTATTGATAAATGCAAGGAAAGGGGAAGAGTTTATATACACGCAAAAGGAACATTCTCTAATTCAGAGTGGTTTAAACCCCACCCCTTCCACACCTCTTTGGACTACGCAACTGAGGCGAAGACGTGAATTATACCATATATGCTATCGGCATTCCAATGCTGAAGTAACATTGATCCACGTGGTGAGTGTCCGATCTCATCAACACCTTCTTAAACAACATTGGAGAACAGAACATGATTATCTTACCAGATATAATGAGTAAAGGCTATCCCCGGTATATTGACTGACCTTTGACCTTTGACATCACCATTTGCCATATATACCTATAGATCACACATTCAAGATTGTAAAAACATTAGTTGCTTCACGCTCCGACAGGAACCTGTAACCTACTTTCTGTACGCCATATTTACGACATTTTTCAGATAACACTGTCAAACATTATTAATGTACAGCTATCCTTATACGTTCTTTTAACGACCACTAACGTTGGTAGATTTGATGACATTGCAATTACAGGATCATTAAGCATTTAAACAATTCATAAACGTTAATATATACATTCATTCACGGCAGTGAAACGTAGAACAATGTGAAGCATCCTAGTCCGGGCTGTCATCGCGTAAGCAAGATGGGTGTCATTCGTGAAGGGGGACACGCTACATTCCCGTGTTAAAGGAATACAAAATGTTTTCAATTGAATGCATTTAATGCATATTGTTGTGTATGAAAATAGCTTATCATATCATGTGAAAATAAACGATTTATTATTTATAAGGTAAGACTTAAAGCTTTATCTCTAGAGAAATCGATATATTATAACAGACACATAGGCTATACCCGTGCGTTCTTAATGCAGATGTACCTGGACTAACCTAATTTACATACGAATCTCTGGTCTGTGTTCACGTGATTAGACTGATGGCACCATGATACGGAAGAAGGCATCCAAGTTCATAGTGTTCATCAGAAACTACATGCTAGAGAATGAAAGACCGGTAGATCTGATGCAATTTTAAATGTTAAACTTCAAACCAAACAGTGTCACGATTTTCAATAAACATGCATACCCTACGTCCACCCTCCACTCGCGGAATGTGTGGCAGTGTATGAACTTCAACACAAACTGTGTCTAGTTCTGAGTGAACTGCATTACTGTGGGAACTTTGGTAGTGTGGTACTTCATGTAACATAAACTCCATATTTACATTATTAAACGAATACACACACTAATGCATGATTCAGCGCCATTTTATGAGAGTAACAATATGGTAAACTGCGAATAAATTGTACAACACGGTTTTTCCAAACTCGCGATCTAATTCGATTTTCTATGAGCAGGTAGTTGTTTTAGAATCTCTCTCATTCTTAATATGCTTGAAATTTCAGAACGATGAATCATGCAAATATCCAATCACTTGTCAGATTCCCACTTGACGGGGTTTATTCTCGTCACGTGATTAATAACTTGATGTTATAGTTGCTTTCACTTTATGGGCTATTAAGTCGCAATCAATAGTTGGCGAAGACAACTTTGCTTTAAATGATTACCATAACTTAAAACCATTTGATTTATCTTGAAGATGTGTTTAATTGGTGCGTAACATATTATGATATCTTTGGCATATGAAAGGGCCACTCACTGAAGGGTTAAAATTCCGCTTGGCATTTAAATGATTTGAATTCATCTATGATTGTAACTCATTGGTGCAGTTAATGAAGAGGAACCTGCGAAAAATATCCACAAAAATGTCTATGAGCGTAAAAGATTATTTTGGTTCGATAGGAATCGTAAAAAGATTGGATTCCTAGTGGTGTTGACGTCACTAGTAATTGTGACGACATAAAATGAATAACCAACATTCCTAAGCTATACTACAAGAGTATCGTATAAAGAGTCATCCTCATGTAATACCTACATGTACCATATAGGATGAAGAATCTTATGCATTCATAAGGGGTCAAGATAGCATAGACACGTGGTTAGAAAAGAATGTAGACAATACTGAGTCATATCAGCTCAGTTTTGCAGGCCATTTTCGGGACGTCCGTTTTCATAATTGTCTTATTTGTAATAATTTAACTCTCTTCGACTTCTGAGTAAGGCTGAGTAAGCTAATCAAAATGCTTCTTGTCAATAATAGCTAAACAATAATGAGAGAAAAAAGGAAAACAATTAAAGCTCGTACAATTACAAAAAAAATAAAATAAAAATGGCGGCGGATTGCCAATGACGCACTGGCTTAAAACATGGGTCGAATGCATCCTGGCGTTACAGATATGTCACTGGTCCTATAGATAGGATGAAGGATTATTCCATTACATACATGTGTGCTGAGGATAGCTGTACGTCAGTACACATTATCATAAAGAGATTACTTGAAGTAGGTATACATAATTCATATTTCTGTTCTTGTCAGATTCCAGAGTCACAGAACCGCTGCAAGTGTTCTACGCAAATACTAATCAGGTTGGTACCGAGTGGCCTTTGGTACTTTGATGTGTCGCTATAGCATATTTCATATAACATATTTCATATAGCATATTTAATATAGCATATTTCATATAGCATATTTCATGGTGATGGATAGAGCTAATTTTCGCTTTTCGCTATTGCTTAGTGTTGGTTGGTTCTGTCTTTTCCAGTACCGTTGGGTCGTGACGTTTGGTTGGTGTCAAAATATTATATATTTTAGATAATTACATGTTTCTGTGCAAACCATTAACAGGTCTTGCTCATGATCTCGTAGCATCAACTTCCGCCTGTAAAACGTTTTCTTTTCACAAATCGTTATCCCAGACTCAATGTGCATTCGATGCCATGAGCAGTTTGAGTTTAAATAGGTCACTGGGTCTCGACGATTGCACCACAATGTGTGATTTATATTGTAAGGTATTAACGGACGAAACAATGAATAATGACATCGCTATGTGAGCTAAACCAACATACACCAAGAAGAATATCGAGGCTATACGGAAACCCAGGAAAGACATTGACAACTTAAACTTTGAACGTTTGGACGATATAAGCTAGCAGTCATAAAAGTTAAATATCTTAAACATATAGCTTTTCACAAGTTGGTATCATCTTCAAAAAAAGGATACAATCTGAAAAACGTCCACCTTATTTAAAGTTTACACGGCAAATTGATTCTGAAAACGGTTAATTTCACATACCACTTTGTATACAGACGTCTCAAATATCGCGACGTCTCAACTTATATCAAACTTCAAGCATTTTGTAAACATTGTGCCAAATGTAGTTTCTATAATATTTGTCTTCTTACTGTGTTTGTTTCTTCTGCTCTTCCGTAGATACAGCTTAACGCAGTATGAAAAGATAGGCTATTGCTCGATTAAAATTACGCACAGCATGAATGGTTACCATGACAACAATATAGATTGAGACGCGCCGAATATTTTACACAGTATTCCAAATTATGATAGGCTTACTGATTAGATATCGACGAACACATAAAACGTTCTAGTTGACCCATCTTCGAGACCTTCCAAATTAGCGAGATCTCTCGGTAGCCTTTGACCTCTTACTGACACAGACAGTGCAAAGAATGGCGCCACGAACATAATTGGCCATTATACTTGATTTGTAGTGAGAATCGAGGTATATGAGCTACGTGTGAAATTACATTCATGTTAAGACGAACCGTTGTGTGATCAGTGAGGTAACCATAGGTAACCAAAAACGACCTTTCACCAAACTCAAAGAACATCAAGAGAGAAGTATTTTCAATGTTATATTCGCCTCGTTGAAAATACTCTGCGCATGCTTAGAGTAAACTTGCTATCTAGACAAGGTGACATGAACCCAATCATCACCATTAACATTTTGACGGAGACGTCTTTGAAGGCAAACGCCCCAGAACAGCCAAACAAAATTTCTCTATATTCCGGGAAATCGGGGACTGTGCAATGTTTCTCGAAAACGTAGCAATTTTTTACAACTGCATCGCAACAGGAACGGCGAGAGTATTCATATGGTTGCTTATTTAACAGTCAATGCTTTTAACTTTGGAGACTTATATTTATTAGATTAAAAGGTTATAAATTCCAAGGCAACCAAACGATTTTAATGACATGTGCCTTTGATGTGATGTATGCATATTTAAAGGCGTGATAGAGAGACAAAAAGTCAGAGCGCAACGCAAGTACAGCTGCAAATGACATCACATAGCCACAAGTGTTCTTTACATGACAACATATAGCCACAAGTGTTCATGAAATGACATCATAATAGCCACAAGTGTTCATGAATATAGCCAGAGGTGTTCATTAAATGACATAACATAGCTACAAGTGTTAATTAAATGACATTACATAGCCAGAAGTGTTCATTGAATGACATAACATATTCAGAAGTGTTCATTAAATGACATCACATAGCCACAAGTGTTTAATTAAGTGACATCATATAGCCACAAGTTTTCGTTAAATGACATCATATAGCTACATGTGTTCTTTACATGACATCATATAGCCACATGTGTTCTTTACATAAAATCACATAGCCACAAGTGTTCATTAAAGACATCATATAGCCACAAGTTTTCGTTAAATGACATCACATAGCCACAAGTGTTAACAAGTGTTCATTAAAGACATCATATAGCCACAATTGTTCTTTAAATTCATAACTTGTCAGGCAACAGGCTATATGAATACCCCACCCCTCCCGCGGTATGCGCCCACATTCCGCAGACCTTATGCAGAAATACCCCACCCCCCCACACACACACACTACGTCAAATAATCAAAGCGCAACAAACTAAACCCCTTGTTTTCGGGCGATTAAAATATCAAAATAAATATCGGTACAAGATTGCAAAGGGGTTCCAAAAAAACCCTCCCTACAAATAACTCACTCTACCCCTATCAATGGGCTATCCTACTGAAGGCAGACCAACCTAACTCTCTCCTCCCACTCCTCCCCTCCTCCCCTCCTCCCCTTCTCCCCTTCTCCCCTCCTCCCCTTCCCAATCCACAACTGCGCCCATGTGTATGCATAGTTAGCATAATGACACAATACATATCATGCTATGTGCACCATACCCACGTTACTCAAAACAATATTGTATCATATATGTTTAGCGATCGATTTCAAACGGGTTTTCTAGTCTGGTTATAAACCTAGCTGTGATAAAGTGCATTCTATGGGATAATTGGTTAATTAGTTCAATGATTTAATAATACCAGTGCTAAATAAACCTCGTTAGGTGTGAGACAACACTCACGACGTCTACCATTTAAGTTTAGAGCCCAGACGACCATTAGATTGGCAATTGATCAATTGGGTATTAGGCCTAATTAGGATTACAATTAACGTATCCTTTTGTGATCAATGAACCGACTCTTTATCCGTGTAGCGGAACAGAGAAGGCCTGGAAGAGAACTGAAAGGGGAAAATATAACAGAAAACTACAGGATAAGTCAAGTTCAAGAAACATGATATGGATTAATTGATATCCAAAATGAAAAGGTTTTATATGGTTTGGGTGACAAGCATAGAATATCGTAAGTAAAATAAATCAAATAAATTTGGGACAGTTTGTTTCTATTACAAGAAATCAGGAAAACAATGTAGACGTTTCAAAATTGAAAACTTCCTCTTTCACAATCATTAGGTTATTCATTACTCGGTATTCTTTGTCTATAGATATAGAGATCATATAAGTTTGGTCAACGACCCTCGATCATAATATTGATAGTCGTGACAATACAAAGCCGAAATGCATATCTAAGGTTGCTTCAAGGCGTGAGGTGGTGGGTGGGGTGGGGATAGGCATCAGGGTTGAGGGGAATTGGTTTTATGACACTTTCTCCTTTTGTTTCTCTTTTTCTCTAATTAGAACATTTTGGGTGTAATGACCTTGATATACGTTACGGTGTCGATCAGTTTGATAACAATTAACGTGCAAAAGGATTGAAAATAAATACTTCGTTGTACATAATATAAGGCCATAATGACGTTGCTTATTGTTGTTGATGTCAGCAATGACGTTGTGAGAAGGCCTCTTTGTGGTAATGTTTTCACATGAAGAAATCCAATTTATAGACATATGTTACGGGATTGGGCGGCCCCTGTCTATATAGAGAGAAAGAACCCCGCGGCTACTTATATCGTAAACAGAAAAACTAATCTATAGTAACTAATCATGAACAATCCCACAGGGTAACATGCCTAGATTTGCATAATACATACGTTACTTCATTTTTATTAATGACAAACGTTACTGTACATAGTTTTTCTGGGGTGAAACACTTTTTTTTCATCTCTGCCCCCTTTTTGGTCCGCGAAAAATATAAGTTGTTTTTTAGTTGCCTGTCGTATATTTATTCAGAAATGTATACAAGACGGAGTGGTATCCATGGCAACCCCCTTCCCCGTACCCTTGCCCTCTTTGTCCCCCTCCCCCTGCCTTCCTCGTTCCCTTTCGTTACTCCCATTCACACATATTTTATCAACACATGTTATATTTTGTTTGTCTTTGTCAACACACAGTAACCTTTGTAATGGATCCTTTGTGTAAGTTGAACCCCCCCCCCCTTCTTGACGTAATTAATTTTGTCATGAGGATATGGCTATGCAGAAGGGGTTACAAGAACATGTCTGTTATAATAACAAGATTGCAATGTCCTACATTGGCTAACGATTGTTATACCGTACCGCCAGTAAAATGTATTGATACAAAAACAGTCCCCTTTGCACGAGACAGGAACTTTCAATTACCTATATGAGTTGTACTGTCAGACGGTCAAAGAACCCTGTAATATATGATTCAGTGCAATGAATATACATTGGTTGATTGATTCATACCTCATTATCAAGCATCCCCGTCAAACTTCCAGAGTACAAAGCACGGATACAATGGATGGGCAGGTGAGAGGAGGGGGAGACAGGATGAAAACATCACTCTTACAATCACTCCACCACTAGACCACGATAACACAGTAGCTTAATGCCTATGAGTATGACTTGCCTTCCCTGTGCCAATATGTTTTCATACTTGTATTACTCAAAATTGCACAAACAAATCTGACAGTGTACATCTCATTCTACATTTGAGAACAAGGGCGTAGGAACCGGGGGGGCTGGGGGCGCCAGCCCCCCCCCCCAGTGAAAAATATGGAGGGGCGGAAGTATCATTCCGCCCCCCCCCCCCCGCTTCGCAAGTCAGAAAACCCCTTTTTCATTTCCAAATGAGAAAAAAATCTCATTTGGAGCACCAAATTGCATCTAAGGCCAGGTGAAAATGCAAAATTATATACAAAATGGAGTGGGTGGGTTGAAGTGTGCTATATTGCACCAAACTGCATCTGAGGCCACCTGGAAATGTAAAAAAAAATCCAAAGGGGAGGGGGCACCCCCTCCCCTTAGACCCCTCCCCCAGGTCGGCCATCAGTCTTCAGCCCCCCCCCCCCCACTCATAAGTACCTTCCTACGCCACTGTTTGAGAATAAAATGGCGAGTACTATCGAAAAATCAAGAAAATCAACTGAGAATTCTGCTAAGTTAATTGCAGCCAAAGTTAAGTGCGGTAGAGTGGAGGTTAAGGCCTTAAGCTTAGGCTAAGGGTAATGGACTGTTAGAAATATACTGTTATTAGTCTTTAGTAGGTGATAGACTACTAATTGGTTCCGTTCAGTAATTCTAAAGCACCGGGTTGCTTAATCCTCGTTTTTAATAGGGAGATAAGTACACAAGGTCATGAAATGTGAAATCCGATTGCTTTTACGTTAGTTATTGTCATCGCGGATGTGGATATATAAACGAAACACCTCAGAAGTAGCACAGGTGTATATAGACAAACTGACTCCTGTGTTCATCTGCAGGTGTTTTCATTGCTACTTCTTCTTTAAATTACCAATAGGATTACTTGAGAATAACTGAGTAACAAGTATGATGTAGTCTTAACGCTAATACGACACATTAGGCGTAAGAAATGTCCATGGATTACAGAGAGCTTATAATTAATGAAAGGCGGATAAAGAGACGCCGGGAGCAAGATAAAGAATAACAAAGGTGATGAAGGTTACACATCACAAAGAATAAAGAGAAGGCTGTTATGGCCATTAGCTCAGTAAACAATTTATCGTAATTAATAGGGAGGTGATACATTTCAAAGAAGGGCTATTCTCAGAAGTTATACGTGAAACACGTGACAATATTATTTACAAAGATGGAGTTAGTAAGGATAAGTGGATCAACAGCTGGATCTTGCTCGGGTCTGACTCTACCCTCTGACGGAAAAAAAAGGAAAAACAAAAAGAATGAAACAAAGATCGAAACGTGTGTGCATCTCCAATAAAGTAAGATACCTCAATAAATATGAGTTATAGAATATTAAGTATAAGTTGAAATATGAGTAATAGAATAATATGTATGAGATGAAAAATGGGGAATAGAATATTACGTTTACGTTGAAATATGAGGAATAGTATACTAAGTATACGCTGAAATATGAGGAATAGTACATTAAGAATATCGTTGTTCGATATTGAATACCATTAGCCAGAACCTGGAATTCCCATTTACTTTGATGATGGGGTACATGAGCTTTAAATTCAGTAGATGATAAATGAAACCGTTCATCCCGCCCTAGTAAAATGTTACATTATACATCGTAAGAAAGCCGGTCATTCTCTTAAGGTTGGAATAATTGTTTTAGTCTTCGCATTCATTTGTGTCGGATCATATCCGGAGTCTGGTCGGGCTCACCTAACGGGTCCTCCCGTCCGAGTTATGTATTGTTTTTAACATACAGCAAAAAGAACCTAACGTTCAGGTCAGCTATTTATTCATACCTCAATCAAATAGCAGATAATGTATCATGAGAAATGCAATGGGATTGCAAGGGTGTACGACAACATTCGATTGTTAATTACGACTATGATTGGTATAGATCCATATTTGTAATAATGGTGTGTATAGCGCCAGTTGTAATATTTGTCAGAGCATATGATACCATTATGGCTACATTAAGAAAGCAATTTTGGGACACTTTTACAATGTTTTGGTAGATATTAGTAAATTATTTTATACTTGTAGTTTACAATATCTGTACTCATGTGTCCAAGCGCCCGAACCGTTATCGCCTTATGTGCTGGTCAATAACTCTCTACACTGGCTGTTACTTTTACGCTAGAAGCCCGGCAGCCAGAACGCATGCTCTAAAACGGGATTTTACAACCGTTTGTGAAAAACGGTGCGACATTTTTTAATGGGTTTATTGAAACCTTTAATTCACCTGGTTATTGTCTGTTAAATAACAACTCCTCTAATAGTTTACTTAAAACTTTTCTTCTTTTATCAGGTCGAATTTTTCTCCACTTGTATACATTATTGAATTAATCCGTAATATCACAATTGCCTTAATATTGGCGAACAAATATCTTAGGAAAGTTATCCAAGAAAGAAAATGGGAACGAAAAACCAAACAGCCGACCAACTGATCGTTTTCTACCGCAGTCCCCAGTCCCCAGCCGTATGATCCCTAGTCCCCACACCCAAGGTCCTCAGTCCCCAGTCCCCGGTCCCTAGCCGTAATCCCCAGTCCCCACGGCCCCAATCCCCAGGCCCCAGCGCCAGTCCCCAGTCCCGGGTCCCCAGGCATAGAGACGGACTGTATGATCATCCCCATCCGGTGCGTCTCACGGTCCCCTATAAGGGGAACATAATACTTTTTTTAAGGAAAAGTCGCCCAGGAAAGAACCTGGCCACGAAAACCAAACTACCAAACGACTGATCCGCTCTCAACCCCAGTCCCCTTGCATCGGGACTGTGACTGTGTGATCATCGTCGGGTTTGCATCACCATTCCCCTCGAAAGGGAACAGATACTACACATGATCTTAGCTTAAAGGCCGGAACATAATACTTCACTTGATCTTAGCCAAAATGTGTTCATTTTGTCTCCTTAATTGAAGGAAATTTACAATTTTGTGCAGTAAATATATACAAAAATTCGTGTATTTGCGACAATTTTGAAAAACGTCACGTTAAGCATATAGCACAAACAACAAAAGTTTCACGCAAGAAACACATGCATTCATTTCAAATGCAATTGTAATTTAGACCCATTATGTGCATACTTAGGCACCTAATTCACTTAAAGAGAATATAACCCACATAATTGTAGGTAACACCTTCACTATTAATATGCAAAATGACAGTGTCCCGATGTATGGAGTCTTAGCTCAGTGGTTAACGCCGGTGCCTTTCAATCATAAGGTCCCGAGTTCGAGTCACTCCAGGATTAATGTATGTCGTCCAGTTACCAGTACAGAGTTGTTGACAATTGACAACTCATAACCATGGACGTTAAACATGAATCTAAGAGACTGACTTCAGTCAGCTTGCAGCCTTGATAGGCCAAATGGTGGCTTCTTCGCGAGTTCCTGCTTGCAGGAGGATCTAAAATACATACATACATGGTAAATGATACAAAACGGTAATAAAGTGTGAATGGTACATCCACACAAAGGATAAATAATGGGTGCCACGGTCAGTATATACCCACCGTTAAAGACAATTTATTATTAATTAACGTTTTGCAATTAAAAGTGCTTCCAACTGTTATTCTACGACGAATAGTAAATGTTAATTACGGTTTTACGGTACTTTTACGTTCAAAACGTCCTTTTATTGTAAAGAACGGACATTGAACGTTAACTAACAATGAATGCACATGCTAAACAACGTTTCCCGTTAATTTAGTTTTAAAACCCTATTATTTTATACAGACGACATACCACAGTAATATTACGTCAAATTCCACCTTTAATTTTCTGTTAATTTGTTTGTTTAAAGTGTGCCTCTGGAGTAACTTGTTCAAGTAGAGGGCGTCAACGGTTTGATCGCGTATGCTATTAACGGTAGATTTAAAGGATTACGTTTATATAATTCGCTTTACTTTCCTCTAAAACATTAATGTCTCTGCAACATCGGTGACTAATGATAAAACTAACACATTCACAGTGTTTAGACTTCCTTTCCTCGTTGCGGGCATAATCAAACATACAAATAATATGTTAACAGTGGGTGACATTACGTTTCCTAACAGATTGTCCAGTTATTTACCCAACAGGTAATCCCTAAAAAATTTAGGTGCTATAAATTCTTTGGTTATACTAACATTCATTTAAATGGATAAATTAATCATTTGCAGCACTACAAAATGGACCAGTTGGGCATCCGTGATGCTTATCGCTGTGCTTTGCTGACTAGCTACATGGATCATCAGATATTAGATACATTCGCTGAACCGCTACACTAAAGTCTTGCTCACCAAGGCTATATTTGCTGCTAACTACTCCCCGAGGGTCGCCTGTCTGTCTATGGCATATATACATGATGGCGATACATGCGACCTTATCTTTACTGCAAGTTTCAGTAACATAAATCAAACCAAATCAGTTCACCCCCCCCACCCTCCTCCCTCACCTCCATATTTTATACCAAGTTAATAACTTTTCAGTCCAGTTTCCAACTTTGCAGTATATTTTATGTCCATATTCTTCAAATATGTCGGAAGTCTCTTAAATAATGGATCATGAGATGATATGGAGCCGATCATGTTGAATAAGTTCACAAAAACACAAATCTGTAGGATTATTGACGGTCTATAAGCCGATTCTTGTACAGACAACGTTATACCAACGCACGATAAAGTACATTGACTTGAAGGCAATCAACAGCCAGACCGTTTTGAAAAGAAAGGTCAAATTCTTTCCACCCTTGACACTTTGGCTGTTCATATATATAAATTGACTTAACAGATCACCTCTTTTCCTCGCATTGCTGTAGACTGGTGTTACACCACAGGTATATTTCGGCTACACGTCTTACTTTCCGAATTTAATAAGTGTCAATAGAGCATGGCTATATTATAATACTTCATTAGGTCGTGCAGGGAAGGATGAGATGGAGAGCGTAAGTGTTACCCTAATAATTCCTTATATTGAGCTCGGGATGGGGGTAGGAGGAGGATGGGAAACGATTGTAACTAAGTCACGTTGCAAACATGCATAAACACACTGTCAAAGATATCTTAAATATTGATAAGATCTTCCTTTTCTATTGAGCATTAACTTAATCACTCTGATTAAGTAGAGGAAACCGAGAAGTACTTTGATTTCTGATATTTATGCGGAAAATAACTTCATCCAAAATATGCGGCCCTGCGCCGGCAATCAGGGCAAAGTCACCGTTTGTTTCATCCTGCATCTGTTTCATCCTGTTTCATCCTGCTATAAGAGCAAACTTAAAAGAACCCTTTGTAAAGTATTCGTTTCATAGTGCAATAAATTGTTAATAAATATATTGAATGTAACTTTAAGACTTCGGAACAAGATCATAAATATGATACTTTCCAAAAGCAAAGAAGGATAAAATCGATAGAAGCAATTTCCCTTTTATTATTTCACGTTACGTATTGGTTCCCTAGACAATCAAATGGCGCCATGGTGGTAGGGTGACTTAACTCATAACGTAACTAGTATAAGAGTCACTGTTTCGATGTCTCCAGATTTAGAACGTAATTTTTAAAACGTATTGATCCTGCTGCCACATTCATCCATGAGGAAAATTACCAGAGTTAATGAAGAAAACAGGTAGGGTCAACAAGAGGTAAACGTGACTCCTTGTTGGTACAGGAAAGCAGGAACGCTTTGGAAACCTAATGTCAAAATGCGTCCTCGACTAAGAAAGAAACACGTGCTCTACCAGTATATATAGAGAGAGTCATAGTTAACTAACTGCTAATCTGCTTCAAGAAACCTGTGTATAAAGTTAATGTATAAAGGTTAGAGGAAATGACGTCATCGGATCCTACAGCAGGATCTTCTTGAATTGCGAAATAAACTTAATACAGACTAAGGACACATTAACAGACATACGGACATACAACTACCAAATTACTATAAGACTGTAAGGTGGTGGCAACACCTATCCGCCATCATGTTTTATTGGTGATGCAGTTGAATGAGTCAATGCACTTCACATTAATCGTATAATTAGGGACTAGCACATCCCAGAAAAGCTTCGTTTTAAATTAGATTTAAACGTTAGACAAAAAATGGTGCATTCTGGGACATATTAGTCTAGACATTAGGCCTAAAGAATTAGGTCTTCACGCAAGGTTGTGCTAACAACTCTTTTAAATTTGTGTGTTATTGAAAAAGTGATGTACCGCCCTAGATCCCCTCCCTTGGATGTATGACAGTTTTAATTTGGAAAAACAATACTCTATCAGCATTTATTTGAGAGAAACGGTGTTTCATATTCAAATATGAAACTTCATTCCGACTGGATTGAAGTCTACATTATACAGAAGATGTAGATGTCCTACTTTGTTTATCAATGGAACGAAATTTATTACGTAACACTATAGGGGTAAGTCACTATCCAAACAAACGGACAGTCTCCAGAGCCTGTCCCGTGTATCCACGGGTGAGTCTGTCCCGGACATCCACGGGTCTTTCTGTCCCGTGTATATCCCCCGGTCAGTCTGCCCGTATAACCACTGGTCAGCCTATTCCGTACATCCACCGTTCAGCCTATTACGTACATACATAGGTCTATTCCGTACATACACCGGTCAGTCTGCCCAGTACATCCACCGGTCTGTCCCGTACTTCCAGTGGTCAGTTTGTCCCGTACTTCCAGTCGTCAGTCTATTCCGTACATCCATCGGTCAGTCTACTCAGTAGATCCATCGGTCTGTCCAGTACATCTACCGGTCAGTCTACTCAGTACATCTACCGGTCAGTCTGTCCAGTACATCCAGTGGTCAGTCTGTCCAGTACATTTACCGGTCAGTCTATACCGTACATCCATCGGTCAGTCTACTCAGTACATCCATCGGTCAGTCTATTCCGTACATCTACCGGTCAGTCTACTCAGTACATCCATCGGTCTGTCCAGTACATCCACCAGTCAGTCTACTCAGTACATCTACCGGCTAGTCTATACCGTACATCCATCGGTCAGTCTACTCAGTACATCCATCGGTCAGTCTATTCCGTACATCTACCGGTCAGTCTACTCAGTACATCCATCGGTCTGTCCAGTACATCCACCGGTCAGTCTACTCAGTACATTTACCGGTCAGTTTGTCCAGTACGTCCACTGGTCAGTCTGTCCATTACATCCACCGTTCATTCTGTCCCGTACGTCCATGAGTATAGTATACACGCTCGCGAATTGCATTATGAACGCCATCGTGTGTTGACACGAGGGCCCACTATGCTGACCATGTAAACAAATACATAGTCTACGGTATATTTAGAATTAATGTTTAATGAACAGGCATACGAGGCAGTAACGAACTGTATCGTAAATTCAAGATATAGGCAGGTGAACCAACGAATAGATTCCCCCGGGAGAACACTGTAGGCTACATCGTGTGTAGGAGCTAATACTCATGACCTTTCAGGAATTAACATGTAGGCTACATCATGTATAGGAGCTCATACTCATGACCTTTCAGGAATTAACATGTAGGCTACATCGTGTGTAGGAGCTAATACTCATGACCTTTCAGGAATTAACATGTAGACTACATTATGTGTAGGAGCTCATACACATGACCTTTCAGGAATTAACACGTAGCTACATCGTGTGTAGGAGCTCATACTCATGAGTCATGACCTTTCAGGAATGAACATGTAGGCTACATCGTGTGTAGGAGCTAACACTCATGACCTTTCAGGAATTAACATGTAGGCTACATCGTGTGTAGGAGCTCATACACATGACCTTTCAGGAATGAACATGTAGGCTACATCGTGTGTAGGAGCTAACACTCATGACCTTTCAGGAATGAACATGTAGGCTACATCGTGTGTAGGAGCTCATACACATGACCTTTCAGGAATTAACATGTAGGCTACATCGTGTGTAGGAGCTAATACTCATGACCTTTCAGGAATTAACATGTAGGCTACATCGTGTGTAGGAGCTAATACTCATGACCTTTCAGGAATTAACATGTAGGCTACATCGTGTGTAGGAACTAATACTCATGACCTTTCAGGAATTAACATGTAGGCTACATCGTATGTAGGAGCTAATACTCATGACCTTTCAGGAATTAACATGTAGGCTACATCGTGTGTAGGAGCTCATACTCATGACCTTTCAGGAATTAACATGTAGGCTACATCGTGTGTAGGAACTCATACACATGACCTTTCAGGAATTAACATGTAGGCTACATCGTGTGTAGGAGCTCATACTCATGACCTTTCAGGAATTAACATGTAGGCTACATCGTGTGTAGCAGCTCATACTCATGACCTTTCAGGAATTAACATGTAGGCTACATCGTGTGTAGCAGCTAATACTCATGGCCTTTCAGGAATTAACATGTAGGCTACATCATGTGTAGGAGCTCATACTCATTACCTTTAGTCATGAATTAACACGTAGCTACATCGTGTGTAGGGGCTCATACACATGACCTTTCAGGAATTAACATGTAGGCTACATCGTGTGTAGGAGCTAATACTCATGACCTTTCAGGAATTAACATGTAGGCTACATCATGTCACGGTAAGTCTGTAATCTCTACAATTGCCAGAAGTACTCCTGAGTCAATCTACGACCATATTACCGTATCGCTGTGAAATCTCTTCAAATCTTAAATTAAATTTAACTGTTTGAAATGGCCTTCGGCTAATTGATCTTAAGTTCTCTTGATGTAAACCACATTATATTCTTCGCAGTCGGTTCTTCTTTTGTTTTTAGTAATTATGAAAGCTCTCAGAAGGATCATTTTGTTTGAATTTCTATAAAACACGTGCAGGCGGCTGAAACCATAGTTTGATAAATCTAAATCCTCGCTGAATAATTAAAATACTGGCGTACATACTGACATAACCTGGTTATAGAACGATTGATCTGTAATATTCTGGAACCAAAGTCTCACAGTTATGTACTACAACAAGCATCTTACAATGTAGTCTTACAAAGTAGACAAGGTAACAAAACCCTGACAATATTAGCTGGCCTTCTAGTTAACAACATTCTCACAATGTTAGTACTGTAACAACATTCTCACAACGTAAGCAATTAATGAAACGGCATCTCACAATATCAGCAATGTAATGCTGAAGATTAAATATCATATTTGTTTAGGAAATATCACATTGGAGCACGCGACCACAAGACAAGAATGAACACTGCCCCCATCCCCAGCAACCCATATCGACTGTGTGTAACCATCTGATCATGATGATAGTATCATAATGTTGATATTCCCCGTAAGAGGCATGGAGCCCGATCTGATCTGATCATATATATCGTCGTACTTACACAGGCGCGTAGCGAGGAATTTGCCAAGGGAGGGGCGAAGCCTGTATGTAAACTGCCTAAGCTTCACGCCACCATGAGTTGGCGCGAAGCGTAGAAGAAAATTTGGCCGAAAACGCCCCCCGGATCGCTGGAAATGGCACTTCTCAGACCTTGTAAATTGCATCTAAGCATTTTCTATTTTGAAATTACTAGCGATATCATAAAAAATATGCTGAAGGGGGACGGGGGACGGGGGCGCCCACCCCCTCGGCTACGCGCCTAAATTTGCAACAATGTTGCCAACCTCAGAAAGTTAAAGGACATAAACTTACAAAATTGAAAGAAATGCAACAATCTGCTGTAAATTCCCTATAAATTATACATGCAATATGGTTTGCCTTAGACGATTAAATCAATGTGATATTGTCTGACGTCACAATCATTACTGGGGGTGAAGACAAACAGCACAACTAATAGAAGACCAATGTCAATGTCTATTTTGGCAGACGGAAATCCCCTGAGCTCTAACTCCGATCAAAATGAAGTATTAAAGATTATAAAAGTATTATTCAGGTGTTGTGTAACACGGGTACACCTGCTTCATATACCTACGCAGATACTGATATGCACCTTCTGTTATTGTATATTAATGAATGCCATTGGTATAAATTAAGGAAATTTCCTTCAAAGTGGCATATTTCGAATTAATTTAATAAAATCTTTCCAAGCGGAGGTACCTTGATGGCTGTTTGTCGTTTCAGATTACCGTATCTCTCGTGTATTACATTCTCAGTTATTCGAAACCTTTAAATGCAGCTCTCCGAGTGATGATGCACACAATCGAAAAATGATATGAAGTTAATGCTTGTGTAATCGTTTTTGTAACCTCTGTGAGGGTATGATTATTATTATTATTTTTAATGTAGAAGTATATTTAGGAGCGACCGGCCCACAGGTTTTTGTGAAACAAAGATCAAAAGTTCCCCTTAATAAGAAGTGTCCCTTTTTGCATTATTAGTAAATAGAAAGTGCATTTTTGTTATTTAAAAGGACTCTTTCTTGAGAAATCAAAAAAATATATTAATTGAAAAGTGCCGTTTTATTGAAACATTATAACTTTTGGAATTCGTGTTACAGAATGCACAGAGCATCTATTTTGTTGGCTGGTGTTAAAGTTGATTGTGTGGTTTGTTACTTCCAAACTCAAAGTCACACATCTCCCTTCCCCTCCCCCTCCCCCGCATATACCCTCTATTACAGCCTCTGGTATAGTATCTTCTTATTTGCTCTTAATGACGATAAGCCTACACCGGGATATTTGTACGACATGGTATTTCTCTCTGCATCATAACCTTTCTTACTACAGTGATATACGACTCTTTGAGTTGGGCTACACCAGATGGATTAACGTATGAGGTACAATAATTCTCTCTCCACATTACTGTATCTCAACACTCTGTTATAAGATACTGGCGACATCAACATCCATTGCACCATCCAAAGACATTTGTTTAAACCCTCCAGACTGACATCAGTTTTATTTTCTCTCCGTTTCTGTTTATCGTTGGATGCTTTCATTTACATTTTATATGACGTCATCTAATCATTAAGAAGATGTGTTTTGTACAGTTCGTGGAAACCATTGATAAACGAGGAACGAGTTTTAAGCGCGTCTAAACTGGCACGCCACAAGGCTACACCAGCAGAGACATTCATTCAGCCATCTTGTGTAAACCTAAACTCAAAGGCAAAAATGAACATACGTCAAAAGAGGAAAATAAACCTTCGGCGAAATGAAAATTGAATTTCGGAGGAGACTTGTTGGCAGCGAAGAGTAAATATAATACAGGCGCTGAGAGTGAAAGAGGTTGCTAAATGTTTGAAGTCAGATGCTACAGACATGTTGTTTACATCACCCATCTGAGACTCCCCTGCAACGTGGGCGGTGTTTGACCCTCTGTAAAGTGCATGCTCCAACCAGCAGCACCAAAGCAAGTACTTACTTCATGTTTTACATTGCAAAATAAGGTCAATATAATCTACGAATGAAAGTGTCATTTGGAGACTTCGACAAGTTTAATGTGAAGACATAGGATACACATAATGCAGAACCCTAATTATTATTCTGATTATACTATTACATCGCGATCATGTGATTGTAAAGATGTGGTAAAAGATCATTCAAGATTTAAAATATAAGTCAACAATTTGCTATTTACTAAATTATGAATTAAGGATCGGAACAACGCTGCATATATGGTGCAAAGCCATAAGTTTGCTCAAATCTGTCTCATTACTAACAAGAACAGATATGTAGAACAAAAACGAAATCAAGAGTATAGTAAACAATGACAGCGATACAGATAACTTGCAGAACGTTAAAACGTTGGAATGAAGAACGAGCAGTGTTTGGCATATTCAGGTCCAAATCTTTATAGTATATGACTCCATCTTCTAGGGTTATGTGACAGAACCGATAATAATAGTTTTCTTGGGCCGTCTCATTTGTAACTCTTGACTACAAGTACTTGATAAAAGCAAATGTAATTACCGCTGAAGACAAATTTTCACTTGAGTATAACAGAAGGTTTTCTTTTACCAATAAAGGATACAAGCAAATAATGTGATGTGGTAAGAATTCCGTAGAGTAAACAAACAAATCGTTTTAATTTAGGATTGTTTGCATTTGATCTTGAAAGTAAAAATGTAATGAGACTGTGTTATTAAAAGTCATGGGGTTTAGGTTTGATTGAATTACTAAAATTCTAACTTTTTTTTTCAATTTTTTATCAACTTAACCTTTGAGGCCGACACAGTATTACCATTTGACAGAAGAGATATTGATAGATATTACCGCATCCAGCCGATTTTCTCTACGTGATATAGCGCCAAAGTATCGTTTCTTGTTGATGAAAGTCTGTGAAATTAACAGACGTATACATATATAGTTCCTGTAAGTAATCCAACAGAGAACAAGGGATTATAAATAGAAGCTTCCTGATTCAAGCATGTGTTACAAATTATTTTTGTCATTTTCTTGGTTGGAATACAATTTTTTAAATAACAATTGTGACTTAGTAACTACATCAAAAGGTCATTTTAAGCCGATTACAGTTAAAGTCCTCATCCGCTTTGTACATCACGTGGGTACCTCCTTCATGGGATATAAGTCGGGCTTGATGATGAATTAAGTAGGCCTACATACAAAAACAGACCAATGACTAAATACGGTATATCAGCTTAAAGGCGTCCATATCGATCCCCATGCACGTCTCGATAATAGAGGCTGAGAGTTTCTTAACTTTTCGAGCTTTTCGACTCAATGTCGTGTAGTGTTTATATCAGACTATTAGTGTTTTACGTGGCCGGCCCATGGGGCGTGGGCCAGTGGCAGAGCGTCCATACAGGCAGGGGGCGGATTCCCCCCCCCCCCCTTGACGGACTCAAATGTACTGCTGGCGCCCTTTTCAGCTCTTCACCACTTTTTACTTATTCGCGATTATTTACTTTTTTATTGCGCTCTCATCTACCTATTGACATTTGTCACATTTTGTTGGCGATGACACCTATTTATTCTTCGTTAATCTTCAAATTAGCAAGGCCCGGAAAGGGTCATTTCCGGCGATATAGGGTGTATCTTTACTCAAAAAATTTCTGTACGCTCTGCGCCAACTTGTGGTGGCGCTCTGCTTAGATAAAGTCGAAAGCGCCCATACAGACCATTCTCGCCCCCTCTGACCAATACCCCTAGCTCCGCCATTGGCGTGGGCAGGGGGTTACGCGCCGCGGGAACCAAAGCAACACGGCCAAACAGCACTACAAATACAATACTTCTCACAGGTTCAACATCTCCCAATCTACAACTAAGATCGACCGAGAAAAACAGGTCTATACAAAATGCAAAAAGTACGCCTCAGTCAGTCAGTCTCAGCCCGGAACTGGGACCCCCTTTCATGATAAGTAATATCATAACTACAACGTTATACGTGTTTCGTATTCAAAAGTGAAAATAACGTAGCCGTCCTCTTTAAAGTGAACTCATCAAATATATTTCCGACTTCCCCTCCCTGCAATGATATACCCTTAATACCTTTCATTGATTGGTAAGAGGACCCATGTTTTCCTCTTGAGGTTACATTTTTAACCCGTGTCCGTTAACCATTCAGAGACTTATATGAGACTTGATGTTTCAAGGCTCCGTTCATAAACACTCACACAATATCAAAAAGATCTTCCAAAATTACTTCTCAGTCGCGCTTTATTATGTAGAGAAAACATCATAATCGAGAA
Source organism: Apostichopus japonicus (assembly GCF_037975245.1). Taxonomy (NCBI): domain Eukaryota; kingdom Metazoa; phylum Echinodermata; class Holothuroidea; order Aspidochirotida; family Stichopodidae; genus Apostichopus; species Apostichopus japonicus. The sequence goes on from NC_092571.1 coordinate 18,780,967, forward strand.
CTAGAAATGAAAACAAACTTTTAAATTGCGGCTTTCTACGACTATTAAACGAACATAATGAGATAATAGCATCAAATCAGTAACAGCAATAGAAGCAGGAAACCAGTGTGATACTCACACGTGCCTGTCCAAATATCCTGACATTAACATTGATGAAAGTCGACATAGTTCTTCGTCTTCACAAATAATCAGCTTCTCTCTGCGGGCTAAAATAATCTCCTTTTAGGTTAAAGCAGCGCATTGAAATGGATTGATATTTACCATATTTAGAAACAGTGGCGTAGGAAGGTACTTTTGAGTGGGGGGGGGGGGGGCTGAAGACTGCTGGCCGGCCTGGGGGAGGGGTCTAAGGGAGTGTCCCCCTCCCCTTTAGATTTTTTTTGCATTTCCAGGTGGCCTCAGATGCAATTTGGTGCAATATAACACACTGCAACACCCACTCCATTTTGTAAATAATTTTGCATTTTCACCTGGCCTTAGATGCAATTAATTTGGTGCTCCAAATGAGACTTTTTCTCATTTGGAAATGAAAAAGGGGTTTTCTGACTTGCGAAGCGGGGGGGGGGGGGCGGAATGATACTTCCGCCCCACCATATTTTTCACTGGGGGGCTGGCGCCCCCCAGCTCCTACGCCCTTGTTTAGAAACGTACATGAATCCACTGGTGTTACTTATAGCTTGCATTACCAAGGTCTCAAGGTTCCATGCAGTGGTTACTTGTGCCATTATGGGACGGGGATGGGGGGGGGGGGGGTTATGAGCATCCCCGCCATAGAGGTAGCTGGACATCGGTGACGGTAGAGTCAAGACATTAAAAGTTATGTTATCAGTGGTGTGAAATGGTTTGGTGGGTTTGATCTGTACATGTCTGTATGTATGCTATATGTGTGTCCTGGCATAAAAGGAGGGCGTGAAGTGGAAAGTAGCACGGAAACACAAGACCAGGGCACCTCCTGCAATGGACCCTCCAAATAGCTAGGTAAGTGGACATCTCTGTCACAATTGAGTATACATTCAGCTGAAGTTATGAGCACCACACTGTACTAATGCGTTGGTTTTTATCAAATAGGCTGCTTGTAGGATGGGTTTGGGTGGGAAAATTGGGTGTAGAATTACCCCACCCGTCTTCAATGACATGCAGTTGATACTTAACAGACCCCCCCCCCCCGTATGACATTGAATAAGTGTATTCCATCCCACTTCTTCCTGTCATTATGATCTTTAACTTGAGATAAGTACTTTCATATATTCGCCTCATCCTCACTACCTCTCCCCTCATCCCACCCCTGTATATGTACGGTAAGAACAAGTATAAAGAAACTTAGTCTGTATTCAAAACATTAAAAATGGATCTGGAAGGCCGGGGCAGGGAAGGATGGGGAAGGAAAGGGAGGGAAAGGGGGGGGGGGGCGATGTACATGAGCGTGAAAGTCCTTCTTGTCCATGGGGTTTCTAATTATTCTTTTATCGTTTTCTCTTCAAATATATATATTTTTTTCTAAATTGGTTGCGTCACCCGACTTTATCTTGCATATATAGCCTACTTCAGTTTGGTAGTCAAAATGTTTTGCCCCATCTAGATATATTTAAATGAATGTTAATATGGCTAAATAGGTGGTCAGGTGTGTGGTGTGCTTCTGCCACTATCAAGATCTTCTAGACAGGTGAACTAAGCTGTCGAAATCCTTTCAATATTGGAATTCTCCTTTAAAGGTAAATTCTTGGAAGATAGATTATTGAAAACTTCCGCAACGGTAAATCTCTCCTCCACAAGTAATGAAAGATCTCTTTAATCTTATAGACTTTGAGGTTAAGAACCAGGTGTGGTATCAAGGCACAGTTTCAATTACCCGGTTTTGGAGTAGGTTTAAGTGGTAAGTTAGAGGTAATATACGGAGCGGAAATACTCGGTTAGTGGTGGGTAAACAGTATTACGTGGACCGCAGTTATGTTTGACGTCACACTGTCTAGAGACGAGAAGTTATTGGCGAAAAACAGAGCGAAGTTCTTTGAAACAATCGCTTCTCACACTCAAGCCTCTTACCTACCGAGATTGGCGCAAATCTTGAAGTTTACGTTATCTTAGCGGGCGTATGTGTGCATGCTGTTGTCTTTGATCAGTTAAGTTCCCAGAGCCCTACAGACGTCACCGTTGATGCATTACAGTTGGTTTTGGTTTAACGTATAGCTCAGTGATCCTGAATAGTAAAATTTTGCTTAAATCACTAGCTGACGTACGTACGTTATATATCGCCTCCTGCTTAATAAATGCAGCGAGGGGATAGTACCTTCACTATCGTTTTTCCATTTACCCTTGGTAACCTACAGTAGCCTATCTTTCAATTGACAGAAGGGAATTTAATACCTACGATTAACCCTTTATTGATAACGTCGGTCGTCAAACTTCATTCGTTTGATTAAAAGAATGATCCCGTGATCAAACGGATATGTTATCAGTTTTACTGTAAATACATATGCTTAATACAAAATTCATAGGCTTAATACATGTGCTTAATACTTAGGCTTAATGCATAATGCATGTTTAATACAATACAATACATGGCACTAATGCATGGACTGAACTAGGCTAAATAGGCTTGGCTAAATGCATAGAGCTAATGCATAGGCTATATACTGAATTCATTTATTTGTTTTATCGCCAAATATACGTAGGTTTAATACATAAGCTTACACATCACATACGTTACTACTTCAATTTGGGAATTTCACTTACGAGAATGACTTCAAGTAGGCTACTGAAGAAGAGAGAACTCTGTATATGCCTTCTGTCACATCAACAACAATCCACAAATAATTTCTACAGACCACCGAAAGTTCAAAACAATATGTATCACGCAATATTGTGAACACTTGTTATTTTTCCTTAAATCCAGCCTGAGATTCAGGGATAATACTCATATGTCAAAGTTTTAATAAATTTAAAAGAAAAGTGAAGTATTTCTAGGATTAGGGAAAGGCACGCTATATGGATTTAGGTGTATTAGGCTATATGGATCGTGAAGGCCGTCTTACATCTGTTCTTGTGTTAGCATTCAAGAGGTGTTTCCCTGAACACAAAATGTACAAGAAAGTCGATAGTTTGCCAAAACTAACTTGTTTCTACTTTTTTGCATTTACAGAGACACACTGGTGTCCTACGTTCATGTAAATACATTTGTAGTTTTATTTCAAATGAGAAGTCTGTTGCTGTAAAAGGCGTAAGACTGAGGATGGGGTCTGGTTGTCATGGTAACTATATTATGCCAATGTGAAGCAATAGGCACGGAGCAAGGGTTAAAATTTTAACATGAGGCTGTACGGTTTGGTTTCTGTGTTCAGGTTCTCTCCTACATGGCATCAGGTCTATGGGGGGGGGGGGGAAGCAGTCTTGTTCCCACACTAAGTTGTGGCTTTAAATTGCCAAGACCATCAACTTACACAGAAATGCTCAAATCTTTAGAAAATGGAGAAATAAACTTGTGGATTTGACCTGTCCTCCTCCAGCCTATCCCTCCAGCCCACCTTACAGCCCACCCTCCAGCCCACCCCTCCAGCCCACCCTCCAGCCCACCCTCCAGCCCACCCTACAAAGCCTGTGAATAGTATGGCAGGTTACAACTATGCAGACATTGATCAGAGCTTGAACTTAAAGATTGAGAGACAAACATACTGTTTATTCCAGAGAGGTTTAATAACATTAGCTGAGTAATCAGCATACAGGATGTGTTTGTAGGTTGATTTAACACAATCAATGTTGCAACTTATAAAAAACAATGAAGATGAAAAAGTCCCAACAGTAAATAATTGAGACTGAAGAATGTACCAAATGACCACATAGAACATCATCAACATTTAATTCCTTACAATGTTTCCAGTCATAAGTGGATATCTTACAATTCAACTTCTTTCCCTGGTAAGGTATTCTTCTGTAAATATTGACCTAGATAATTGTTAACCCTAATAACTCAGCAATAATATGTTACTGCATTTCTTGAGGATATCACAGACATTGTGTATTACTGGATTTAAAGGAAAAAAATCAACAATTTTATCCCAAAAATCATACAACAGGTGATAAAGGCAAGCTCTGCCACTTTGTAAACAGTATCATTTTGGACATAGATGATGATGAAGGTTGTTAAATAAGGTTAAATTAACAACATACTGGAGTGGAAGTAAAACTGTAATCCAGCTTTACAGTAACACATGTACAAACATCTACAGACCAGGCTATATCAAGAAACAACTGACACTGCTAATGATAAACAATAAATGTATCAATTATTAAATATATCAAGTTACATTTTCTTCACATAGCCTGTTCCTTGGTGTCAAACTGTACTTGTAAGATGGAAAAAACTTATTAGTTTCATGTAATTTGCTACCTGTCACATATATTTACCATACAATTAGAGTCTTTTACATGTTGACAAAAGCAGCAGAACAACTTATAACTAGGATCCATCTTAAAACAAGGTATTAAAGTAAGCAGTCCATGTCAAAACAACACAACATGACACAGTCAGTTAAGATGTTGTCCAACTTAATATGTGTATCGTAGAAGGACTGTCAGTGAGGGCCTCTATACTGGCTGTCTCTTTGTTACCTGCATAGACATCATCCATTGATGAAGACAGATTACAAGACTCCAGTCTTGGTTTGAACTAACCCTCTATGCACATAGCCAGTCTCCTTACTGCTGTTTAATTATCTAGTTGTACGTCATATATCTTGGCGTTGAGCTGAATTTAGCGTAAGCCTTGATCACCTTGTTGATGGCTTCTCTGAAATCTTTCTCTGTGGCGATCTTGCGTCTTGCTCTGATTGCAAACATTCCAGCTTCTGTGCAGACACTTCGAATTTCAGCTCCTGTTCAAGGAAGAGTGAAACATTAATGTGATAACTGAGAAAAACAATAAGATGATAACAGAATTAATGGCTAAGTTGATGCCCAAGATAGTTGATCTCAGTAGGTGGACAGTAAAGAAGATGGTGGGGTGTTGGTTAGGTGGGCAGGGTGGTGGGTGGGGGTGGTGCATGGCAGTGGGGTTTCTGCAACAGTTCACACAATCCTGTTCGGCAACACTGCTGTTTTGAATAGATAACATGTCAAGACTTCAGCGAGATGTTGGACAGAAATAGATTGGTTTAGAATCATGTTTTCAGTTTTCTCAAACTCTGTAAAGTCATTAAGAATATCATATATAACACATGCACACACAGCAAATGTTTGTCTGTGTATTCCCTTGACAACTCCAAGGTTAGTAAGTGTCTAAGTGGAACATAGGTAAGTCACCACTCTGTTTGCACCACTTACCTGTACAGTTAGGACACAATCTTGCTAGTAATTCATATCTGATGTCCCTCTCAACACTCATAGATCTTGCATGAATCTTAAAAATATGACTTCGTCCCTGATAGAGGAATGAAACCACAGATTAATTTAATCAAAGACATCATGATTTTTAACAGAACTTTTGATGACGTTCCAGCAATCTTGGTGATAACAGTCTTAGTAAAATTCAACAAAATGACTAACTGCTACATGACTACATCACATCATAAAGTTACCTTCAGTTAGGAATTATAAATTTGGCACCTCTGGTAACAGCAAGGAGGTGAAAGCAAACCAGTAATTAAGTAGTGTTTAATTCTCATAAATGAACACAAAAATCCTTAAATGGAAATTCAGGTTTCAACCGAGCTTCAATATTTGCACAAAGAGAACTCAGATATCGCATTGAAGTGTACAAGAACATATGCTGCATTAACCTAAAATAAAACTTGTAAGAGAAATCAACAATCACAGATATACAAGGAAATATCCATTTCACTCAATTTAATACAGGTCCATTCTTTCACTAGTCTCTCAGTGAAATCATGAGCTGTCTTCATTTTTATTTCTAAATCATGAATTGGATTTGCTTCTCAAACCATTAAGATCTTCATGAACACCAATCATGTTAATAATAGAAGACATTTACTTGCAATCACAGAGAACTGACATGACATTTCTAACTTTAGAATGGACTCTCCATTAACTTTATGATTGGGTTTTTGATAAGCATAACAGGAATCAAATAGTGTTTTCTTACCTCCAAGTCCGGAAGCCCAAACTCTACTTTGCGGTCCAATCTACCAGGTCTTACAAGGGCAGGGTCTAATGTGTCTGGTCTGTTGGTAGCCATGAGTACTTTAATATTTCCCCTAGGATCAAATCCATCCAATTGATTAATCAATTCCAACATGGTCCTTTGAACTTCATTATCGCCACCAGCTCCATCGTCAAATCTTGCTCCTAATGAACAACACAGACAATTGTCTTTACTAATGACACAATTAATAATAATACTTCAATCAATATAACAGCACTATCGCTATGAATAATGTATCTTTAAACCTTTAGGACTGATAGAAGTCCATCTGTGAAGATCAGTTGACTTACAATGTGTCAATAGCCTCTGTGTGGACAGCATCAGGGAAGATGGAACAGCCAGTTGGGTATTATATATATGGTAGTCTATCAGAGTGGATTAGGGGCAGTACTATAGGAATATGACAAACTTGTCTAAAGAGACAAATTACTAAAATACTGAGTGAATACCCTCTTATCTCCATATCTTGTTTCCTAACTAGTATAGGCTATTCTAAACTTGCTGGTTTCTACTAAACAGGAACCTGCACTCAAGTATGTGGTCTATGTAGTCTCTTTTATTATCAGTTTTATATACTGATGATAAAGCCTGCAGTAAAAGTCTGAATTTTATTAAGGAAGCTTTTGATCATTAAAATTAATCTTACTACAGTAGACCATTGAAATTTATGTTACGACCTGTAGACCATTAACATTAATCTTACTATCTATAGACCACTCAAATTAATCTTACTATCTGTAGAACATTAATAAATATTCATTCATACTTAGTAAAGATTCCTAAATCCTATTGGTCCATTCAGGTCAGCTGACCGTGGTTAATCCTGTGAGTAACGCACGGTAAAATTACGGGGCATCACTTTAATAAATCTTTGGTTATATGTAACCAAAAATGTTTTGTTTTATGATTTTTCCCCCACACAAATGGTAGTGTATGAATGAACGGGGTTAATCAACGGTCTAGCGTGCGTTACTCACATGATTAATGCACTCCGGGTGTTAATGCTATTGCTGGATGCACTCGGGCTCCGCCCTCGAGCATCGCTTGCATTATTCCCCGATCGTGCATTAATCCTGTGAGTAACGCACGCTAGACCGTTGATTAACCCCTTACTGCTAGCCTTCCAGCTTGTATTTCTAAACTACTTTCATTTTTGAAAAGTGATCTTTTAATCATCTGAGGTTCCTCATTTAAAGTGTCTGGACTGCTTAGTCTAACAATGAGACCATCAGTTCAGTTACTCAGATACAACACAAAACTCAATGGAAAAACAAGAGTTTTGTGGCCTCAAATAACCTGATCAAGGACAAATGGTATTGAATGTCTTCAAAGGGTGCTCTGTTGTCAATATGAATTTATAAAACAATGTATTTTATGCAAATGTCATCCACAGTTTACCCTTTAAGGGGCATTCCAGAGATGTAACATATTTTAAAGGTGATATCTTGAAAACCAGTGACAGAAATGTCTCAGATTTTCATCTTTTTTTGTGTGTGTTTACTAAGACATTTCAAGACTAAAATCTTAGTCAGGTCACAATCCACTTAAACTAGATTTAAAATGATTTGAAATCAATGTTACCAACCTCCAATAGCATCTATTTCATCAAAGAAGATCAAGCAGGCTTTCTTACTCCTGGCCATTTCAAACAACTCTCGAACCATTCTGGCACCCTGGATAAAAAACAAAAGTATTATAACTTGTTTTTAACTGTTAGATGAGTGCTATATCCAAATATTTCATCTATGAGGGGAAACTCAGTAAGGACAGCTTACAAGTTGAGCTAATATTGACTTACCTCACCGACATACTTCTGAACCAACTCTGATCCTATCACCCTGATGAAGCAAGCATCTGTTCTGTTGGCAACAGCTCTGGCACAAAGGGTCTTCCCTGTTCCCGGAGGACCATACAGTAGTACCCCCTTAGGTGGTTCAATACCCAGACTCACAAATCGCTCAGGCTGGTGGAGGATAGGATAAATGACAATAACTCATTTAGAAGTGTTTTCTTGTAGTTAATGATGTTATCAATATTTCAGTCTAGCAATGACAATCTTAACTGCATAAACAAAAAGAGACTATTAACCTTGGAGAGAAAAAATCATTTATTATCACAACCAATATTATATTATATTTACAATATTGACACTGACCCCACTGTTCAAACAGCACTTCTCTATTACAATTTACTTTTACAAATTATGGCGGTATATGCACATCAATCATAATAAACAAAATATTGGTAACAACAAAATGAACATACAATGTATATTTAAGAGATTGAGTTTTATGAGTTAATGCAATGGCCTTTACTTAAAAGTTCTTTAAACAAATGCAAGTAACATCAAGTCCACACTCTGTGGTTAAGAGAAACAGACAGGATGAAGAAACCAACACACAGGTTCAGCATATACTTACATGCAACAATGGAGTTTCCACCACTTCTCGTAACTTTTCAATCTGTTCTTTGCAGCCTCCAATGTCAGAGTATGTAACATCTGGTTTCTCTTCAACCTATAAGCCAGAAAACGAAAACGTTTAGTGGTTCCGATGCCCAAACTATTAAAGAGTGGTGATTAGCTGTAAATGTTAATATTCAAGAACCTATGCAAACCAATGAGGGATTATCTATTGACTATTGCAGCAACATATGCAGGAAGGTATCAGGAATCGGTTATCATGTTGACAAAGTCTATTTAGTGACATAATATTAAAACATGTCTGCATACATGAATATTAATGAAGTCAAATTTAATGATCTCATAAGCATGTACTGTATCTATATACTTAACATAGTTCATATGTATAAAGCTTATGGTTGTTGAGATAAAGTATCATGTTTACAAGCTGTTTTGACAATTTCCCATTAACCTCCATTCACAATGAATATTAATGAGGTAAAAAGTGTTGTTGAAAGGACAGTTCATACTATGTAATTACATCACCATACCAAGTATAAACTAAATTGGAAATAGGGTAGCAACAAAATTGCCATTTTAAGAACTTTATGGTAAGCCCTGTCCACTCATTACCATTCATGAGATGGACACCAGAAACAAACAGAAACAAATCTACCTGCCAAGTATGACATTGATCCAGTTCACAGTTGGATCTATCTTGGTTACCTATGTCACCATTGTCATTATGTACCAATCTTTGTAAACCTTTTCATTCTGTTTAAGGTTTAACAATCTTTGTAAACCTTTTCATTCTGTTTAAGATTGACCAATCTTTTTAAACCTTTTCATTCTGTTTAGGATTTACCAATCTTGCCTGCAATACACAGCTATATCTATATTGTCTCTGTAGATCGTTTAATTGTTTATAAAGTTTCTAAATCTTACCTGCATCATGGTCACAGTTGGATCTATCTTTGGGGGTAATGGTATATGAATCTGATACTTGTTTCTGTCAACTCTGAAGAAAGAGAACAAACACACAACCAAATGACACAGAGTCCAAAACCATTCACATAAATCACTGCATGACCAAGAAGGGGAACTTGGCCAAGTGAAATTGGTTATATTGTATGTACAGAGGGGTAGAGGAGGGGTGAGGACAGGTGGTGTTTCTGACAAGTTGACAATATAGAGAGAGAATAGAAGCACCCTAGTTGTGGCAGTGGTGATAACAGAGCTATATTTTTGACATGATTTGCCTTTGATGTGAAATTTGAGAAGACAATAACATTTTGAAATGAGGTTTCTTCAACCATTAGTTGCAACTCCCATGCTAAGTGCAAGAAGAAGGATATTGGTGAAATCAACCATAATGCATTTTTGGGATTTTAAATCATCACTCAGCATCATTACATATTGCCTTAAAGAGAGAGTAAGTTGGAAAGACACAAAGGGAAAAGATGAACCAGGCCAGACAGAACAATGGTTGCTTACCCAACTCTCATGCCCTCTTCAATATCAGTCGGGGCAACTGTGTCATGAAGATCAACCACAAACTTGGCAAACTGTTTGACATTGATGATGTACTTGGCATCATCTGTATCTGCATTGAGTATTTTGGTACATCTTGCAACTTGTAGAGGCTGCTCCTGAGTCAGAGCTTGCTTATCTGCTTGAAGATCCCAGAGTGCAGGATTAGCTAATCCTGTGTCTGATTCCTTAATACCTGGTGAAACAAGAGTAAGTTATAAACTGTGGTTTACAAATATTCATGGCCAACCTTTCACTCCAAGACCAAACCTAAGGATGTACAGTGCGAAAAGGGTTACCATGTCACTCTAGGCATTGTAGGGCTAGAGCACTAAGGTTGTGAGGAGACAGATAAGCAGGGAAGGAAGGTACATACACTTTCATCATACTAAATTTCACATCATATGCAGTACAGAGGACTAACATCAGAAACCTTGTATGTCCAGTTATTCCACTTAGTAAGATTCAAATAAACCAAACCAAAATAGCAATCTAATATCAGACCTTGCCAAAGAATTCAAGTAAGCAAAGGGTAGTAATAAAAGCTAACAGCCATTCAGGTTTGTAGAAATTTAGACAAATGTATGAAATAGGAGTAGTTTCTGAGCACTTCCTAATGTAGCAAGCATGAGTCACTTACCTGTTAATTCATTAACTCTCTTGAAAACATTCTGAATATCTGTTTCTGCTTCTTTAATTGATGAGGAATATGGTCCAGCTCCCTGTATAATAAATGAAGACACAATTACTAGAACTTGAAAAACAAAACAACTTTCAATTCACAAAATTCTAACATATACAGCACACAGTTTTATGAGAGGAGTGAACCTGTTTGATGCTTGAAATACCAGTGGAGACCAACGAACAAGTTTACATGTTTTTCTTTATAACAGAGCTTCCATGGGAAAACTATCCCCCCCCCCCCCACTACTCTAGCTTTATTCCAACTACAAATTGTCAAGATACCTAAATATGGACATCTCCTTGGCTTGAAATTGTCTGCATATTGGTTAGATAAATTAAAATCAACACAATGTATCATAGAACTTCTGTTCAGTTTTCTTTTTCAGGGTTTTCATAACCTTGTAAATGCTTGACGTTACTACAATGCTAAATTGCAGAGAAATTCAGTTACTTACATAGGACTTGAGAAGTGCAATATCCCCTTCATCTAGAGCTAAAGAAGAAGAAATAAGAAGGCACTGATCAAAAATGTCTAACATTATATGTGAACATCATGTATATAGAATGAAACTTAGGAAATGCATTTGTACAACCATGAACAGTGCATCTTGCACCTAGTAAAAGACACATGTGGAAGGCTGGTCAAATTGGAATATAAGAATACAAAAGTATTAGTAGAATACTAGTTTATTACAAATGAACCATCATGAGTCTTCCAAACTGCTGGAAAAAAATTGAACACTAAATTATTCCCAGCTGACTATACTGTAACTATGTAGAAACATTAACAAAAGCAAGGAAGTGATATCTTTCTCAAAATAATTTGCAAAGTGTTGTATAAATCTGAGAATGACAAAAAACTATTGCTGTAATTGTAAACAACCCTAATAAGTAAATGGAAGAATCTGACTATGGCAAGATGGGACTTGATCCAGTGTCAGATGCATAGGAAGTAGGCTATGCACCCCCCCCCCCCCCATAAGAGTCACTAATGTACCACTTTCACTGGCTTTCAGACCTGTCATATTTGTTGTTCCATTGCCTAGCTGTGTCATGAACGTGGCAAGTACTTTTGCTTGTTCTTAACAGTAACTGAATTTACTATACATTAGGTCAAAGAACTTTCGCACATAAGATTGGGTAAATAAGGTACCATATGACTACCAGTACTTCAGAAAACAAAGTCACATCCGGCTACTGTTGGTAGGATGAATAGTAGACTACAGTAACGCAATTAGTCCGGCCTAGGCTGCAAATCCTACTAGAACTGTATGTATGTAGCCTAATCCATCACTGTCCCTAACACGCAATTCGTGCACTTAGATTAACACTAGGCTGCATGATTCAGCTGATCGAAATATTTATCATTTGATGATTGTATCAACGTTTAACCACGAATTAAAATCAAACCTTGGATTGGTTTTTCGTCCTTTTCATCATCTTTTTTCCCCTTCCTCATATCTTTCCCAAGATGGTCTGGCATTGTGGAATCTTGTGATGAAGTCTCTACTGGTTCGGCAACAAAGTGTATGCAAGTCGCAATTTTGAGTGACCAAATTACAAAACAATGTATATGCTATATCCAGTAGGCAAGCGAAAGTTTGTGGTGGCGTACTCTGATATGGTGGCATACTCCTATTACAGTCTATGTCAGTCCGCCCGAATATTCTCCTATCTCAGGAAAAGTGCAAAATGCAGTAGGAGAACATTTGTTTTGAAATGTTGTCAATCACCATCTGGTTTTTGTGGCTTGCATGTTGAAGAGCATGAATGGAAATACATGTGGTGCAAAAATTGGGTCAATTGAGGCAATTTAAACCACTTTAGGCCGCCCAGGAGCTGCGTACGAAAGAGGTTTGTTTACAAGTGACGAAAACTTCAGGCTCTGAAAGCAGAAAATCTACATGGTTATGATGCGTAAAATTGATGGTGCCGTGAATAGCCAACTCATCAGCTATCCAGTGATGGGTAGCGTTTAGCTAGTGAAAACTTTTATCTAGACTTAGAGCCAACATTACTTTTGTGATTTAGTGTGTAAGTCAATGGGGCTTTTAATGGGCGTCTGCTACCATATAGAATCGACATCATTCTGCCTGAGTGTTCAAAGCAGCAAATGAAAATTAGTAGTTTTTACGTTTCATATACATTATAATCTGTCAAATAATTTTCCACTTTTATCGAAAGGTTTTTGAAGTGAAATGGTAACACTGCAGCTAGTCATAAAATGTAATAATTTCATGTAGAAGTCAAAATAGAAAATGGTTATTTGAAAATAAGACATCGAAATGAAATATCTTCCACGAATTTCGCAAAAACATCAAACTTCGGTACAAAGAGTCCAAATTTTTAGGAACAATTCAAATTCCTGATATAAAAGTCGATCCTCATTTGGAAGGGAAAGAATTTCCATAGTAAACAAGTTTCATTTCAAGAAATCATTGGCAATTGTGAGATAAAATGTCTTCAGCTGGAAACTGTTGAAGGTTTGATACAACCTGTTGAAATATCAATGTTTCTATATCGAAAAGATTTGAGCAAAAAGTAAACAGAAAAGTCAAAATTGAGTGAAGGCCTAAATGAATACTGGAAACTTTGAGATGAAATTTTTTCGTTGGAAAGTCGGAACCCTATGGAAAAAAGTTGAAATTTGATGATAGAATGTTAAAGTTATAGCATCACTAATTTCAAGGAACAAAGCAAAATGTTCATATAAAGGTAATTGAAATAGGTTGACGATTTGAGATTACAACTTGAAATTTCTATGTATCTAAAATACCTTTGAGACCGCATTAGTTTATCGCACAGATTATCCAGTTTATTTATCCTGATCTTAATCACATTAAATGATGTTGATGGAAAACAATTAGCCTATAGACACCCATGGGAGATCAGTTGCATAAAACTTTGAGAGACCTGTTACATTTACTGTTGATGAAATTGGATTTGATTACGTTATTACAAAGATAAAAGACAAGTAATAACTGGGGACATGGTAAGGATTAAAACAAATCTATTTATTTGCTAACATTGAAAAAGGCACATAAAATTTATTCAAAACAGGGATACAAAAATGTAATAAAATAATGATGGATAAGACTCCCATGATAAACATCGTATCATTGCATTGCATGGATGGAAAGGGTACTTCAATGAATAGGGGTGGTAGTTATCTATATTGTTGACACCATGTTACTGCAGTATTACATCAGCATGTCACTTCAGTAAGAGCGTAGTCTCTACAGTAATAATATTTACTATGTTACTATGTTAACCACTGACATGGCCATTGTGGGGAGGTGGAGGGGAGGGGGTGTTTGCCAACTTTTTCAAACTTCTTTCAAATTGCTTACATTTTATAACACACACATGCAAAGTTGTATACACATTCAAATTTAAACTGGTACTACAAAAATGATGGAAATGATAGCGCCATTTTGCATCTTAGTTCCCAACACTTTCCCCTGGGCACTTCCCCGGGACATGCATCAGCCCCCCTCCCAATATTTTCTTTGATATTAACTCTTTTTTTTTATGTACAGTAGTGTGCTACTCGTTGTACACTGATTGGTTCAAACATAGACTGTATGATAGATAGTCCATTGCTTAAACAATGGCGTATTGTACAACATTAAACATAGACTGTATGATAGATAGTCCATGGCTGAAACAATGGCCTCTTGTACAACATCAAAGATAGACTGTATGATAGATAGTCCATGGCTGAAACAAAGGCTTATTGTACAACATCAAAGATAGACTGTATGATAGATAGTCCACGGCTGAAACAATGGCCTCTTGTACAACATCAAACATAGACTGTATGATAGATAGTTCATTGCTGAAACAATGGCCTATTGTACAACATCAAAGATAGACTGTATGATAGATAGTCCATGGCTGAAACAATGGCCTTTTGTACAACATCAAATATAGACTATGATAGATAGTCCATGGCTGAAACAATGGCCTATTATTCAATATAACATTATATTGTCATCAGCAGCAGGAACACTATAAAACTCTGATGACTGCAATATATAACACCTTATTTATAAAATAATTATTAAAATATACAAAAAAAGATTAAGTAACATTTCAAACATTCAATCTCTCATCATTAGCAAGGAAAATATTAATTTCAAAATATCAATTTTGTAATACAGTATTTTACAACCATTCATTAAGAGTCTTACTGTCAGCCTCTTTGCTGTCAGGTCATACCAAATAACTTTCCAATATGAAATAAATTATGCTTTTGAAGCTGCCAACTGCTCAGCTGCAGGAATATTATAAAGTATTGTCACAGAATGATTTACATTTACAATATGTGAAATAATTGTTATGCTAGGGTTTATTTTTTAAATGTTAACAATTCCAGTCCCTTAAGACAGTCTCCTCTTAGGTCTAATAACAGTGACCGGTAAATCAAGAGGTTTGAGTGTTCCTTGTCTTAAATGCTTTCAGTCAGTTGTATCATTGATCTACAGCAACTGAGTTTAAGACAAAAGATCAGATACTTCAAACTCCCAAGTATAATACCAACATGTTGTCAATACTTTCTTGTGAGCACCAACCAATTAGGACACAAACAAGGATTATGCAATAGACAATATAATAAGTACAGTCACTTATATGCAATGTGAAGATATGGATAATTCCTTGTAACCTAATTAAGATACCAAATCAGTATGGCTACAACTTCCGTTAACCATTTTGATTAATGAATGAAAGGTACACAGCTGTAATCAATTCTTTAAATGAGTTACTGCTGAAAACATTTTTTCTGAATTTATCTATTACATGATGGAGAAATAGGTCATATTTGAGATCACTTGAAAACACATACGTCCTTCCATTGCTCAAACAGAGTGTGATAACAGACCAGGTGAGTTCCCCCAACACAAGAGCAGAGTGTGATAACAGACCAGGTGAGTTCCCCCAACACAAGAGCATCAACTCTGTGAAAGATCCATCTTTTGTCTACTGTATGATTTGTTCAAGATTATTTCAAACCTGTTGTACAATACTGTATATTGAGTCCCATTCAAGAACTCAACTGATGTGACCAAAATATATCCACCAAAAGAAATGATAAATCAGTACTGGCATCAAGATAACAAGTATGAAATTAAAAATAGTACCAAGTATGAGATTCACCAACATACCAAGTATGAGATTCACCAACATACCAAGTATGAGATTCACCAACATACCAAGTATGAGATTCACCAACATACCAAGTATGAGATTCACCAACATACCAAGTATAAGAATCACCAATGTACCAAGTAAGAGATTCACCAACATGCCAAGTATGATATTCATCAAAGTACCAAGTATGAGATTCACCAACATACCAAGTATGAGATTCACCAACATACCAAGTATGAGATTCATCAAAGTACCAAGTATGAGATTCACCAACATACCAAGTATAAGATCCACAAACATACCAAGTATGAGATTCACCAACATACCAACATAGATCATTTTGAGTTAGCTTGTTTACAAGGTATTCAGTTTTTGACCACTCATGCCCTCATATGACTTTTGACCTCATCAAAAAAACAATATCAACCAAGAACTCATTCAAAGATATCTACATATTACTGCAGTATGAGACTAACCAAAGGTGAATTTATTGAGTCAGCCTGCACAATGTTTTCAGATGTTAGTCATTGCTGACTTCAATTGATCTCAAACCTTCACAAAACTATAAACCAAGAATTCTTTACAAATTACCTACACAAGCAATTCATCAACACTAAACTTATTGAGTAAACCATTTTACAAGGTTTTCAGGGCCCAACCATTGCTGAACTCACATGACCTTTGGTTGCCCATACTTCTAAAGTGAGGGACAATAACTGACAGCTGTCCATCCATTAGGTTTCAAGGTTTTTAGAGCCCAACCTTTGGTGAACTCACATGACCTTTGGTTGCCCATACTACTAAAGTGAGACACAAATGTTGAATTTGGGATAACTGGTTAAAGTTAAAAAAAAAGGATATTCTACTAAGAAAAATATAGCTTCTAATGAACTAATGAAAGACAAACATAAAATTAATTCTCATTCCTGAACCTTGACTCAAAGGAACCAAACTCAAACCTTTCTTCACTCAGAGTCCCTAATAAACCTAAAGAAACCCTCTTATGATATTATACAAATTATTCTCCTTCTGACAATTGATCAGGTTTATTCTACTTTTTAATGACTACCTTGGGGAAAATATATTCCTAAAGTTGATTTGTAACCTTTAATATTTCATCAAATTGTTTTTTTTTTAATTGGCAAAAAATAAAACTGTCCTTGGATGAGTTTATACCTTATATTAAAGCAACTATTATTAAAATATGAAATAAAATTACACTATACATAGATTGAATGACAACTAATGAACATAAGATTTAGCAGGGCTTGCAGAACAAATTGAAAAAAAAACAATTTAAATACCATTCTACTTTATGGGCTCATTGGTTAGAGTGGCTGGACTGCCAAGGCTAGGAAACAAATGGATATATTATGCAGCTTTCTAGGATCAAGAGAGAATTAGAAACATAAAGAATATTTTAAAACTTCAAATATTGTCTTAACTTTATATTGAATATTTGTCAATGGAAATGGTGTTAAAATATGCTCTTTTTGACCATACTTTTTATTGGAAGTTTACAAACCTTATAGTTTTGACTCAATCACACAGTAATACATGGCACTGCTGTAGCCAATCTATACATTGACTTGTTTAAACATAGATCTGTTATATGTGTGGCTACCCCCTGATCCCAAACGAAGGAAAGCATCAATTCAATTCACAGATATAAAGAATCTCAACCATTTTGATTGAATGCCTGGACTAAGTTGAACAAATCCTGCATTTGTAGAAACCCACTGATGTTTACTGCAAAGAACATTCTCCAGCTTGAACCTGTTTCTGACAGTTACACTGATAATTTAATTGTCAACCGTCTTTCAGTTGCAATATACAGTAGGTCTAAGCTGTTTCAAAACAAGTTGTTATGTTTTGGTATTGCACACTTATGTCACCAAAGGCTGACTTCAAACTGATAGTTCTTTGAATTTTCTGGAAAGATGAGATAATCTGAAACTGGTTAAAAGTATGTTGCCATCATAGCTCTGTAGGCATTGGACAATCCTAGCTATTTGAGGTCCAGCATTGGCCACGTAGTCCAAGAAGTATCAAAGTTCCATTCGGTACCCTTTGATGAAAGGAAGTTTGGTCCCAACTTGCCTCTGGTATTTCAGATAACTCTCACCGAAAAAATGAACTAAGGTTATTTCTTCATCCTCTACTCTTTCTTTGAAAAATCTCCAAGATGCAAATGTGTAGGCGAAGAGACATAAAGGGTTGCATAGCAGAATCTGTTCAAGATAAAATGAATTATGAGGTAAGTTATTTGCCTAGAATGAGATTCAATCTAGTAACTAATGACCATTCCTTGTTCTTTACCAACTAGGGTATCCAGTCCCTAGTTGGTGGTGATCCCTGTATAACCATGTCCTCACTGTGCATGCCACCCAGAAGCCACAGGTCCTTGCAAACAGTGTAACCTGAGATCACAAATCTGTTTCATTGAAGACAACATACAAAATGCTGTATCTTAGTTGGCAGACAAGAGGACTTGTAAAATCTACTGTGATTGCTTTGAATTCTGTTTATTCCTACTGTTTGAATGAACAACTGCTGTTGATATTGGCACTTTATAAATGTTTTCTGATTGATTTATTATGTACCTGTACTCAATATATTCCCAATAAATTTTTCTTTTTGTTTCACAAAAAGACAATATTTATCCCATGTTTACAGTAGAAGGATGACTGCACTAATATTGTGATTCAGTTTAGACCATTTATTAGGGTACTTGATGATAGGTTGAGATGTTTCATTGAACCTCAACAATCAATTAGCTGTAAAGACAAACTGTAAAGACTACCAAAAGACAAACTTGCTGCCAATTTATAACAACAAGAAAACCAACGTATGTGAAGAAATGCGATCCCATGTATATACTATCAATATTTAACCATATAAGTACTGTAAATCTTGATAAAACATTAACCATGCCCTCTTTAAAATCCCTAGCAAAATACCCAAATGACAAATGGGAGCAATGCTAGTAGCTTTAGGGACAACACAACTTAAAAGAAGTCACAGCAAATTCTGCAGATGACTAGACAGGTTTGCAGATCTTCTTTGGCATACACATCATCATAAACCAAAACAAGATAAAGGTATTGTTGCAAATTTATCAACATTACTGAATATTCTCAATTTTCTCTTAGAATAAGTTACCTGAGTGCCCACACTCCAGTAGAACCAGCCTACATATGATGGATGCCTGGACCAAGCATAGATACCATGTGTCACCAAGTGGTGGTCTTCATCTTTAGTCATTTGTATATAATGGTTAAAACTCCTCCCAGCAGTAAGCATGGCTATCTTTCTCATAAACTCCCCTGTCAAACAGAGTACAAGTCCAACCAACATTATGGGCCAACACTTTATTGCTGAAATATAATCAAAATGTAAGCCAAAAACATAAATAAGATAATAGTGGAAAGTGGAAACATTATTTACAATTCTCTAATACTGCATTTATTATTCAGGTATTGAATTTCAATGTAGACAATTTCCAGAATAATTCTGGATTAAGATAATTTACATATACTTACAATGTGAAGGTCAATAAACCTTGTCCACTTCCACAAATGAATAACATTACATGCTGGTCAACATGGGATTAACAATTAACACACAGCTCATTTTTGTGCATTACCACTGTGGAGAAGATACTAACATGAATAAATTCATATCCCAGTTCATACAGGAGCAGTGCTTGTACACTATTGTAAAAATTTCCAAAATTTAAACACTCTTAATTAATTGAGAGATACTTGTTACTTTGTTCTGACACCTATTCATTTACTTTTCCAGTTCATTACAATAATGCTGCATCATCAAATTTGGGAAGAGGTTGGGAGTCAGCGCAATGTGTCATCCCTTCCTCCTTCCCCCTCCTCTCCCCTATGTAAGGGCACCAGAAAAGAGAAATACTGTTGTTGAACTGAATAATGAGTGAACTCATTTATTTCGGGGAATGAATCCCTTAACATTGTCTTTACTAATTGCAGTTACAATTACACCAAGAATACTCACAAGGAAAGAAATACAGCTCTAAGAAAAATTCCATCCAGCTGGAGAAAGCAGCAATGGCATATGCAAAGCTATGGTTAAGAAGGAATGATTCCACCGTCAGACTTGGGTATTGGTACAAGGCTGTAAATATAAACTCTGAAAAGTGAAAGAAACTAAGAACACAAAGATACCAGCCAAACCCAGCCACTGGAAGATGACCAAGACTGAGTATGGTTCCACCTCCAAAGACAATACCCAGAAATAAGGCCTGTAGGGACATCTGCAAAAGAAGAAAAGATGTATAGTCAAAGCATGTAACATCTGCAAAGAAGAAAGTATTGTCAAACAAAGAAATTAGTTGAGCCTTTGCAGATGGATGAAAAACCAGAAATATTTCATAGCATTTGGTCTCTTGCATGAAATAGTATCTGGTGAGACTCAGAACTTAAGCCAAATATAGGACTTAGGAGTCAAATTCATGGTCTGGGTGTCAAATTTGAATACAAAACAGAAGGGTTCAAATTGGCCAAATTTTCTTTCATAGACAGCGAGTCTAGGCAACCAGTTTTGTGAATGGCATCCAAGTTTTCAACAGCAAATTTATTGCAACAATTGGCTAGAAAAAAAGAAAAAAATTATATTACATATTTATCTATATATCTAACTTTGCTTTCCTTACCCAAAAGCATTAATTCCCTGGAACTGAGAACTGTTATTTTATGAAGGGATGCATACATGTTTGTAGGTGATCATCAATGTGCACTTGACACTTGCGGATATATACAAAATCACATGACCTGCTACCTATGAATCATTTTTGAAACTTGTGGGAAACCTTACAGGTTACTTTACATATTTCACGCTCATACTTACAGATGTGAATTTACACATTAAAGAGGTGTAATGTGCTGTTAACACAGCACTTGGAAATAAATATCTATGCAGGCCTATGTGAGTTTATGTAGGCCTATGTAAGTTTATAGGCCTGCTTTTGAAAAAGAAGTCAGTACAAGCAGTGTCTTAGAAATGGTGGAGCTATTCACCAAAACTATTAGCATAGCGCTCCTACTCATTAACCCAATCCCCGGGTAAATAAGTAATGCACTGCTGCTTATTTACCTGATTATAGGTTAAATGAAACTGCTCTAATGCTTATTTTGGCAACCATTGAAAGATAAAAAATCATTTTTAGCACAACCTTGCATTTAAGACCTGATTATAAAACCAAATTTATTGCCTAAATATGCCTCAGAATGCCCCCTTTGACATCTATATGTAATAGTTTATTTGTGTTCTTCTTGTGAGTGACCCAGACCTACTATACTAGAATTGACTTCAAGGACCTCAGGAGTCAGGGCCAAACCACTTTGAGACTGGACTGGACTACAAGGAAGGATAGGTGCACCGTCTTCAAATGTGACGGTTCGCTGGATAGACTGAATTGTAGTTAAGACAAGATTGGGGAATAGTTACACAGTATTGAATGTACTGTACATGTTGATTGAATAGTTTTAATTGTAGGGTCGTAAGAGTAGTTACACTGTCTTCAAATATAAAATATAATTGGTTGAATAAATCGAATTAATTAAGGTTGATTGTTTAACCAAAAAAAAGACCGATTCTGATTGTTGATTTAAATGACCGATCTTGTGGGCCTGAGGTAGTGTGAAGCGAAGCAATATACAGTGCATATAGGCCTACAGTGCACCCACAATAATGTGCTCTTTCCGCCATACAAAAGAACTTTGCCGCCTGTAACATGGCAGAATGGCACTTTCTCTATGGTGGAAAGAGCACATTTTGTATAGTGGAATGTACCGATGCCGGAATGACACGGCACCTTCGTAGCCTAGTCTATGCCTAACGTACTGTAGGTCTCTTACCAATCGATGCTCACGTCGCCTTCTGTACCGTAATAGAATTGTGATGAAATTTATAAGAGCAAACGCGAATAAGAGCAACATATGATTAGATAGATTCTTATTATTCGCATTCCATAGGAACACGAGCAAGTAATGGAGAAAGAGCACAGAGTTTCCGATGAAAAACCATCGTAAACTAAGAGATGCCTCTGGAGGAATGGCCATTTTGAAAAGTAATGGTACAGCGGTGGCACGGAAGAAATCGAGCTTACATTGTCCTATGCACGTTTCCTCTTTCAAAAGGCAATATTGTTAGCGCAGAACTATTTTGATCAACCGATTTCTAATTTTTTTTACTGATCGACAGCGTTTGTTCAAGTTTAAAGAAAAGGCTTTGCAGAAATTGCAGCCTAAGGGAGTTGAAATGCCGGATGAACTTGTCCGCGAACGATGATCCCCACATGAATTGGGCGTAGGTTCTCCCGGTAACTAGTATTACAATACAAACAACAAAATTCTGCTGAACCCGTGATGTAGCCAAAGGATCATATATGTTCGACGGGATGTACACACGTTTGGCGCGAGCCACGCAAGTCTCCAACTGAGCTTTCGTATATGTAGGCCTATATAAACCTACTCGATCGGTATCAATGTCCTAATATTCTTTCATAACGAGATTCACTGAAGCAGAACATGCAATTAAGAAGTTAAGATCGTCGAAGTTTGTTTTGTGTTGTGATGTTTAAAAACTTAGTTTCGTCGGGTTGCTACCTAATAAGTTATGCCTGTTATGTTGCAGCTCATGCCTACAACTTACAAGCGGCAGGCTACGACTTTTAAAACTCGTTCACAGTAACTGTCTGGAAATTATATTAGGATCACCGAGTCATTGCAACTTGTAGTTTAAACGTGGTGAAACGACCGACAGAAGTTGTTTCTCTCAGAGCTGGGAAATGAATAGACAGATTGACTTGCCTTGATGTTGACGTCAACAAGTGTTGAAATGCTGTAGACAAGTATTTTAATTATAAATAGGAAATGAGTTTTCGACTAAACTTAACAACATAACAAACGGCTGTATATCTCTAGTTGAATGATGTTCATTCGGTCACGGATGAAATATCAATATTGGCGCACTATGGAAATAGGAACAGGAGGGAGGGGGTGGGGTGGCGAAGGGAACTTTGAAATGTGATATGGGAGAAGGACGTGGGTGTGGTATGAAAGGAACACGATCAGTAGTAGCCGAACAGAGCAATGGGGAAAGATTCCACATGGACAAGATAGGATTTATAACATCTAGACTGGAAACTAGTGTAGGCTCCATGGTAGTAGCCTAAACCCTATCATTACCATTCTAGTGAATTTATCTACAATGGCTGGTGATCAATGTGACGTCATGTACAAAAAACCTGGCAGAATGATTTATTCGCCTATCCCCCCCCCCCCATATCTCGATATTTTACATGAGTACTTAAAGAATGAATAACATTAAAATTGTGTGTTATTCTGATCAACTCTTAATATTCAACATAATTTGGGTTCCTTGATACATGTCTGTGTGGTTCCATAATTTCTTTGAAATTTCATTGGTCAGTTTTTTATTTTTGGTCAGGTACCTTTTAAGGTCGAGTATCTTTTCATCTTATTGTCAAACACTAAGTACAGCTTTAACATATGGAAAACTGAGAAGAGCTATTTCTGCGTCCCCATGACAACAGAAGAAACAAAACATGACAAAACATTGGTTGTACGATTTCTATTGGTTACCATGGTGATATTATAAACTTGATATGTTAGAATGTTTCATATAATATTCAATGAATAAAAATCCTTAAGGACGTTGATTTTAGCAAATTAGTATCTTAAGATTATAAGGGTACCTAAATATTATTGCATCCAATGATACATTGAATTGCACATGTATTTGTAACCAAACAGAAAATAAACTTCAGATCTATAGTGTTGAAAATTGAAGATTGTTTCTTCGTAATACATGGTTCATAAAGAAAAATTATTAAGTCTTCTTGGTTTAAAATGCCAGTACTAAGAAAGCAATATTTCTTGGACGGCAAATTGACAAATTTTAAAGCTTTTCAAGAAAATCACAGATGTAAAAAGAACCCAATGGGGTGGAAATAAAGAAGAAAAATGTCTAAAAATACTGCTAGAGATTCACTAACCTTCCAGTGGATAAATTATTTAAAGATATTGTCATTACTTATATTCCAAGGTATATTAAATGTGCACTTACTGAAGAAAACGTTTTGAGTACAAATATAACCGAACATGGAAGAAAACATTGTTTTCTCACAAAGTCAAGGTTTGTCACAATTATTTCCAACATAATTGAAGGTGGTCCTGATGGTGGTCCTTATGCACTTACTAAAGTGAAAGTGCTGCTAATTAATGTAACTGAAAGCTTTCCATATCTGGAAGTGAGCACAATGCACTCACAAATGGCTCAACATAACAGAAATAATGGTTTTGAAAACTAGTCAAGCTTGCAACAAATTTATCCACAAGATTTGAAGATGGTCCTGCAGTTGTTGGTCCTAGGAATTCACTTACAAATATGAACATGTCTACACAACCTAAAACATATGAGGTGTTTACTCGCAAAGTCAAAGTAATGAGACATGTTTTAACTCCACTAAAGTTGAAAATGTTGGAAGAATTTTTGATAACTTATCTTTGGAACTGCCCCTCTGATCCCCTCCCTCCTCCACCCACAGAAAAAGAAAAATGATGAAGTAAAATGATTACAAAAGAAAAACATGAACCGTGGTGCCTGGTTTTTTTCCAGAGCACCTCAAGCAAAGCATTCTCACTGTTGTAGAGAGATTAGTGACACTCACTTGAGGATTTAAGCCAATTCAATCACTAACATGCAGAGCTTTGGTCATTATTTTGCAACTTTCATTCTAAGGTTTATACAAGCTTCTGACAAAGGGAACAACTTGAATATGCGTGTGACATTCAACCAGAGAGGAAACGAAATACTGATCTGCTGCAAATATCTGTGAAGGTGAATGTATATAATTTAGACGGCCAGACATTTTGATACTAGCAGGATCTTCCTCAGAGACAACTTCATATATAGAACTTCACTTTCAATCAACATTACAATTAATTAAGAATTTAAATATAAGCAGTTAAAATCTCATAACTCATTTTCTATGAAAACAGGTTTGTAATATTGACTAGCATGTAAATGAATTAAAACATGGATATTAAAACTAATATGAATAATCAGATAGACTGCCTTCAAGCTTTGGTTCTGAACCTATACAATAAATGTTAAAAATACACAAAAAGAAGTCTTAATAGACTATAAGTCAATTGAAAGCATTATTGGGGTTTCATGTCATTTATAAAATAGAACAGCTTTTCTTTGAGATATTTTTCTGTTTTGGTCATAAAATTCTTTCTAAGCACATGTTACCTTGACAATATGCAAATTAATCTCTTTCTTAACTGTTAGTTTATTTAATAAAAAACAAGAAACATGAAAGCAAATACTAAGAATGCAAATAAGATAAGTTTTAAATGAATGTAAACCAAAAAAGGTTTCTTCTGAGGAAAATAATGATAATGAAAATAAGCCGTAAAGCTAACCAAATAAGTTGTTTTTATTAATAAATTATTTAACTGACAAATCTCATAATTTTTTATGGTATTTGATCTCATTTTTCTTTTTAAGAAGCTTACATTGAAAAAGATACCTATTAAGAGGGCGAGGTAGCTACATGAAAATGTCTTATTCTCAGAAGTATTTGCCATAATGAAGATACCAATACCACACACAAGATATCACTCCAATGCAGTGTGGTTTGTCTCCCACTAGGCATTGCTACACTTTGAAACTACATTAATGAACACACTAACTAAACATATGAACAATCATCATAAAGATCTCATTAGCAGTGGATGGTGAATTTTATACTATTATAATTGAACACTGCTGTCATATACTCAAGATCTCATTAGCAGTGGATGGTGAATTTTATACTTTTATAATTGAACACTGCTGTCATATACTCAAGACTCAGCGGCCCTCCTTTGTCCACCTGTGATTGTGTAATAATGACCTTCTCGACTGACCAGTTCCTGGTGGCTTCCCTGTTCCACAACCTGGCCATTTCGCACTACAGCTATACTGTCTGCGTTTTGAATAGTGGACAGCCTATGAGCGATCACAATGCAGGTACGGCCTTCCATAGCTCTGTCCAGTGCCATTTGTACCACCTGTGAAACAAAAAAAGTGCAAACAATATGAAATTTTTCGATGGAAAGTTAGGTAACACAGCTATCCACAGTAATAATAACAATTTAACTGAAAAAGGAAAGAAATTTAGCCTTGAGCATGACGATTGGCTTTGATTTCAGGCATTTTAAGCTAGCCCTTCAATTTTGAATGTTTCTAAGCAATTGTAAGTATTATGCACCCATTAGTTACAATCGATCCATGCATTGGAGGGGGGGGGGGCTCTGGGGTGCTGTCCAATTTCAGATAAATTGTTATCTATCTCCTATCATTCTTTGACAAGGAAATTTCCCTCTATTATACCGGCTGCCAGGTGGATGGGGGTGGGGGGGGGGCTCTGGGATGCTGTCTAGTTTCAGACAAACTGTTATCTATCTCCTATCATTGACAAGGAAATATTTGTCATGTTATAGAGCGTTAGATACCTCTTCACTTTCAGATATTTGACTATTTAACTATATTTAACTATTTGTGATACATACCTTCTCTATGTTCCTATAATAAATATGAATGCATACCTTTTCGCTTTCAGTGTCAAGGGCTGAAGTTGCTTCATCCAAAAGAAGAATTTTGGGGTTTCTTGCGAGAGCTCTGGCAATAGCGACCCTCTGCTTCTGTCCACCTGACAACTGGGTACCCTTCTCACCAACAAGAGTGTCATAACCCTACCACAGAAAATAAATGTTAATTTAATATGATAGAACACAAATTATCAAGGCCACTGTGGCTCACTAATAGGAGCCTTTCCATAGAAACACATTAATGTTACCTTAACAGTACACAAATTATCGGGGGCCACTGTGGCTCAGTAATAAGAGCCTTTCCATAGAAAAACATTAATGTTACCTTAACAGTACACAAATTATCGGGGGCCACTGTGGCTCAGTAATAAGAGCCTTTCCATAGGGAAAAATCAATGTTACCTTAACAGTACCCAAATTATCCAGGCCACTCTGGCTCACTTACAAGATCCCTTCCACAGAACATAACTTAAAACTTATACGACAGGACAGAAAATATCAAAATCTTTCCTAAATGTCCTTGGTGCCTTCCAACAGGAAATGCTGATGCAATGGCTACACTGCCATATTCAAAATAACCAGAGAGTTTGAAAACATTTGCAATACACAAAATGAATTTATTAGTTTGTGTTTTCCTCATTTTCATTTTTTTTAATACTTTTTGTCATGAAACAGTATTTTCTTGGACTACTGATAGGTACAACAGTGTTCAGAAAAGTAATAACTACAGATTATTTATAGGTTTAAGACTGAACATGGGCAGATTGTATGTTCCTTGGGGACATTCAACACAGTTGCCATGTTGTGGCAAAGGTTTGGTGTGGAGGAGAGAGGGAGGTGGGGGGGGGGGGATTGAGATGAGCTTACCAATGGCAGACCAGCGATAAAGTCATGAATGTTAGCCATCTTAGCTACAGCCTCCACCTCACTCTGGTTCAAGGCTTGAGGGACGCCATAGTTGATATTATCCTTGATGGAACAGGCAAATAAAATTGGCTCTTGGCTCACAACACTCATGTTAGCTCTCAACCAACCAATGTTTACTTCTTTGATGTTATTCCCATCAAGGGTCTGCAAAGAAAGTTATATTTCTGTCAGTATTTAAGACTCGACATAACTAGTTATTAACAGAACTGCAAAATAGAACAATGAGAACTTGACAACATTTCGAACAATGTATTCTCAATTATTAGTGAATCATGTTAATATAACATGTTAATATAACAAATTTTGAGACTTGGTAAGTTTTTACTAAGAAACTGCAATTACCTCAAAGGTTCCATGTCCACTTCTGCTACTGCTACACTTGTTCATGCTTTTTTTCTTGCAATTTTTTTACTGCATTCAGAAGAGGTTTGCCTCAATTGCAATTAATTGATAATTGCAAATAGATTACTCATACACTGATAGATTCCTTGCTGTTGGTGTCAACCAGGTCGGTAGACAACATTTCATAATTTAGACTCAGTTTATAACTGTGTACAAACAACTGCTGTATACATTTAATAATATGGTCATATTCTCTATCATTTCTAGTTTGATAACAAATGAACTATTTTCACAATTGAGAGTTTGAACACTCTTGGTAGAATCTGCATCCAAAGAAGTTTAAGTCTGAGTGGACAAATATTAGAATGACACTACAGCTGATAACCTTGTACCAGTAAACATGATGAAACAATGAAGCTTTGTTACATTTATCTGACATAAATACAAGTAATATTACTGCCAATGGCTGCTCTAATTATCAAGCATATTGCTAGATCAGCCGATTTGTTTGATTCAAGTCATGTAAAACTTACAATGCTTCCTCCAGCAACGTCATAGAAACGTTCTAATAAGGACACCAGTGTACTCTTGCCACAGCCACTCTCACCAACCAAAGCGACTGTCTGACCTGGTTTCACCTTCAGGTTGAGTCCCTGGAGTACCCTAACATCAGGTCTTGTGGGGTACTCAAACTGAATACCACTGTAAGTTATGTCACCAGTGATTGATGCCTGTAGAAGAAAGTTAATCATAACAATGCTATTAGTGAGAAATGTATTTCAGGTATATTGATTTTGTGATTTCAGATGTGATGGGCCAGCTAATACACAAGGTAAACATCAACAAAGAGTTTTAATAGAGCTGTGTATAATGTCAAGTGTACTACAGACTTACCAGCTAAGTGTCTTGCAGTAACCACCTTACATGGATGCTGACTAACTAAAACAAATCTAGTATACAATATAAACAAGAAATAATCCCAAGTAGTATCAGGTACCCTGGTAGTATCAAGTAGTATCAGGTAATATCAGGTACCCTGGTAGTCAAGTAGTATCAGGTAATATCAGGTACCCTGGTAGCATCAAGTAGTATTAGGTAGTAGCAGGTACCCTGGTAGCCAAGTAGTATCAGGTAATATCAGGTACCCTGGTAGTCAAGTAGTATCAGGTAGTATCAGGTACCCTGGTAGTATCAAGTAGTATTAGGTAGTAGCAGGTACCCTGGTAGTCAAGTAGTATCAGGTAATATCAGGTACCCTGGTAGTCAAGTAGTATCAGGTAATATCAGGTACCCTGGTAGTCAAGTAGTATCAGGTACTCTGGTAGTATCAAGTAGTATTAGGTAATATCAGGTACCCTGGTAGTCAAGTAGTATCAGGTAGTATCAACTAGTATCAGGTACCCTGGTAGTCAAGTAGTAACAGGTACCCTGGTAGTATCAAGTAGTATTAGGTAGTATCAGGTACCCTGGTAGTATTAGGTAGTAGCAGGTACCCTGGTAGTCAAGTAGTATCAGGTAATATCAGGTACCCTGGTAGTCAAGTAGTATCAGGTAATATCAGGTACCCTGGTAGTCAAGTAGTATCAGGTACTCTGGTAGTATCAAGTAGTATTAGGTAATATCAGGTACCCTGGTAGTCAAGTAGTATCAGGTAATATCAGGTACCCTGGTAGTCAAGTAGTATCAGGTACTCTGGTAGTCAAGTAGTATCAGGTACCCTTGTAGTCAAGTAGTATCAAGTAGTTTCAGGTACCCTGTTAGGTCAAGTAGTATCAGGTACTTATCAGGCATTTAGGTAGCTATCTTCAAGCAAGGCTTTTGATTTAGAAACAGATTCTTTTTAAGTGGAGAAAGAAAGCTTAAGGGCTAATGCAGGAGAAGAAATTGTGACTTTAAACTCACAGGTCGCTTTCCCTGAGTGGAGTAGTTGTCAATCTGTGGTTCAGTATTAAAGAGATTAATCAGGAGACTGGCAGAATGTTTGGCTTTTGCAAAGTCAGGCAAAAAGGCAGAAGACTGACCCAAAGACACACCAGCAAAGGCAACACCAAACACCACCCTACGATATAAGATAAAAATACAAAATAAATCCATAAAAACTGGTCAAGTGATATTTGAGGGCATTGATAAGTGGCATATAAAGTGCTAATTATATGGATTCTTCTCCCACCTCCACCTATACCCCCCTCTCCTCCCCCATATCTGACTTGCTAATAAACTAGAGTCTACCAGGGCAACATATTTGTTTCCTGTCTTTCCTGTGTTTCCTGACTAGACCCTACAGATCTTCTTCCTATACAAAAGACATTGACCATAGTAAACACACTAACATGACTGTTATACAAAATCAGTGGTAATATCAAAGATGGATCACTCACAGTATTGTTTTAGCCCATTCAACATGATGCCCCCCCAATCCCCCACCCACCCCTTAGGTAAATTAATTAGCTGGTTAATTAAGGCAGCCTGTCATTAATTGTGGTGCATGGTTGATCTCCCCTTCCCCTTTTGCTTTTATTGCTGTATAATAAAGTCAATTTAAACATACTTGAAGACATCATCTGGTGCCATTTCACCCTTGTAGACAAGGTAACCTCCAAATCTGAAAGCAGCAGCATAGATCCAGAAGATCATACCCTGGGAAAGGGCAAAGGCTATTCCATAAAGCTGAGTGTTCCTTTGACCTTGGCTGAGGGGAAAAAACACATACATTAATGAATAAACATTGACCTAGCTACACACAATCTTAACTCCATCAAGTGGCTTTACCTCCTGCTTGATGAGATGAAAGTAATTAGTTACAGAAAGTTATCAATTATAAACCTCCATTGAGAACAAGCAAAATGAAAACTATTCAATTTAGACAGGATGCTAAGTTTGTAAGTTCAAAACAATATTCAGACTCAAGAAAAGGAAGGTTCTTTTACAATGACAAGTTATTTCACAGTGTAATCCTCAGTGTTGCTATAAACCCAACCCCAAACTGCTATTTGTCTTGCCTATCATGTGGAGTATATCATAATAACACTATATATCATGATTCTTGTATGAACAGTGATGTGGCAGCATTGTAAACTTAGGCAAAGTGATGAGGTTGACTATAAAAATAAAAAGTTTCTTGAGTCTGTGAGCACTAATTGACGTGACACTGTTGTGTCTGCGTTCAGGTGGCATACTCCTATTAGAGTCTATATCAATCCGCCTGGATGTTCTCCTATCTCAGGAAAAGTGCCAAAATGCAGTAGGAGAACGTCTTTTTAATATGTTATCAATCACGATCTAGTTTTTTGGTGGCTTGCATGTTGAAGGGCATGAATGGAAGTATATTTGAAGCAAAATTTGGTCAATTGGGTTATATTTAAACCCATTTAGGCCTCCCAGGAGCAGCTACGAGAATTGTTTACTACTGAGTGAAGAGGTTTGTTTACAAGTGACGAAAACTTCAGGCTCTGATAGCGAAAAATCTACATGGTCATGATACGGAAAAATGATGGTGCCATGAAAGGCCAACTTGTCAGCTATCCAGTGATGGTAGCGTTTAGCTAGTGAAAACTTCTATCTAGACTTAAAGAACAAATCACTTTTGTGATTTAGTGTTAAAGTCAATGGGGCTTTTAACGGGCGTATGCTACCTTCAGCATACACTTTGCATACAATCTGGTAGTAACATACTAAAATAATGTAAGAAAGAACAGGTACCTAAAAACCTCATCAAATCTAAATACAATCTGGTAAGATACTAAACTAATGAAGGAAAGACGGGTACCTCAAAACATCATCAAATCTATATCACCAACGATGAGAATATGCAAACCTAGAAGGTTAACAAATATACAAGAAGACTTTTGTGGGACACAAATTGTTTGGTATCAAGTGTGTTAATCAGTAAATAAGCCTTGTATAAGAAACAAACCACATAGTCCCATACAATCTCTTAATTAGCCATACAATTTCTAACTAGATTGAGGGTCAGAATGACAAAACTTATGTAGTAACTCAATGCAAGCTGCAGACTTAAAGTGACACGGTAAATCAAGGTCACTTGCAAGGTTAGATTAAACTCACAGGAATGGTAAGAGCAGTTTAATACAGTAATCCTCGTACAGTCTTGGTTCAAGTCCAAGAGAAGTGGAAGTCCTTACATTCTCCATACCTTCAGCTGCAATCTGTAAGTATGAAGAAAGAGACAAATAAATTATTTAAAAAAAGCAAGATATCAAACCTAATAAACCACTGCGAAGTCCAGATTTGAGTAACGTAAAATGAGTATACAGCTCATTTTACATTTTGACTTTTGATCAATTTTACATTTTGACTTTTGATTGACAGTTATAAGTACCTTTTTAAGTACATCAAATATTCCAGTATTAATCTTTAAATCCTGAACAGGGAATTATGAAAACATTAAGATTTGTTATCAACCTACAATATCTGTTATTTTCAAGACATAACAGTTAAAACATATAATATGTAATAACATAGAGTATGTAAAAAAACATGTTTTACAGCTAGTATTTTATATTTATGGTGCACATATACATTTTATCCTCTACTGATGAGTGAGTATTTCATGTTTATGGTGCACATTTACAATTTATCCTCTACTGATGAGTGAGTATTTTATGTTTATGGTGCACATATACAAATTTATCCTCTACTGATGAGTGAGTATTTTATGTTGATGGTGCACAGTTACAATTTATCCTCTACTGATGAGTGAGTATTTTATGTTGATGGTGCACATTTACATTTCATCCTCTACTGATGAGTGAGTATTTCATGTTTATGGTGCACATATACAAATTTATCCTCTACTGATGAGTGAGTATTTTATGTTGATGGTGCACATTTACATTTCATCCTCTACTGATGAGTGAGTATTTCATGTTGATGGTGCACATTTACATTTCATCCTCTACTGATGAGTGAGTATTTTATGTTGATGGTGCACATTTACATTTCATCCTCTACTGATGATGAGTGAGTATTTTATGTTGATGGTGCACGTTTACATTTTATCCTCTACTGATGAGTGAGTATTTTATACTTATGGTGTACATTTACAATTTATCCTTCTTCTGATGAGTGAGTATTTTATGTTGATGGTGTACATTTACAATTTATCCTCTACTGATGAGTGAGTATTTCATGTTTATGGTGCACATTTACAATTTATCCTCTACGATGAGTGAGTATTTTATGTTTATGGTGCTCGTTTACATTTTATCGGCTACTGACTGATGAGTGAGTATTTTATGTTGATGGTGCACATTTACATTTCATCCTCTACTGATGATGAGTGAGTATTTTATGTTGATGGTGCACGTTTACATTTTATCCTCTACTGATGAGTGAGTATTTTATACTTATGGTGTACATTTACAATTTATCCTTCTTCTGATGAGTGAGTATTTTATGTTGATGGTGTACATTTACAATTTATCCTCTACTGATGAGTGAGTATTTCATGTTTATGGTGCACATTTACAATTTATCCTCTACGATGAGTGAGTATTTTATGTTTATGGTGCTCGTTTACATTTTATCGGCTACTGACTGATGAGTGAGTATTTTATGTTGATGGTGCACATTTACAATTTATCCTCTACTGATGAGTGAGTATTTCATGTTTATGGTGTACATTTACAATTTATCCTGTAATGATGAGTGAGTATTTTATGTTTATGGTGCACATTTACAAATTTATCCTCTACTGATGAGTGAGTATTTTATGTTGATGGTGCTCCTTTACAAATTTATCCTCTACTGATGATATGGACGGAGGGTATATTTTGCTTGAGACTGGTCACCTTGCCAGCGTCTTCAAGTAATTCTGAATCTCGTTTCTTGTTTCCGTGCAGCAGTTTCATTTGAACGGCTCCAGACATGACCAACAATGGCACAGCAGCAAAGACGAGGAAGGCAAGTTTCCATCCAAATATGAAAGCAATAACCACAGCAGCTAGCAGGGTAACCACAGACTGAATGGAAGACCCAATACGAATACCTGTGGCCTGTTATAGAGGAAAATAAAAAATAGAACAACAGTTAAATTGTGTTCAGAAATATTTCATTGTTGTTATATGCTTACTGATAGGCTAGCATAAAGGATTACCTTTAATGGCCTTTCCAGCTGAGGCCCTTACAGAGTAAGGTATGACCTACAATATTTACCCACAGGAGACCCTCATGGATATACTTGGATGAAATATCACTTCAACACATTCCCACAGAAATCACAAAATGACAAAAATATTTTTTTTAATATGTTCAATTGCTACTCACATGTTTAAACATCCTTATACAGTTAATGAAAATCTACCTATGGCTAGCCTCTTCATTTCTACAGTCAAGGTAACATCTACCTATGGTTAGACTCTTTTCAGCCTGTTATGTGAATTCTGATCCATCTACGACCTTCCTACAGTCAAGGTAACATCTACCTATGGTTTGACTCTTTTCAGCCTGTTATGTGAATTCTGATCCCTCTATGACATTCCTACAGTCAAGGTAACATCTATCTATGGTTTGACTCTTTTCAGCCTGTTAGGTGAATTCTGATCCCTCTACAACCTTCCTACAGTCAAGGTAACATCTACCTATGGATTGACTCTTTTCAGCCTGTTATGTGAATTCTGATCCCTCTACAACCTTCCTACAGTCAAGGTAACATCTACCTATGGTTTGACTCTTTTCAGCATGTTATGTGAATTCTGATCCCTCTACAACCTTCCTACAGTCAAGGTAACATCTACTTATGGTTTGACTCTTTTCAGCATGTTATGTGAATTCTGATCCCTCTACAACCTTCCTACAGTCAAGGTAACATCTACCTATGGATTGACTCTTTTCAGCCTGTTATGTGAATTCTGATCCCTCTACAACCTTCCTACAGTCAAGGTAGCATCTACCTATGGTTAGACTCTTTTCAGCCTGTTATGTGAATTTTGATCCATCTACGACCTTCCTACAGTAAAGGTAACATCTACCTATGGTTAGACTCTTTTCAGCCTGTTATGTGAATTCTGATCCCTCTACAGCCTTCCTTCACTGAGAACGTACTTAACATATTGCTCACTCCTGCTATTAATTCACTTTACAAGCAAACTCTGAAAATAGTGGTAATTTATGCACACCCCATTTAACAAATATTTATATTTTTGGTTTCCAAACTGGGTAGCAAATTCTGTGTAGCAAGTTCTGTGGGCAACAATTATTAACAGACATTACCACACAGTGATATATCACTTGAGGCTGTCAGGTGTTATTCCAGGATGAGTGGCTTGATGGCTAAGGTAAGCCTGAAGTGTACAAAATCTTAACATTTGCATCCATTAATGCGTTTGTGTCAAGTACAGAACCTACTATTGAATTGAACTGGACTAAATACATGTCATAATAGTCTTGGAAATTTAACTTACCCCTTTGACATTGGAAGCATCTGTGGACAAACGAGTTGCAAGAGCACCTGTGTTATGTCTGGGTTCATCAAAGAAAGAAACATCCTTTAAATGAAGAAAAGAAAACATAAAACATTTAGATGGATGAATCAATGCCCTAACAATACCTGGCCTTACCCCCCTTTTTTCTTGGGGAGGGGTGGGGGGTGTTTACCCAAACTCTTAGACATCCAGTGACCAGGCAACCATAGTTTTCGATTTTGACACACCAACCAGGCTATCAACCACTCTACTTTACAGATCTAGCAGCACAAACTGAAATGCATACAGATTACAAGGCAACCTTTGTTATAAATTGTTACTTCCATTGCCTAGCAGCCCAAACTCTCCAGGCTACTAGGCACCTAATATCTACCAATGCAATGATGTCGGCTTGATCAACCTCCCTGGTTCTCCTTGACTAAATAAAGTTGCAAGTTTTACCACCACCACTCCTCCACCTCTAAACAAAAAAAAAACATATTATCC
The DNA here is from genome assembly GCF_037975245.1 of Apostichopus japonicus. Taxonomy (NCBI): domain Eukaryota; kingdom Metazoa; phylum Echinodermata; class Holothuroidea; order Aspidochirotida; family Stichopodidae; genus Apostichopus; species Apostichopus japonicus. Next base: position 18,816,739 of record NC_092571.1, read on the forward strand.
TGAATGGAAGTATTGAGCTGCATGCTGAAATACATACATACATACACGCACCCATACACGCATACATACATACATGCTGCTGCGACTAATAACATACCTGTCTCAGCATGGTCCAAAAGGCCTTCTTTCTCAACCTCAGTGTTAGATATTCTCCTGAGTAGGTGAAGCTGGATATGCTAAAGAAATTACTCAATCCAGTCAAAACTCCCAAGGCCACAAACATGCAAGACCACAACCTTGCTTCCTCTTGCATTTGTTCTGGTTCCGCGCTGAAGGTCTACAGGAGAAAGAAGTAATCAAATGCAATATAAGTTTACTACTCCCATCTGCCTACTGCCATTGTGCATCATTATAGTAGTTTACTACTCCCATCTGCCTACTGCCATTGTGCATTTTGGACCAAAATGACTCTTAATATGAACAAATATGACAATATCTAAAGTCTATGTAAACATCGAAACCCAAACAGATTTGATTTACGTTAGCTACAATTGATACTATGTTAATGAATATTCATTATTCCAGCTATCCTCACCTAGCAGCTATCCTCTCCTAGCAATGGGAAGAGCAAATGTTGAGTAGAAAGGGGGATAACTTGTTAAGGCTTTTCCAGACTGTTTGCAGATGGCAATGTAATACCTTGTCTCATGTATGGGAAGGGTTCTGGGAAAAAATTATGAGTGCATTGGTGCTAGTAGCCTATCAGTGATACTAAAACCTGCCTACATTCTAATTTTCTATGGTTTCTTCAATTTCAATGTTTATCTTTTATTTGACAGTCTATCAATATGTGCCTTTTCATTGGCTTAAAAGACCATCTAGACTCCAATTAGAATGACACCTGGAGGTAAATAATTCATATACTTCCAATCACAAACATGGTGAGCCAGGTGAACAGGATAGAAGTGGTTGACTTACTGAGATGACTTCACTGAAAATGAGAGCAAAGACAGGCATAGTGATTCCTAAGACACCTGACCAGAAGGCACCAAAGGCGATGTAGGGCCACTCTGGACCATTCAACTTCAGTATCTCCTTATATGAGGCCTCTTCAATCTCCTATAAGGAAGGAGAAAATTAAATCAAGACCAACAGAGTGAAATCATTCTTACCTGTATGTCGTATGTAATCTTTATACCTCTTTCAAGAAATACTTTCTTGCTTTGCTTTCTGTAAGACTGTCGACTTCATTCTCCATGTCAAGGCAGCTCATTTGAAATCTTTAAAAACTACTTGCCTATGATTAACCCAATTTAATTTCATTGAGTCATAAGTCCAGCCTCCTCCTACCTTCCCCAGCCCCCTCACTTCTCTCCCACTAGCTCCTACCCTTAGATAAAGATCTCTGATGCCTCTGTGACAATTACCTCCTCTTCTTCTTCTCCATCACCGGACATCTTACTGCTCATGGAGGACATTCTTGACCTCTGGCTAGAAAGTTGTCTCTTCATCTGTTTAGATGGTGATGCTACTGCTTTCAATGATCCAACAGTGTCCATGGATTCCTCTGAGGGAGATTAACAAAAATGTCACATTCTCATCAAAAGTTCTCTTTTGTGAAGAGAAAGACTATCCAGTATATTAATGTGAGATCTTTTAAAAAAATATCTCATTGACAAATATGATCATGAAAATAAGCAAACGTCAGAATAAAATGTAAGGCATCAGAGATCCCATCCAATCATTGTAAGGCACCAACCAGACCATCCAATCATTGTAAAGCATCAAACAGACCATCCAATCATTGTAAGGCACCAAACATACCATCCAATCATTGTAAGGCACCAGAGATCCCATCCAATCATTGTAAGGCACCAAACAGACCATCCAATCATTGTAAGGCACCAAACAGACCATCCAATCATTGTAAGGCACCACAGAGACCATCCAATCATTGTAAGGCACCAAACAGACCATCCAATCATTGCCCACTTACCAGGACAGACCTTGCCTGCAGTCAATCAAACTAATCGTGTTGACTGATGGGTACATATTGATTATATTTGTAGGACACCCACTGGCTTTTTGAAGAATTGAGATTCTATGAAATGTTGAAACATCAAATGGACAATTTTAATATATATTCATCAATAAGTCAAATGGAAAGCAATTATTAGACTGAATTTATCATGAAATATAAGGAAGCAAAAACAAACTATTTCCATCATAAGCAGCAAGGTTTTCTCAAGGAAAATTAATCAAAATTCAATCTCTCAGCTGAAATTAATTTTGCATAGAAGACTTCCGACTAGAAAATATGGGATATCTGAAGGACAAACATTTAAATGCAAAATACTAAAAAGTAATAGTAACTTAAGTATTATGCTAATACAACCTATCTTTAGAGAGTCCATTTAATAGTTGTTTTACGTTCCATGATCAGCAACAGTTGTGATACTCTGTTGGAATGTTGGAATTGTAAATACTATCGCTGGAGATCAATTCTACAATGATTCAAGCTAACATTAATTAGCACAAATCAAGACTTATCATTTGTCTAAAATATGCCAAGATCAATTTGAAAAGTTATGCACTGTGGAACTTCTATGTTCAAATAAGAATAACTTTAACAGAAGTTAACTCAGCAACCTACTCCAAGTATTGACTTATTAACAGTCTGTACATCAAGAATAAAGAGTAAATTAGTAACATTATGTAAATGAAATACTAAATAAATTAGTGCTATTATGGAAAATGAAATAGGAACTAAATTAGTAATTGTATTATTATATTACAAACTAAATAAGTGATATTATGCTAACCAACTAAATATGTGAAATTATGCTTACAAAATACCAACTAAAGAAGTGATATTATGCTAACCAAATACAAATTAAATAAGTAATATTATGCTAATCAAATACAAATCAAATATTATGCTAATTATGTACTAGGAGTCTGCCACACATCGATTCAGGTTTGTTCTTTCTTAATTTCAGAGCGTGTGTAAGTGCGTTTACTTATTTACAGCAAGCTAATTAACCACAGCTGCTAATTACCCTTTGATAAGACAATATGTTCAAATCTGATTAATATACAGAATTAACAGGTCAAGGTGACTACATGATTAAGATATTGAACATGTCACCATTCATTACCTACAGTACAACCCTCTAAAATTTGGGAAGGTAATTCGATACGCAGTGAATAGACGAAAACAACAAAATAGAGAAAAACCGACAAACACAAATTAATGAAATATTGGTGAAGCAACAAGATATCAACAACTTCAGTAATATTAAAGTATGAAGTCAAGTCATTACCCTAAGCTAGCCCCCCCCCCCCCCCCCGCTCCCATCCACCTTCCCTGCCTACCTCTGACATGTCTAGTTCCATTATCTAATCTAACTTCTATACAAGTTTACAAATAAAACGAAAATTTACTAGGAGAGTACAAACAACTTTTGAAGGTTTAAAACAAACAAGTGGCTGGACATTGATGAGATTTGTTTATGATTGATAAAAGATAAAAGTCTCTTCATTGTAACTGAGTCTCACTACAAATCAACAGAAGTGAGAGTTCGTAATGCTAAAGCTGAATAAATTTACAGACTGAAAATGAAGATGAAAATGATGACAAATTTAATCCTGTAATTTGCACTCCAACAAACCAAACTCACATATTTAGAGCGAGTTAAGTCAAATTCAGGGAAAAGACACAACCGCATATTCAGGGAGGTGATCAGAGGATAATGAAATTGGGCAGAAGCTAGAAGTGTACGTAAGAAATTTGAAGTTAATTGGTTGGATCAATTTTACAAAGTGAGAACAACTGTTGGAGTAGAAATTAAGATTAAACACCAAGTTACCCGGTTCTAGCTTTTCCACTGGAATGAAAACAGAAAGATATAATTGCTACAACATCAGAATAAATCATTATTTGGTACAAATGTTAATACCTCTATTATAGTAAAACTACCAGCCTAATTAAATGTCATAATTCCAGATACATATATACTACCAAAAAAAAAAATTAAGGTACCATACTTCTCAATTGGCTAAGGGAAACCTCTAAAAGCTCACTGAGGTACATAAGCCTAACACAATAACCTTGAATGGTAACAACCCCTCCTGCATTCCAATACCACTATTTGGACGCTATCAAAATTCCAAAAAGGACAAGATTAATGAAGGATACTTGAGAATTGTGGCAAATTAAGCCTCTACAACAGTTGGGAGAAATGAAGATTGTGCAAACTTTCTTATAGTTCCCCAAAAAGTGACTTAAAACTACTGAACTACTGAATATGGTAATTCTCTTGTTAAGTGACAGAGTTCTGTAAAGTACACAAGACACTTACCATAATGTAATACATTAATGTTACATTAGATTTAAACACATAAAGTTCCAATATAGGCAGTAACATATCACAAGAGAAATAAACTGCTGTACCCATTCAGCCTTGACTACAGTAACCAGCCACATTGGTAGTTGCTCTTGGGTAATGTGACAATCAACCCTTTCATCCTGCCCCCCCACCCCCTCCTCTCCTAACCCACCCGTCACCCTCATGTATCCAAACCAATTTTCATTTTATTTTCCTTTTTTTGGCTCAAGATTAAGTTTACTGAACTTTTGTTAATTGGCTCTGTCTTGAAGTCACAGGCCAGTACACTAAAATTGGTGATATGTAAATTAAAATGATTTGTGAGAAATGAAAGTTCGCGTGAACAAAACAAACAAACAACCACATATGTCGAATTGACGAATCGGTGAATAATTTAACAGATGTGAAGTGTTTATGCAGAAAACGATTACAGATATAACGGTCATTGAAGGAAAACTTCACTTTAAAGAATTTATTGGTTGGGAATTAGGATCAGTAGAAAAGTATCATGAAGTTGTAAACTTTACTGATAAAGGAGTTGAATTAACACGGTGTTGACAAAGTAAATCCAAAAGTAAATCTAAATATGTAACAAATATATGATCTGAGCTATCAAATAAATGTACAAGCACTCCAACCTCCTGGTTTATATGATCTGAGCTATGAAATAAATGTACAAGCACTCCAACCTCCTGGTTTATATGATCTGAGCTATGAAATAAATGTACAAGCACTCCAACCTCCTAGTTTATATGATCTGAGCTATGAAATAAATGGACAAACACTCCAACCTCCTAGTTTATATGACCTAAACTATGAAATAAATGTACAAACACTCCAACCTCCTGGTTTATATGATCTAAGCTATCAAATAAATGTACAAATACTCCAACCTCCTAGTTTATATGATCTGAGCTATGAAATAAATGTACAAATACTCCAACCTCCTGGTTTATATGATCTGAGCTATGAAATAAATGTACAAATACTCCAACCTCCTGGTTTATATGATCTGAGCTATGAAATAAATGTACAAATACTCCAACCTCCTGGTTTATATGATCTGAGCTATGAAATAAATGTACAAATACTCCAACCTCCTAGTTTATATGATCTGAGCTATGAAATAAATGTACAAATACTCCAACCTCCTAGTTTATATGACCTAAACTATGAAATAAATGTACAAACACTCCAACCTCCTGGTTTATATGATCTGAGCTATGAAATAAATGTACAAATACTCCAACCTCCTAGTTTATATGACCTAAACTATGAAATAAATGGACAAACACTCCAACCTCCTAGTTTATATGATCTGAGCTATGAAATAAATGTACAAACACTCCAACCTCCTAGTTTATATGATCTGAGCTATGAAATAAATGTACAAATACTCCAACCTCCTAGTTTATATGACCTAAACTATGAAATAAATGGACAAACACTCCAACCTCCTAGTTTATATGACCTAAACTATGAAATAAATGTACAAACACTCCAACCTCCTGGTTTATATGATCTGAGCTATGAAATAAATGTACAAATACTCCAACCTCCTGGTTTATATGACCTGAGCTATGAAATGAATGTACAAATACTCCAACCTCCTAGTTTATATGACCTAAACTATGAAATAAATGTACAAACACTCCAACCTCCTGGTTTATATGATCTGAGCTATGAAATAAATGTACAAATACTCCAACCTCCTAGTTTATATGACCTAAACTATGAAATAAATGTACAAACACTCCAACCTCCTGGTTTATATGATCTGAGCTATGAAATAAATGTACAAATACTCCAACCTCCTAGTTTATATGACCTAAACTATGAAATAAATGGACAAACACTCCAACCTCCTAGTTTATATGATCTGAGCTATGAAATAAATGTACAAACACTCCAACCTCCTAGTTTATATGATCTGAGCTATGAAATAAATGTACAAATACTCCAACCTCCTAGTTTATATGACCTAAACTATGAAATAAATGGACAAACACTCCAACCTCCTAGTTTATATGACCTAAACTATGAAATAAATGTACAAACACTCCAACCTCCTGGTTTATATGATCTGAGCTATGAAATAAATGTACAAATACTCCAACCTCCTAGTTTATATGACCTAAACTATGAAATAAATGGACAAACACTCCAACCTCCTAGTTTATATGACCTAAACTATGAAATAAATGTACAAATACTCCAACCTCCTGGTTTATATGACCTGAGCTATGAAATAAATGTACAAATACTCCAACCTCCTAGTTTATATGATCTGAGCTACTAAATTAATGAACAAGCTCTCCAACCTCAGTGTTCACAACACCTGAGCTATGAAATAAATGTACAAACACTCCAACCTCCTAATTAATATGATCTGAGCTACTAAATTAATGAACAAGCTCTCCAACCTCAGTGTTCACAACACCTGAGCTATGAAATAAATGTACAAACACTCCAACCTCCTAATTAATATGATCTGAGCTACTAAATTAATGAACAAGCTCTCCAACCTCAGTGTTCACAACACCTGAGCTATGAAATAAATGTACAAACACTCCAACCTCCTAATTAATATGATCTGAGCTACTAAATTTATGAACAAGCTCTCCAACCTCAGTGTTCACAACACCTGAGCTATGAAATAAATGTACAAACACTCCAACCTCCTGGTTTATATGATCTGAGCTATGAAATAAATGTACAAACACTCCAACCTCCTAATTAATATGATCTGAGCTACTAAATTTATGAACAAGCTCTCCAACCTCAGTGTTCACAACACCTGAGCTATGAAATAAATGTACAAACACTCCAACCTCCTAATTAATATGATCAGAGCTACTAAATTAATGAACAAGCTCTCCAACCTCAGTGTTCACAACACCTGAGCTATGAAATAAATGTACAAACACCACTACCTCAGAGTTTGAAATGATCTGAACTCATCCAACTACACCTCAAAATATTGAGAAAATTTGACATAATCCAACTCTGTAAAGATCTTTAATTCTGGATCGAAATCACTGAAGAAACAACAAGTTAGACTATTAAGTTTACCACAACAATGAGAACAGAGAAAGTTTAAGACTGTTTTACTAGTGCCTCAAGTCAAATGTGTTAAATGTTTATGTGGCACTGTTCAGGGATATGAATTCCCTTTGCACAACTTACCATTAATCTGGGTGCAAGAAAGTGCCATTCAATCTTATCAATGTGTAGCATTGTTAAAAGCAATCAGAAATTAGCTAATCCCTGGTGAACTTCCTAACATAACCACTTGATTTGCCAGTCTAGATGACTGGCTATGAAAGCTGACCAGAGTGGATCCAAAACCAAATCAACTCCGGAAGACAGTTTATGGTTTACGTACATTTACAGACTGAAAATGTTTATGAAGTGATGAGAAATTGTGATAATTAAATCTCTACTCCAACTGGTGACAAACCACTTATTTAGAGCTATAGGGGATTTTTATCTGACATATATATGTCTGTGTAACATGTACCAACCAATGGACATCCCAACCAATGGACATACCAACCAATGGACATACCAATCAATGGACGTCCCAACCAATGGACATACCAACCAATGGACATACCAATCAATGGACATGTACCAACCAACACAGGAAGATCTGCATAAGCTTACTATACTGATTTCTAAATCTGTAAGAGGGTTTTATTAGGAAGAGAGAGATGGGACGGAGCATTAATAAAGGATCCTTAGGTAGAAGAGACCCTGAAGCAGCCACAATATTAACAAATGTAACAAACTCAGCCATTTGCTAAATTTATCCCAATTTCTGAGAGAGCACAAATAAGTGACAGTGCCACTGCTGGAGTAGAAATTTATGATTTAACATGAAAGTTTACCCGGAACTTTTTCCACTGCAATGAAAATAAAAAGGAGATATTTTCTTAAGCTTTTGAGACATAAAAGATGTTAAGTATACAAAATAATTCAATTTAATCATAATTATAATCATAATAATAAGTAAGCTTAGGATTAGGGAGAACAGTACTTAAAATACAACTCTTAATGATACATAATCTTTAGCACAAACACCAAAGCAAACTAAAGCATAACTAAAGACAGAAAGAAAATTCCTATTTAGGAAAGAATTCCAAAACCTGCTCCTATTATAAACTAGTTGCATACTATTAAACTCTACTTGTAACATTTCATGAGGTACAGCATGCTATTGTTTGTGTTAGTGTGAACAGTACTGAATATGACAGGTCCTGTGTAGCCCTGCACAACACCCCCCCCTGCCGTCCCTACCCCCACAGAACAAATTAGTTGAAACTCTTACCAGCACCATCGTCATCTGTCCTCATTGGAGTCAGAGACTGTAGAGTTACCAGCTGCTTGTAAACTGTGTAGCCCGCACAACATCCCCCCCCCTGCCGTCCCTACCCCACAGAACAAATTAGTTGAAACTCTTACCAGCACCATCGTCATCTGTCCTCATTGGAGTCAGAGACTGTAGATTTACCAGCTGCTTGTAAACTGTGTAGCCCGCACAACATCCCCCCCTGCCGTCCCTACCCCACAGAACAAATTAGTTGAAAGTCTTACCAGCATCATCGTCATCTGTCCTCATTGGAGTCAGAGACTGTAGAGTTACCAGCTGCTTGTAAACTCCATTCTGCTTCATAAGTTCATGGTGGTTGCCAGATTCCATCACTTTCCCATCTTGGAAAGCAAAGATGACATCTGCATTTCGGATGGTAGACAAGCGGTGAGCAATCACAATGGTGGTACGGCCTTCTTGTGCCTGGTAATTGAAAACAGGGTGATTGGGTGAAGAAACAGCTAAGGCAAGTTATTTCTTAAACTGAGGTGATAAAGGCATAGAATGATGAAGCTTCATGTCCATAAGACAGCAGGAAACCAGGAAGCAGCTATATAACTTTTAGAGAATGTGATGAAAACAAATATTGATTTATTCATCAAGTCACAACCCCATCAACTTGTACATAAGAAGTATACACAGTATGTCCTGTATTAGGATGCCTCTTTGGAGAAACAATTAAACCAAGTACGAATCTAACAAGTCAAGTGCCCTTGAAGTTAACTTCCCTAAAACTGGGTTTTTTAAATGTAATATTTATTTTCTGAATTGAGAGACATAAGACTGACCCTGTCCAAGGCATCCTGTACGACTGCTTCACTTTCACTGTCAAGAGCAGACGTGGCCTCATCCAAGAGCAAAATAACTGGGTTACGAACCAAAGCCCTAGCAATAGCTACCCTCTGCTTCTGGCCACCAGATAATTGAGCACCTCGTTCACCCACCAAGGTGTTGTAACCCTGCAAGGAGTGACACAAGATATATATTCAACTTGATTAATTGTGTCTAGCATGTAAAGTTAGGATTAATTTATAAACAGGTTAACAGAACCAACAACAGAAAACAGCGGACTTTGAATTTGACATCCACAAATGTAGCAACAAAAAGACCTTCAAAGCTTTTTTGAGTCACAGATTCATACAAAAGATCTTAATGAAAATTGTATCCTAAAGTTATTCAATCAAAATTAGAGCAAAAAGTTAACTGAATTATTTCCACTTTTCCACTAACATGATATCAGTCAACAATATATATTAATTCAAATTAAAAGTCATGTATTGCTTCTGAGTATAAGGAGAGACTCAACTAACTCAAACATAAGATCCCAACACATATTAGGTTTCATTGATTCAAAGTTTACTAAACTGTTCAACAATATCATGACAAGTATCGAATATCATGACAAGTATCGAACATCTTTTGACATTTTAGTTTTTTCACTTAACAGGTGTAATTTTGAAGCCAGAACCCATTCGGTACATACATTCCTCTATATGATGTCTACCTGGGTAGTAACATCATTCATTACATACCTTGGGTAGTTTACTTATAAAGTCATGAGCATTGGCTTCCTTTGCTGCCTGAATGATTTCTTCCTTAGTCACCCCTGGATGGCCATACTCAATGTTTTCATAGATGGAACAGCCAAAGAGGACAGGTTCTTGGCTCACAACACCAATGTGGCTCCTCAACCAACGAACATTCAAATCTTGGACTCCGATGCCATCAACTAAAAGCTATTGAAATAAAAATGAAAAAGATAAATGTATTTTGTTAAATACCAAAATACCAATCTATGTAGTACTAGGAAACCTAATGGCCTGTGAGGATTGAGCACTAAACCAACTACTGGTCTGATGAACTTAGAACTGCTTTATTGGAAACACTAGGTTTGTACCACACTGGGGCTATTCATTGGCTATCTTATTATGCACCTTAACAGATCAAACACAGAATCAGTTTATCAGAGACAGTGTAACATGAAGGCTATGGTATGTCTTCCATAGTATGGCTTTAAAAATTCCTACCGCTATATAAATTGACATATTGAAAAAATCACTTCTGTGAAATTTGATGAATACCATTCCAACTAATGTAGTGAATAGGCCAACTACTAAAATGTGAGGCCTTGAAGTAGAAACAAAAGAGCAATATCTTATCATCTTGTCCCTCAATTAGAGGTGGGTACCTTTAAATAGTTTGATGTCATCTTGTGCTTCAATTGGAGGTGGGTTCTTATAAATAGTTTAATAATGTCATCTTGTCCCACAATTAGAGGTGGTTACTTATAAATAGTTTAATAATGTCATCTTGTCCCACAATTGGAGGTGGGTACTTTTAAATAGTTTAATGTCATATTGTCCCACAATTGGAGGAGGGTGCTTTTAGTATAGATTGATGTCATCTTGTGCGACAATTAGAGGTGGGTGCTTTAAAATAGTTTGATCATGTCATCTTGTCCTACAATTGGAGGTGGGTGCTTTAAAATAGTTTGATAATGTCATCTTGTCCCACAATTGGAGGTGGGTGCTTTAAAATAGTTTGATCATGTCATCTTGTCCCACAATTGAAGGTGGGTGCTTTTAATATAGGTTGATAATGTCATGTTGTCCCACAATTGGAGGTGGGTGCTTTAAATATAGGTTGATAATGTCACCTTGTCCCACAAATTGGAGGTGGGTGCTTTTAATATAGGTTGATAATGTCACCTTGTCCCACATATTGGAGGTGGGTGCTTTTAATATAGGTTGATAATGTACAATATACAATCTTTCATTGAATGCTTCAGATCAAACAAGAACAAAAAGATTAATTCTAGGAAAGAGTAATTACCTCACCAGATTCAATATCATAAAATCTCTGAATTAGATTAATGATGGTTGACTTTCCGCAGCCACTGGAACCGACTAGGGCTACAGTCTGCCCCGTCTCAACAGATAGAGAGACCCCATTCAGCACCGGCACATTTGGTCTTGTTGGGTACTTGAACTTAACATTATTTAGAGTGATGTTTCCATGCATTTTCTGAGGTCTTTTACCTTCGGTCGACCTTGCATCAATCGTAGGTTTCTGCACAAAAATGAAAAAGTTAATGTTATGCAACAAAAATCATTTCTGAAAAAATTCTGGCAAGTTTTGTCAATTCTGTTTTCATGTTAATTTGTAAATGTTCCTTGTTAGGCAAAATGCTAGTTTTAATAAGTGAGCAATGAAAAAGAACAGTTTGGATGTAGTTTTCTGTCTATTTTGATACTTAAAGTATTCACATTTACAGCATGTACAATTTCTGGGAAGTACCTGTACAGCAAAATTGATCAAGGCATGAGCTCCTCTGTTCGCTACTGTTAATCCATTGTGAAGTCTGCAAAACTAAGCAGTATGTCAAAACAACTGTTCCGCTTTCTTAGCTCCATATCAACAACAGGTTACAAAAGGATTAGAGGCAGTATTGTTTCTTTTGATGGATTTCCAACATGTTGTCTGCAGTCAAAATGTTGCACTAATCATATACTAATCAGCTGTTAGATTCAGTGTCCTCCAATACTGTTCATCCATAGAAGTGTTGAGGAACTCTGGGAGTCTTCTTTCACTTGCCAGGTAAAAATAATTGAGTAAATAGTAAACATAGTACTTAACATCTCTCTTTCACAGGAAGTCCAATTTTAAAATAATTTCAATGAAAACTTACCTTGTCAATAATCTCAAAGAGGGTATGTGCTGCCCCCATTGCTGTTGCCACTGTACTGAGGGATGGACCTATGTTGCCGAGGGAGAAGGAGCCAATCATGACACAGAAGAAGACAGTTAGCACATCACCACCTGAGATCTTGTCTTGACTGACCATCCTAGGCCCATACCTATAAGATCATCCACAGACACATTGGTTAAACATTCTACCATCCTTCCACAAATTTAATAGACACTTTGATGAAAAGTTGTGCTCAAAATCTGGTAACAGACCTTTCCGCTCTGTCAAAGAGCTTATGAGACTTAAATGGTATAATTTTTAGTAAAACACAAATCTAGTCACCTACACTGTGTTTTATGTACTAAAATTCAATGTAAAACACATATCTGATTGGTTCTCACCGCATGGCTTAGTCTATACCTTTCACCATGACAACCAAGTAGACAAAGACTAAAAGAAAGACTGACTTACCAAAATGCAAGTGCATAGGAAGAGAAGATGATCAGCATGGTAACTCCAATTCCTGTTGCCGTGGTAATACCCTTCTTGATACCTACGTCCTTCGCATCTTGAAGTTCTCCTTCATACCTGCGGTGAGGAAACAATATACAGTAACTTACATATGTAACAAACACTACAGCTCAGCAGTATTTTTTCAAAATATGTGTTTGTTACATGGTGTCTTGTAATAAAATATAAGTGGGTCAAACCATCAAATTGAATAACTATTGTGATATTTTCTGCATTTTGTTGTAACTTCATTGTAATGTAGTACATCCAGGCCTGTCTGATATAAGCCATTTGAACAAGCTCCAAACAGAAGAAAACATTGTTTTCCTGAAGCTTAACTTAATATTTTATCCTTTGTGCAAACCTTTGATGTTTCTGTATAGGTTTGAAATTCCCTATGTTATTATTGTGGGCTAAAGGATTAGTTTTGGGGATTATTGGCCAATTCATTTGGGCAAAGTTATTGCAAAATGCATTAAAAGGTGATGAGAACAATAAACTGGGAGCTGTTCACAGAAAGAATAAAAGGAGATAAAGTTGAATGCACAGCACAATACAAACTGTTTTCAGTGTTTATGAAATTTCATTCCTGGTGATCTTTGACCTATCACCGTGTCAAGATGAGGTCAAGCTAAGCAATGTCCGCCTTCTTACGATGTTACCAGTTTGCACAAACGGGGTCAACATCAGTGCCCTGTTTTGTAAAGTACTGGCTATGTGATTCTACCATTAAACGCCTCTATATCGATCACATTACTTATCAAAAATTACAAAATAACGATGATCAGGAGGCTAAATAGCTTTGATAGCCTATCATAGTGGGCCTGTCTTGTATCCCCAAAGTTGTAATATCCCAGGAGTACCACTCTACCTGACTGAGCTGAGATGGGTTAATAGCTTTGATAGCCTATCATAGTGGGTCTTGTATCCTAATACTGTACTATCTCAGTGGTACCACTCTACCTGACTCAGCTGAGATGGATTAATAGCTTTGATAGCCTATCATAGTTGGTCTTGTATCCCAATACTGTACTATCTCAGCAGTACCACTACCTACACTGCCTACACTGCCACTGCCACTGCCTACACTGCCAGCACTACCTAACTGAGCTATGTACTCCCTAACATCATATGATCAGTGCTCAAAGTAGACTTCATCTCAACAGACATAGAATAACATTACCCCAGTAACCTAACTGTATACAATGTAAAATCAATGAATTATTCTGTTAATAGCAAACTATCCATCTACAATAGTTTAGAAACCAATTCCTGACGATCACTTTGTTAATTATGATAAGCATAGACTTTCAGACAACCTTTTAGTTTCACTTCAGTCACATCACAAAAATTACACACACTGAACTTTGATAACAATAATCCTCATCAAAAATGGAAGTGCTATCACTCACTCTTTAACAAAAGTTTAACTTGACGTGGATTAGCTTCATACTTAACCTTTGAAACAGGATATTATAAATGAGACAAGTACATTTATCACTTTTAAAGGATAACAGCATTGCTTCAACATATGCTGGAATGTCTGATAATGGTCATCTATTTATTTTATTGCCATCCTAGAAGTAGATATCAAGACTGAGATATTTACTTGTCTTCGATGTCCAGGAATAATATTGCGACCAGAACCAGTACTTTTGAAAATGTCTAGCAATTTGTAGCATGTTTATAAGGGGCCAATACTGATGACCTGCAATGGCTGATGGATAATGAAACTGTGATGAAACCTTGAAACTTGATGTCATTTGTTAGTGTGTTACATGACTAGTATAGTATAGTATACATAGTTCATATCTCCAATTATCCAGTACGTGTACCTTGTGTGAAAGATTTAAACATTTTACCAACTTCAAACAGCAGCATGTTTTGGTTGGTATGGTAACCCTCTTCACATGTGAGAATTGAGTACGGTATATATGTTACAATTGATAGGCAGGGTTGGTATTTTCACAGATATAAAATGCCTCAAGACCTAGCTTCCAGGAGACTACTACTTTCTCACATTTAGGGTAAACCTTAAAATTGGAAGATAGATCTAGCCTAAATTGCATTAACTTCTGGGAAGATATTTTATTCAGATAAATTTCACTTAATACCAGCAGACTTGCCATTCTGGAGAAGAAATACTTCAAAGTGTTTGAGCAGTTTACATAGTTAATTAAGTGACGACAAGCCTGAATCTATAGATAAGAAATACACTAGGGTTGTATGGCAAAACAGTTATAACATACAACCAGCAGCTTTAAGAACGCCTGCATCTAGAGATGATATATTAACTGGGCTGTATGGCATTATTAGTTATAAAACATACAACCAGCAGCTTTAATAAGTATCTCAGCTATGAGGTTAATTATGATCTCATACCTCTTAATTTCTTTTTGTTCTCCCCCGAAGCTGAAGACTGTCCGCACACAGGACAAGACCTCCTCTGCAATGCTGCCTGCCTTTGCATATGATTCTTGCTCTTTGGTTGCAAAGGAAGCAATCATCTGCAGAGAGGAACAGAAAGCCAGGAGGAGGCTAAGTGGTTTGCTTGCTCCAAGCTATATGAGATATACTGTACGCACAAGATTCTTCTCCTATGGCGGACCCACATACAAAGTATGCAGTTAAACCAATGTCTGATTACAAGGTTTGTAGACTTTACCTCTGTTGACTTCAAATGACCTTTGACCTCCACAGGAAACAAAAGGTTCCTGTACTCAATAATGTCAGTTCACATACCTAGCAAAAATTAATTAGCTTAAATCTCAGAACTGATTGCTATGTTATCAGACTTTGACCTCTGTTCCCCATTGTTGACCTTTTGACCTCCACAGAAAGCAACAGGCTTCTTTGCAGTTACTAAGGTAAATCCACATAACATGTGCAGTCAGCCACCCACCTATTGACATTGTCTGGGAAAGTTTCTCTGAAATCTTCTCCAAGCCTATCCCAAGCAAATATTCCAACAACAAAAATTACGAAAACGAAAACGTTGAACCACTGCAGCTATTCAAGATAAGGATTAAGACAAATAAAAGTTTCCTTCGTATAATTTTTTTATTCATCATTCTCTTTCATGCTTGGATGTTGAAGAGGATGAAATAAACTACTGATGGTCAAATAGATTTGATAACAATTTTCACTGCAAGAATTTTCAAACAAATTTTCAACTTAAACCCATCATACCTTTGACATAAAAGCACCACAGATGGCCAAAAGAGGTGTCATGGACATTATGACCAACGTTAACTCCCAGCTTTTAACGAAACCAATTGCGAAACCTGAAATAAGGGAGACATAATCATGCAAAACTTAATGACATGGAGCCAGTCAATATAGCTAAGTGGAAATTCATATGGAAGTCTTCACTTTGCCACACTGTTTGTTTTACTTCAGTCTGTGTTGGTAATTCTCCATATTGGGACATGGGAAGCTTCCAAAGGGGGAGGGGTGGAGGGGCAAATGGTATTGTGTCTTGAAATGCTGAGGTAGTGTTATCCTCCATCCCAATGATATGTTTCAGTCTCAAGGAAGTAAATATTTTGCAACTATTAACAAGTATCTGCTGAAGTAAGATCTTGATTTCCAAAGATAATATCAAGGTATTTACCAATTAATATATGACTTATGAGTTCCATTATAAATCTGTTTGCCATTGGCCAAGCTCTTAAACTATTCATGTTTACTGTTACCTTGTGTACTCTATGATACAAAATAAAATTATAAAAAGCCTTACCTGCAAAAAACTGGGATATAAACTGAAGGCAGATGGCCACTTTGTCACCCATGCCTTCTCTAAGCCGCTCCATGTCACTGGGGAGAAGAAAAAAAACCTAATCTGATTAGGAAGTGAATACCTTACCTATACATGAAACAACTGGCAGATAAATATCAAGGGCCATCAAATCAATTGTTTAATATGTATGGATCAACTCTTTTGACTACCTGATTGCATTTCTAAGCTAACAAAGTTATTTTTATTTTGTACACCTGAGGAACACTCAGGGAGAAAGGTACAGTAGCTACTTTAATATTGCTTAAACACATCAAAGACTCTGAGCTGCAGTGTGTTAACAAGCTGTGTTTAATACCTGCAAACACATTCAAACATGACTTGTGTGTATGTATGTATTTTGTATTTGTATGTATTTGTATGTATGTACTGACTCAGAGCTGCAGTGTGTTAAAGTCAGTTATATGGTCACTGTGTTAACTGCAAACACATTAAAGCATGACTTGTGTGTATGTATGTATTTATGTATTTGTTTGTATTGTATGTATTGACTCAGAGCTGCAGTGTGTTAAAGTTAGTTATGTGGTCACTGTGTTACCTGCAAACACATTAAAGCATGACTTGTGTGTATGTATGTATTTATGTATTTGTTTGTATTGTATGTATTGACTCAGAGCTGCAGTGTGTTAAAGTCAGTTATATGGTCACTGTGTTACCTGCAAACACATTAAAGCATGACTTGTGTGTATGTATGTATTTATGTATTTGTTTGTATTGTATGTATTGACTCAGAGCTGCTGTGTGTTAAAGTCAGTTATATGGTCACTGTGTTACCTGCAAACACATTAAAGCATGACTTGTGTGTATGTATGTATTTATGTATTTGTTTGTATTGTATGTATTGACTCAGAGCTGCAGTGTGTTAAAGTCAGTTATATGGTCACTGTGTTACCTGCAAACACATTAAAGCATGACTTGTGTGTATGTATGTATTTATGTATTTGTTTGTATTGTATGTATTGACTCAGAGCTGCTGTGTGTTAAAGTCAGTTATATGGTCACTGTGTTACCTGCAAACACATTAAAGCATGACTTGTGTGTATGTATGTATTTATGTATTTGTTTGTATTGTATGTATTGACTCAGAGCTGCAGTGTGTTAAAGTCAGTTATATCGTCACTGTGTTACCTGCAAACACATTAAAGCATGACTTGTGTGTATGTATGTATTTATGTATTTGTTTGTATTGTATGTATTGACTCAGAGCTGCTGTGTGTTAAAGTTAGTTATGTGGTCACTGTGTTACCTGCAAACACATTAAAGCATGACTTGTGTGTATGTATGTATTTATGTATTTGTTTGTATTGTATGTATTGACTCAGAGCTGCTGTGTGTTAAAGTTAGTTATGTGGTCAATGTGTTACCTGCAAACACATTAAAGCATGACTTGTGTGTATGTATGTATTTATGTATTTGTTTGTATTGTATGTATTGACTCAGAGCTGCTGTGTGTTAAAGTTAGTTATGTGGTCACTGTGTTACCTGCAAACACATTAAAGCATGACTTGTGTGTATGTATGTATTTATGTATTTGTTTGTATTGTATGTATTGACTCAGAGCTGCTGTGTGTTAAAGTTAGTTATGTGGTCAATGTGTTACCTGCAAACACATTAAAGCATGACTTGTGTGTATGTATGTATTTATGTATTTGTTTGTATTGTATGTATTGACTCAGAGCTGCTGTGTGTTAAAGTTAGTTATGTGGTCAATGTGTTACCTGCAAACACATTAAAGCATGACTTGTGTGTATGTATGTATTTATGTATTTGTTTGTATTGTATGTATTGACTCAGAGCTGCAGTGTGTTAAAGTCAGTTATATCGTCACTGTGTTACCTGCAAACACATTAAAGCATGATTTGTGTGTATGTATGTATTTATGTATTTGTTTGTATTGTATGTATTGACTCAGAGCTGCTGTGTGTTAAAGTTAGTTATGTGGTCACTGTGTTACCTGCAAACACATTAAAGCATGACTTGTAACTTGTTGTTCCACAGAGCAGACTCACTCATGGAGGTACCAACCATGTTTGTCATGAGCTAATTTAAAGCCATGCATTAATTATTCTGATAATTATTAATGCTAATGATGTATATGAAATGTACCCAACAACTCAACAATGGAGTGGACAGCTGTATGAAGAGAATGTGCATACAGTTTGAATTGGACTATAATAGCACATTGGCCAGCACAAGCATGAAACTGATACTCCATGGGAGTGTAAGCATTAACTGCCAGGGTGGTAAGCAGTAACACCCGGTATTCCCAATTATTTCCATACATAATATATCATTGGGATGAATGTCTGGCAGCAGAGCCCAATTTACCCAATAGTGCATAAGAGTTGTATGAGAGTCCATGTATGGACTAGTATGTAATGTACTGTACTGTCCTTACTCTGGGGTAACAAGTGACACCCTGTCATCCCAATTAATTCTATACATAATATGTAGTCGGGATGAATATATGGCATCAGAGCCCTATATACCTGATAGTGCAAGAGAGGTTGACTAGTGTGTAATGTACTGTACTGTCCTTACTCTAGGTAAGCAGTGACACCCTATCATCCTAATTATTTTTCCATACATATGTAGTCGGGATGAATGCATGTATGGCATCCGAGCCCTATACACCCGATAGTGCATGAGGCTGTTTGACTAGTATATAATGTACTATTGGCCTTACTCTGCAAGTCTTGATGTCAGTTCTCCACTTTGATGTTTATCAAACCATCCAATCTCCTGATGAAGTACAGCATGGAAGAACTCCTTTCTGATCCTGTGTGTCTGTCTCTCACAGGTCAAACTCCACAATGCAATCTGACAGAAGAAGCAAACAGAATTAGTTTGTACAGACAATGTGAAAAAAAGGTTTAAAGCAGGCGGTAAGTGGAGAGGTCCCAAAATTATCTACAGGCAGAAAATCTTCCCAAATTGCTTAGGATGCTCACATTGTATCTATAGTAAATCAATGGAAATTACTCATTGGAGTACTCACAGAGGTCAGCAAGGTTTTACTGGGGGAGGGGAGGGGGAGGGGGAGGGGGAGGAGGAGTGGGAGGGGTAGAAGAAATAAAGTGGTGTGAATCCAAAGGCATCTGCAACCAGCACTACAGATTACTGCAACTGTCAGAATTTTCAACAACTATATGGTGCTTAGGGGTATCACACCTGTTTATATTGGCCAATATAAACTGTTCTCATTGTTTGTTTGTTTGTTAAATATGCTTCTTACTTGCAATGATACAGTAAAAGGCTAAGTTAAGCTGGAAATTTACATGATCAATTCTTCCACTTTTTCTTTCTTTACACATGTTCTTTTTCAGTGACATTTCTCAACAGATCATAATTAAAAGAAGAAGACCGATAAGCATTAACAGAAGAGCATGAATCTAGACAACATGAACAAACATTATAACTCTTAAATAGTATACAAATAATGAATGGTTATGAGTGCAATAGTGCAAATATTTCATGAGTTGAAAGATGGAATGTTCCATTCAACGAGGCACAGCCGAGTTGAATGGAACAAATAACATCTTTCAACGAAACCATTCATTATTTGTTTTATACAACACCTTCGAATTTGGATACAATTGGATGTAAAATGCACTCATGCAACAGATCGTTTTGAACAGACAGGTTTCTCTGCTCTCTTACCATTGAAAAAAGTGCTATCAAAAAAGTATTACACATGGTTCTATTTCATAGAGTGAAATAGAGGAATGTTGCATGCAATCAAAGAGCAATTGACCAATCAAATGACCAGAATACAATTAGGTGTTGTATAATAGGTCTTTACACATCCTTACATTAAATTTTGGGGAGGATCAATGTTGACTCCCCAGGACGAACCAAAGTTTGATTTGTAAACAAACTTCCACAGCACCTTAAGTAGCACCAGGAAAATAGCTCGAGTGAATATGTCAACACTTCAATAACAGTTCTCAAGTTGTGTTTTTTTTTTTATATTTGACACAAGTTCTATTAATTCTAACCTGTATATAAGAGACAACAAATATGGCTGTTCCAACATAAGCGAAGATGATAGAATATTTCCGAGTTTGTTCATTAAATTCTTCTTTGGCGTCCTGTATAACGTCTGGCGGTATGTCTGTCGGAAATGGCTCGCCTGGCTCTGGTAAATACTTGTCATATTCGACAAATTCATCAACCATATCTCCAAAGAATATATTTAGAACTGGCCAGCCAGCACCATGTGCCACGGCAGCAATAGATCCCGAAATCATGAACAGAATGTCCAACCATGTTGAATATCGATACTGTGATCAAGGAAATAAAATATAACAGTCAAAAATCATTAACAAAGAAAGATTAAAAATCATTCATCATGTAAATGACAATTAAGTCAAAAATGAAGTATTAAGATTTCAAGATTTAAAATCCGGCCGGATTTAAGGGATCTTTTGAATCGGGTCTCAGGCTGGCAATTTTGCTAAATTTGACCAGAGATACTGTATGCCGTATTAACAAATAACTAACAATGCATCATTTTTAGTTTGTGGATTTTTTTTTTTATAATTATTATTTCAAAAATTGTTGGGGAACCTAATTATGCCTTTCAGCCTCCGCAATAGCAATGAAAACCACTCCCACCCAAATACTTTTCAGCAAACAGTATTTATTACCCTTCTAGACTATCACACATGGTATTTGTACATGCTTGCCATTTACCTAACTTGTATTACAGTAAGGGAATGTTAGGCTATGTTGCACCCTACACTAAAATCCTATGGAACTGTTTTTCAAAATTATGGCCTTATTTCCGATTGACAATTGCGAAGTACAACAGAAACTTCAACAACAGAAGCAAAGATTTAATACCGATTATTCACAATGAAATCGTCCATTACAATACATACTACTTTACAAACAGTAGTATGTTTCATTACACACCTTTGTGCACATGTGCCATGTATGCAACCATGTAAGTTAGTGACACACTAAAGTCAATGGGATTGGCCAAGACTTCTTGATTCACATTTATGGATGCCCTTAAGCTAATTTCCAATTGCCAACAGCCTCTCCTATTCTTATGAGATTCACATGTTATCTAATAGGCTGGTCGGTGCGACTTACGGCAGATTATCAAACAAGGTTCCATAATTTGACCCCTAGTGACTCCAAATGACATTTGACCTACACCAAAAAAAAATAGGTTTCTTGTACTTAACCTGTCACAACTACATACTGAATGTGAGATTGGTCCACTTCTTGACATATTGTGTTTACAAGGTTTTCACAGTTTGACCCCTGGTGACCCCAAATGACCCTCGACCACCAAAAAACAATATGGATGTTGAAATCAATGTGTCACAAATACATCCTAAATATGAGATTGGTCCAAGCTTCCCTTCTTGAGATATCGTGTTTACAAAGCAAGGAATCACACACACACACAAACACACTCATCCACCTGTATGACTACAAAGGTTACCATTATCATCAAAACCAAAAGACCTTTCATACAAGAGTATTATGTAATAGTGCTTACATTCCTACTAATTGATACAGCATTGATTTTCCCTTTATGATTCACAAAAAAATGCAAACTTGTGAACTGACGCCAAATAATGTTTACTACTGAGTATGGAAAGCTTACCAACACAAGAAGAGATACCCTCTTAGGTGGTTCCTTGTCCTCTTTTCTGGAAATAAATGAATAAACATAAAAACAGTAAATTTTCATTGAGCACTACAACAACTATACACTTACAGTAAGTCCAAAGAAAAACAACATGTCTTCATTTCCATTTAATATTCAAATCAGCCTGATATCTTCAAAAGGGATCAACTACAGACTAATTTTATCGACCCTTCCCATAGTTCTCTGTCACTACAAATCACTAATACTAACGAACATTCCAATAGCTGATTTTACTCATTGAAATATTCACCTATCAGTGGATTGGTTGCTGTGGGTGCTACATTAAAATACAAACTTCCCCTATCGGCCATAAATAGCTGACATCTGGTCAATGTAACTGTTACGATGCCCATTAAACATATCCCCTGCTGACTAAAGTAGATGAATACACACATGTACATGTATGCAGTCTGTATTATGAGAAAATATTAACAGTGGAATACCTACTGTAGCTGACAAATAAAAGCACTGTATGTAAAAGCCTATTCACAAAACTCCTCCTGATTATGATGCTTGTGTGAAAGCCAGCACTAAATCATGTTCATGTGGAATATTTATTTGTATTCTGAAGTATGGTTTACATCACAGTCACAGCCAGCTCAAAACAAGACCAGCTCATCAGTGAAAGCAGCTTCGTACCTACTGTATAGCTGCTTATGTTATGTGTCAATTATTTCAAACATGCACTCAGACTAAATAATGCAGTCAGCAGTGTTACTGCACCATTTATGTTTAGGCTATATAGGCTAGTGCTTTCAAGTATGACTAAAACGAAGGCTGATTGATTATTAAAGTATTTAGTATTGTCCCATTTGTACATAGGTACCATATTGCTTGACTTTCTAGCAATTGTATTGGTTGGGGTGGTCGAGAGTTGAGGGGTGGAGGTAAATAGGCCTACTGGTGAGCTATCACATCTAACACATCTTAAGTGGGATTGGCTATTAAAGCCTGTAAAATAGGCTGATTAGCCTTGGTGTACAAGGCTTACATGTTTACAAAATAGGCCCACCCTAAGTTAGGGCTAGAAGCTAGAAACTACTTAAATTGTAAGCACAATGTGTAGGACTAATGCTAAGAAGGCGCTATAGGCCTTTGGCTATAATGTGCATCAATACCACTTTAGACCTAAGTTTTGAGTGAAGTGTTGGGTAAGATAAGTTATGCTTAACTTAGAAATAGTTTAACTTTATTGCCTAATGTGTGTTAGACCATATTTTCATGAACTTTTCATTCAACAATTGCCTCTGCACTATAACTAATTGGTGTAATATAGTAAGTTCATTAACTAACAATTAAGCAGAGTGCATGAATGATGCAAAAGCCATGATTATGAATTATATAATTAGCTTACGTTGCAGCCTAGAACTTACATTCACTGAATTCAGTGACTTTGGTTTCCGGATCTTAATACTAGACTATGATGTGTTTTATCCACAGATGTAATTCTGTGGTTTATTCTAACATTAGTAAGACAGGCTCACAGGCTAGTTTAAAAAACAGGTGAGTCTCGAGTGCGATGTCTGTGTCCATTTGCCATGTCCAAGTAGCTTTATAGCATAAAGCTACAGTAGGCTATAGGCCTTACATTCAGTAACATATTAATATAACAGAATACTACCATGGGCCTGACGTGAGCCTGACGGACGAGAGTATCTGACCACTTTCTCAAATACTAAGGAACTCAATCAGGTGACGGTACCGAATTCATCATCACTGCAGTACAGCTATGCTGAACAGTCGTCTGGAAACCATTAAAAGAACATGGCCCAACGTTGCTGGTATTCGTTCTTGTTCTTAGAAACTTACCCATCTTCAATTTCTACAGTTGGTTCAGCATCTGCTTTTGTCCCATTCATCATCTGCTTCTCCTCAGAAAACCTTCCAACTTCTTCTTTTGTTGGCTTCAACTCGGTATCATCCACCATTTTGTTAGACTTGTGTTCGTCTGTTGATTAAACATAAACCTTGATTGTTATAAGGCTATAGGCAATATTAAGAACAACATTTCCCACTTTACTTTCCAGAATATTATATTACTGATAACATATATGTTTCTTTACGTTACAGTGAGAGTGGGATCACATAGATAGTCAGCATACGGAACATGTCTCAGTTTAGCAAGGAGGGCCCGCCATAGCAGTGGCGTGTGCAATGGAGACCCTGCAATCCCCTCCCCTAGCTCTGGACATACAATCAGTGCTCATAGCTTAGTTGGTTAGGGTGTTCGCATATGACGTGGGAGGCCTGGGTTCGAAACCAGGTGGAGGCTGGAAGTTTTTTCACTGTTCTGGATTTTCCAACTACTTACACTTTCAAATATATATATTTATTTCATTTGCCTTTGTCGTGTACTTTCATTTCATTTAACAGAGTCTGTTCAAAGTATCTCTTACGAGATCTGGCTTTAGAAATCACAAATTTAGTTTTTGAGTTGGCTAGCATCATGATTAATCTCTAGAGTAAGGTAAAATATGTCACCAAAACAGAACTAGCATTGTTCGTTACAGGTGACAATACATATATATATATATATACAGTATATAATTGAAAATCGTAATGAGTTGGAAAATCAAGAACAGTGAAAAAACTTCCAGCCTCCACCGGGATTCGAACCCGGGCCTCCCGCTCTGTACGCGGACACCTTATCCACTATAGGCTATGGACGCTGATTGTATGTCCAGAGGTTCGAAACCGGTAAGGAAGGTCGTAATTCCACTGTAGGCGCTTGTCACCTGTATCGAACAATACTAGTTCTGTTTTTGCTGACATATTTGGCTTACTCTAGAGATCAAACATGATTCTAACCAACTCGAATTCATTTGTGAATCCTAAAGCTGGATCTCGAAAGATCCGGCATATATATATATATATATATATATATATATTATATATATATATATATATATATATATATCTATACATATATATATATATATATATATATATATATATTCACGAACAGTTATATCTTTATCTTTATCTTTATACAAATAACTTATACATATAAAGTACATGCACATAGCGTATATAGTGCATTTGGAGACTACTGAATAAAAGGTATCTGAAGTAGCCTACATAAAAACAACTCAAGTAACGAGCAATGCACGTTCCCATTGACAGCCTCACCAAGGAATCAGTTTGTTTACAGTTGCTTGCAATAATTGACTAGTAAGGGAGGTCTCTTCCATATATGGTGAACCTTAATCAACAGAAGAGATTGTATTATGATAATCACGGCCTTATACATGACCGTAAATGGCGGTTGTTAAGATAAACCATCGTTCAAAGTATCATTTACAGCCGTTGCACAATATTTATAACTTCAATCTGGGCAGAATGCCATGGCACTGACGGTACAGCCGGGGTAAAGTCTGATCTTGGGCAAACAACTGAAGCATGACAAAGCAATCCTCAACATTCATTAATATTCCTATATTCGGCAGTGGGGGGCCACTTTGTTACAAACGCAGGGAAGCAAAATCTTCCAATTGCTTGCATCCGGCGGATGCAAACTTTTCTTTTTGAGAAACAAATCTCAAGTACACACTCACAACTATATGCAAAACATAACAAAATACATTTTTGAAACAACATCTTCAAAAACCACAACTTGTTCTGAAAAGAACCAAAATTTCTTCCAATCCTACAGATGATCAAATTTGTTTGCAAACAAATAAATCATAACCGACAGCAAGGTACAGAGTTAACAACATTTCCATTACACAAATTTGCAGAGATCAAGTTCATGCTAACAATAATCAATGATGCTTTTACAACTTTCCAGTGATTTTATTGACAAATACTAGTCCCATTACCCTTACCCATTGTGTGCATACAATTTTGCATCTGTAGTGCTTCAATGAATACCGTGTATGCAACTACTTGCAACATTACTTTCTACTGTGTAGAGATAGCGAAGTTCAAGTTGTGCTATAGGCTATCATATGTGTGCACTCAAAGATCATAACGTTAGGCTTTGTTGTCATATACAATACGTACGTTTTGTGGGAAGCTGACATCTCTGGTACTGAATAGGACTTTTCATTTCAGAGAAAAGTTCTAGTCTTGAGGTGTTTAAAACTAGATTGTCCACGCATTGTTACTAGCACTGCTGCGCTGCGCATCGACATCTTGATCAAATTGATATCCAAGAGGGGTTTTTATCGAGTATTTAAAAGAAGCAGCAACGTATGTTTGTTCTCTCCGCATTGCCGGGTGCTAATGTAAAATGTGTATTCGTACCATATAGTAGTTTCTTCGTTGCAACCTTTTTCGCTGTCCCTTTGACCACATGCTTCAGTCAATTTTCTTGGTGCAACGTTCGTGTGTAATTACTGAACTTCGTGCATCGTCAGAAGGAGCCATTGAAGTTTGATTTTTTTTAATCGACATTGCGTAAAAAGTTATTAATGTAGGCCTACCGTAACTTTTGCCGAGCTGCTTGTTTGCAAACACTACATAACGCGCAAATGTTGGCTCAGGTTCGAACATAAAGGTAATGAACTGTAGAATATAGCGAGAGATATGTACACTAAAGGAACGGGGATTTTGAAGAGTTGGTTGTCGCTGCAAGGTCAAATCACGTAGCTACTACGGAGTTGGCGAGTAGGTAAGTATATGGGGGTGGTTGAAAGAGGGGCTGGGCGGTGAAAATCGGTTGAAAGGGCAAGGCGGGCGAAAAGCGGGGCGGGTCGGGTCGCCCCTGTAAAACAGCAAAGCTGGGCACTGGGCCATCTGCCCTATATAGTTTATAGAACATTCACAAAATATAGACATGTGATACGATCGCACCTTTACAATAACACTAGTAAAGTTGGTCACACAATAAACGCAATTAGTGTTCGATCTTTTTATTGCAAGCTTTTTTTTTCACCGGACGCAAAACGTTTATGGGAACTTGCGTCCTCGCAAACTCCTTTTCTCTACTAATACACATAGGCGTAAGAGGTGGGGGGGGCTGCAGCCCCCCCCCCCCACCAAATATTTTTGAAATATTCGGTAAATTGCGATATGCTGAGAAAATTCGGGCAACTACTAAAAGAAATATAATTTGCAATGTGTTTTTCAATGATTAAACTTATATTATAATCATCATTATTATTGTACCGACTTGCCCAATAATGATAACTATATGGAAGGGTAATAATTAACGCGGCATATGATTGTATGTTAGTGGCATGCGATGTATACTAACCGATTCATGCCTACATGATATGCACATTGCGCTCGCTCCGCGAAAAAGTTTGGTTATATTTTTCGGCAAGTCGTTCACAGCCCCCCCCCCCCCCAATCAAATTGATCTCCTACGCCTATGCTAATACATCATAGTGAAGGATTAATGATCTCCCATGTGTGCTGAAATACTGAACCGAAGGATTACAAGCGATCGAGATACAGTCTCATCAGTAGACACAAACAATTGCTATGAATGTTTACGTTGCGTCCATTTTGGCGGGACTGATGATAGATGGCGGGAATGGTGATATTTGACAGCATATGCAGAGCCGTGTTAGCCACAAATAGCTCATGGACGTTAGTGTCGTGAGATATTTACTTTCTGTTCAGCTTCCTTCTAACGAATTCTTGTAAATGCCGTGTTAATTATAATCAATTTCATTCAATTCACAACCATTCATTCACTTCTTATAACCCGGGCTCTTTCTTTGTTTTCTTGTTTTTCGTTCTACATTAGTCATATCATATTTATACAAGCTCACATTACTCTTTTCGTCTCATACTTACTTTGAACATAATTTAAATTCATGTTATAATATGTCTCTCTCGATCCAATATAATTATACCTACTAACAAACTTCAAAATGATTACTGATCTATTAATTCTTAACAGACTGTGTTTCATTCTAAAGTGTAATAAATCGTTGTACATTTTCTTTGTATCTCTACCTTTGGTGGTCTTTTATCTGTAAAGCATTGAAATCAACCAAATTGTATGATCTCACAAAACTTTTTAACATGCTCAATTCTTACAATGTGCCTGTTCATAACAGTATTTTATATTAATTAATCATATGCATACAATATATATTTCTTGCTGAGTCTCATCATACTGTTATTAAAATAATCATAAAACGTATAATGTCTTCATCCATGCACACCTATACTTTGTCTTTTCATAACTGACTTTCTTCGAAGTTTTAGATATAAATAAGTTCATGAAGCCTAGATATAATTGCGTATTATTGCATAATTAATATAAAGGCAACATATTGTAAGTTTAGTCGACACATTCACGAACCTATCAAGTTTTACTTCAAGAGGGATTGGTTATTTAAACTTGTTAAACACGACATTATTAAGTCTCAACTCGTGCTCTGTTTTCTAATAAAAGTATGTCTTTGAAACTATCATATAATATTTTACCTTCTGATCATTTGTGTGGGGGGGGGTAGGGAGTTGTAGGGGGGCAGGGAGTTGGTAGGGCCCTGGTTGGTCCTATATCTGTGTTATTAATATGATTTCACCTTTCCTATGTCTTCTCTTCATAGTTTGATGTAATATATAAAAAACATATAAAAATTCCTTTGTGAAACCATTTTCCCATCAATACCACATGAACATATTCAAAGTTTCGCTGAAAGTATTACAGTCATATCCGTCTTTCATACACTCAGACCTTCATTTGTTAATGTCATGTTTTATATTATTATGAGCTAAATCAGTCAACAGGATCCTTTGTAATAGATAATCAGTGCCGGGTCATCAAGTGATCAACTTTTCGTTTCATATATATGTCTACCTGATTAAACATCAAATTTTCGATTTTGACTTAACATTTCCACAAAAAAATCGAAACACTTAATAAAGCTTTGAAAAATTTGACATAAAATAGTCGAAATTTATAGGCCACCGTAGCATCTACAAAAATGCTTTTAGTTTTATTGAAGACCCCAGCCTTCAACATTTTTCTCTCCCTCAATTTTTGATTGCTTCCTACGCTAATGGTTTCTTGTCGTCACAAGTTTTCCGTTTATTGACAGGATACATCAGCTTAATCTGTTGATAATCTCATTTATGATCTCATTTGCATATATAATTATTGCCTTCATATACAGAACTGTCACCAAATCAACTTCAGATATGTTAAATAAAGGTATGTTCAAAGATAGGCAGTCTCAAACTTAACACTTAAAGGGGTGTTTCGGTGGAAGAAATTCTAAAGCATTTTCCGAAGACAAACATATACCACATTGCTAGTTGAATAGTAATGGCTATATTCTCCAAACAGTCAAGCAAGTAAATTTCCTTTAAATATAATTCTCTTGGTAACGACGCCCTGGTATGTATAGCCTATACTTCACACAGGTATGCATCCATGACTTACACATTTTTAAGACAAACAAAATATTTGCAAGTCAATTGTGATTATAATGTCAATATACTTCACCAAAAATGTAATTTTAGCCAATAATTATTTTGCTAAATTCCAATCTTAACGATAATACCTGATATGTTCTCAATGGGTGCAAGTATACGAAAGTGATGCAGATAAACTGTGAACCACAAATTGATTGCTACTCTGACCCTATCTTATAATGTTGCAATGCTTTGCTGTATTCCTTACGTCCATTTATTTACATTTTCTGCGCGAGAGAAACTTTTGTCTCCTGCTTTCACTTGTTTACTTAACGAGTACGTGCTGGTTCCACACTTTGACACAAATTTTCGCCCATCCGCCTAAAGCTCTTTTGTAAAAAAAAATCCGCACACTGTTATCAGGGAGTTGTTATGGAATCATCTAAAGATTACAGCTTCATTTCAATTCATGGCGTTTTGGTGAGTGATTTAAGGCAAAGAAAAGAACTTTTAAGTCAGCAGTTTTGTAAATTGGTATGATTATCACCATTTGCTTTTAGCAAATGACTACGCGCAATCATAAACATGCGGAATCTTTCTTTTTATGCGAGGCCATTTTATCTGGCCTGTTAACACATCACGGTATTACCGTAAACTATCCACTTAAAGGGATGTTCTTGCGGGCTGCAGTTGAATTCTTTTAAAAATGTGTAAAATCTACAAGATAATAACACGAAAGTAAAGCTATTATAGAACATCTTCCATGCTGATATCACACACTGCACCTACCGTGTTCCACTTCCTGGGAGTAAGGGAGGGTTTAGCAGTTGAAATGCTTTGAGATGAGGCAAGACATTGAAATGGGGTCTTCAACTAGTAACAGTGTGGAATATCTTACACAGGGCTATACCTTTAACCTAATGACAGGTATCAATATCTGTGGATAATTGTTTAGACGTTTGATTTCGTAATCACACGAAAGTGTCAATACTTGTGGATATGGTTACGATTTCATAATTACACGAATGTAACATGACATTGGCGTTTACTATAGTTAATAAGTTAGGTTGACCTTCTTCACAGGGCCATAATACATATTTCTCTTTATGAGCGAACTGTTCAACACAGATTAAAGTTGAACAGGTAAATACGAGTAAGTACCAGATTACCTTTTCAATACAAAGACAGTGTGACATAGATCCAAAGACTTTGTGAAAGACACTGCATATGCACCAATTAAGATGATTTATAAATACAATAACGTCTCGCTGTTGTGTACAAATCGTCAGGAATGATATGGGGCTCATAAAACGACACACTATGGTGGTTAACACTTCTTATCAGTAAATATTGGCACAGTTATAGCTTTATGATATTTAGAGTCGTGGTGCTTGCAAGTATTCAGATAAACTACCACTTAGTCAAAAGTGTGAGAAGGTATAAAGACATTCGTATGCATACTCTTTGGAGTTATAAGCAAAGTGAGGCTAAATATGACAGGGGTTCAACAAACAGTTACTCAAACAGACTATGAACTAAACTGGTACAGAATAGGGAGTGACTGAGTGAGTAAAGTAAAATAGAGACCAACACTGAGTAAATGAATAGAAAGGACATTAACAGAAACAAAAGCTAGAGTTTATCTGTATACCGTCACCTATTATATACAGCAACTTTATACAGCAATAATTAAACAAAAGACATGTGTGAATCTCAAGTAAAACAACCATTGTTCATCACACGACCCTGGGTGCTACCAGCAAGGATGAATTTTATTGTCTTGTTTGTGACATACCCCTGGTCCTTTTATAACCCCTTTAATAAAACATCTTCGAAATGTACCGCTACAACTGTTTGAATATGTTGTTTGGTCACTACCCATAATGTGCGGGAACTAGTAATATCGTGGTCTTCTGGCGTTCCTTACCAGTACTCTATAGAGGAGATCACCACATAGGCCTATTTTGCACCGAACGCTGTGTATGGAGACCTGGTTTAAATATCAAAATAACGATATAATAGCTGAGCTTTGGGGAGGGGGGGGGGATGATGCTCCATGGATAGGAGACAACGGCATTAAATGAGACAACGGCATCAAATGAAACAACGGCATAAAAGTAGACAACATCAAAGGAGACAACAACATCAAATGAGACAACATAAAAGTAAACAACAACATTAAATTAGACAACAGCATCGAAGGAGACAACATCAAAGGAGACAACAAAATACATTGCCCTTTTGGCGTTCCATATAAGTGTGCCTACATGTAGATACAATGTGAGGCTTCCAGTTATCAAGAGCTACTGCAAGGGCGGTAGGGCCTATATTAGTGAATTTGAGATCTCGAACTAGTACGAATACGTATATACGGTTAATGCAGGCCTACTATGTCACCATGTATAAGAACTTCTAATTGTGCAGGTAAACATATGTGGTTACGTATGTATAGGTTATAATGCTATATACAACTAGTTAACAAGTCAAAAGACACAGACATATCGTCAAATGGCATGTTTGTGTACACTCACTGGCTGACACACACTCGCTCGCGCGTCTTCATGGCCACTACATATTCGACTAGGCCTATCATGATTCATTGACTGAATACATTTTGAATTTATGATTATAAAACTAAAAGTATCGCAACCAAACACCACGGTACATATGTACATCGGCTACATGTATACAATTACAAATGCACTGTGTGTTATTGTGTTGTATACTATACACAGTACAATAGGCTACATTACATGTATGTGTTGTGTAGAGCGGAGTCAAGCGAGTAAACAAACGAACGAGGACTGCCTATAATTGGCGCAGTAGTTGGGAATAGTTGCTTCACTCTATACTTTCGTTCAAATATACCTACTAAAAGTTCTGGAAAGTTGCTAATGTTAATATCTTGAATTTGATTGTGTTGATCACTACTGATATCGACAGATTATGGAGGATCCATGTTGAAAACTAAAGTATATCACGTGCTCGCTGATAACCAATCAGAATCGAGGAAATAATTTCAGTGTCAGTTCAGTTTGGGAAAAAAATATTCGCGTCCGGGACGCGCATTTGTTTTTCCCAAACAGGCTTGCAATTGTGTGTAAATTGTCGCTCATGATTGGTCGGAAAAGTTACGTCATCACCATAAAAACCTTCACTTCGAGGTTACCAAATGTCTGCATCCATGCGTTGCAACGAAGATACACCCGATCAAAATAACTCGAATCTTTTCGTATCTTTTGAATTGGTTTAGATATATCTAGCACACTAGTTTGTTATGATTGTATTATCTGCTATCAATGTTTTCTGTGAAGGTACGATATAACATCGCACAGTGAACATTTTGTACAGGGTGCATCACACATGTGATGTAGACCTTTATGTATAATAACACATACTGCACACTACACTGTGTTGCGTATATTCAGTCAAGACTCGTGAACTAGCGTCGTGAAGTTAATTTTAGTGTACCCATTCCACGAAACGAATTCCGATTTCAATAGAACGGCTCACGAATCTTAGATATCGTAAACACGAACCCAATGGAATGTAGCGTATGCATCATAAGTATAAGGTCAACATGTGTTCCAAGCATTAAAAATAAGGTTTGACGGGAAACCCCGTAACTAGACTTAATTAAGTGTCAGTGTGTAATTCACTGTATATCTTCGAACTTCCAAACGATGGTCATTATTGGTGCTGACGTAACCAGTCATCTGATTTGGCTGAAAACTCCGTGATTGCAAACCTGTTTGGGAAAAAACAATCGCTACGCAATGTTTTAGCAAGCCGACGTCAAATCTTGAACTTGCTTGCGACCGGCGGACGCAAACTTTTTTTTTGACAAACAAACCCCAAGTATACACACTCATAACCAGAAATATGCAAAACAACAAAATACATTCGTGAAACTAAATTTCTTCCAATCCTTCCGATGATTGAATTTGTTTGAAAAAAAATCTTCCAATCCTATAGTATACAGATGATTGAATTTGTTTGAAAACAAATCAATCCTAACAAAGAACCGCAAGGTACAGAGTTAACGGCGTTTCCATAACAGATATTTTCATGCTAAAAACAGTCAATTACGCCATTCCAAATTATCCGTGATCTGATTTTTTTTTTACACAAAATTTTATGAGTTGAGACAATCTATGAATTTGTGGGAAGTTAACATCTCTGATACTGAAAGGGATTTTTCATCTCACAGTATGTTTGTTCTCTCCGCATTGAGAGTTGCTAAAGAGTGCAGCGTTCATACATCGTCAAAAGAAGCAATTGAAGCTTCAGTTTTTAAATCGAAATTACGTAAAAGTTTATTAACATAATGTATGGGAAGCGGTCGAAACTGGCCGGGGGCAAAGGGAACATTTCGTTCCACTTTGACTTAATCTCATGAATAAACTTGCATTGGGTAACTGTTAAGTTACGGCAGGGGTTCATAAAAGTTGCGAGCAAGTACTATATACATTTAAGGCGCAAAACATGTCATTGTGTCGTCGAGATCGATATACGTATAATACTTCCTACATCATTTAAGGAGCTCAATAAAATTAGTTAGAAGTGCATTATTTGTATTCTTGCATTTTCTCTCTAGGGCTAGGCACTGTTTTATTTTACGTTATACTATAGGGCCTATACACAGCGTATGCATAGCATATAACATTTGTATGCCTTACAGTAGCATGTATATTGTATGATGTCTAGGCCAGCATATGGTATAGGTAACTAAAGTCTACGGCCAAATTTCCAGCTTCGGACTCTGACAGTAATTTTTTTTTTGTATATTATTTTCAGGTTTAATCACTTGTTTTCGTGTATATCATGATAGGCCTATCACTGCAGGCTTCCGTTGCACACAAGCCAAATGTGTTATCAGGGGTTATTATACAGCTTAAAACTGTAGTGTGGTCCTGTACAGATATAAAGTGCATTATTTCATGGAGGACTGCAGGAATGCAAGTTTTTTTTCGGAGCACGCAAATATTGTTGAGACGTAGCATCCGGGGGACACGCAAGTTTTAAAATCCTATTGTGGAGAGCGTTGAAGAGTGTTGATGAAACAATTTCTCTTTTCGTGACCAAAGCAATTCGAATTTATCCACCCTTGAGTCAATACAACAAACCACACGATGCCACCCCCCCCCCATCCGGCCTTGGTCCAAACAGAAACTAAACACATCCAGGACAACATCATGATTGACGAACCGTAGTACATGTCGCCGGTTCATACACGTTTGAGCGATGTTACATACACTGGATGTATACGGAAAGAAAAATGTGCCACTTATCACAATTCATCGGGCTCAGTTAACTATGTTTACAATACAATATTACAGAATAATACGAAGACACATATACATGTCTACTCTACGTGAAATGATATTAGTCAACTTACCGAAGATAGCAAACAACCCCTAACGTTTCAATTAGTATCGTTATCCCTGTAAAAAAAAAATCACGGATCCACTTCAATGAATACCAGTACTATACCGCTTCGTTTCTGATGCGACGGGAGAAGATTTTTTTCACAATATTCAAACTGATATGGAAAGGGCATATAATATATGTTCTAGCCCTGACGATAATGAATTTTACTTTCTCGCGCCAAGAGAGTTGTCTCGACGCTCCTCTCCAGCAGCCTATTGACAGCAGCCGTACTGGGGTTTAGAAGATCCGAAACTAGCGAGCTTAATAATATTAGTGAACGTCAGAAGAGCGAGAGAGAGAATAATATACTATTTATATCCACGTGATACTAGCAGATGAAACAGTCGACCTTTGTAACTTGTCTCCAGTTTGTTTGCAACGGTTCAACAATCCCACAGATTTAACGCCGGTCTCTTCACTACGTAATTGCTAAACACTTAAAGTTTTACTGCTGGTTGTGTATATATCTGTTCTGTGCATGTGAGCGGTAATCACAACCAGCCTGCTTTGATCAAAGGTGAAAACCTCACAGACTGAAAGAGAGGTGAACCGAATCACACCGTGAAGTGAAGTGAACTGATATTACGTAAGCCTAATGGTGAGCCCTCTGTCACGAATTTCAGTCGAAGAACAGTTTCCTGAAGGTCGCTATACACGATCTGGATTACACTGCGCGGTACCACTAATTATATGTAAGACTTCACGATTTTCGAACCTGCATGTAGGTGAGAGGTTGATGTCGTCACAGCTCAATTAATTTCTTTTGCCGAGGCTACAACAATAAATTATGGAAGCAACTTACTCAACGCACAGTTAAGTCATCAGTGTCATTCTGGCGCTAACAAGGTCACGAGTCTCCACGAGCTATGAGTGCCTGATGTAGGTAGCGGTATTGCTGGGGAAGTCGTGTGGGGGTGGGTGGGCAAGGGGTCGAGATGGGTGTGAAGTGTATAGGGGATCGGTGAGACTACATGAATGTGTACTGAAACCTCTAAACGTTTTCCTGGATGTTTTAATTTATTTTTTTGTAAGAGGGTGTTGATTGACCCTTAACAGTTAACAATATTTGACTGACTCAATCAGTCGTCGTCGCATATCCTAATATCATTGCACAAAGCTGTGATCTACAGTAATTACCTATTCACAATAGAGGTAAAAGATGAGCGCATGCGTGACAACTGTGTGGAAGTATATATCATATCCGACAAACACATGACTATAAAGAATAACTATTTCTAGGAATAACGGTAAACTAAGGTATCGAGTAAATTGGATGTCTTATCATGCAGGAGATGTTAATTCATAGCAGTTATTACTTATTGGGTTTAACATAGAGAGGATATAGTCCTCATTATGTACCGTGCCACCCATTCCTCACCATATCCCGTCTCACCTACAAAAATAAACTGACATGCTTTGGGTTGGATGCCGGAAATATTAGTGAACTGGGTATATGGATACAGTGTAGGCAGTTAACCTACTATATATAAATCGATATAGCGTACTAAATGATTTTATATGTTAGGAGGGAATCTCATGAGGACGTACCCAGCCCTCCCGTCCTTGAAATTAAAAAGCGCCTATTAAGTTATTAACTTAAAAGTGCCCGTCTTTGTCAATGATTACCTTTGGTTTTCTGTTCTTTTTGTAACAAATAGAGAATTTTTGTATAAAAGTGACCTATTGTTTAAAAATTGAGCAAACTGTAAGCCTATATAAAACGCGCCTTTTTGTCCTGTAAAACGTTCAAATAGGCCTATTGGAATTTTGAGGTAGTTTTGTGGTTTGTTTCCTCAATACGAAGTCACATATTCATCATTCTTAGGCCACCCTCCCCCCCCCCCTCCTTCCCCAGGTTGAACTCTCTTCCGCCAATCTGTCTTTTTATTGTGACTTCCCAAAATATTTAGCTCAAGGTTTTGTAAGTGCTTGTTCATAATGGATGCTACGTAGTCAATGTTTACATCAAGGAAACGTATGGGGCATGGAGAGGGTAAGGGGAGCGAAGAGCGAGTGAGGGTGTCAGAAAACCTCCAAAACAATGCCAAGATAGTGAATGGACTCACTGAGCCTATAGAGAAACATGTATGATGAGATTTGCAGTATGAAAAGCGAAAAACTTTACAAATACTGATGAAATTATATCTGTTAGGAGCCAATCCTGATTCATTTTCACATCATTAATTGGACGTTTACCTGAAGATATATTAATGAACAATCTTCTGTATTTGATTTTCAGGATGTTTGCTAGATTAGTCACCCTTTGTTTCGAGCATCTGTAATCCATATAAGTCTATGTTTGTTTACAAAGCCTTGTATCGGATAAGGTAAAGATCATTCAAGTTTTTGCCATGCGCATGCGCATGCGCATGAGTCAACATTTTCACCCGCATATATTTTATGGTAAACAGTGTCTACATGGTAAACAGTGTCTACCTGATGCACTATCAGAGGTCAAATGAATAAAGAAATGGATGTGTTCCTTTATTTCTGTCTATCAAATACTTTATACGATACCGCAACCTTTCATATCCCTACCCTGACCCTGCAAAGTGTAAACAGAATGCATCATCGTTTGTAATCAATTGTTCTACACATTTTTATTTACGATACAGCGTCGGACTTCCGGTTGCGTAATTTTCTTTGCAAATTGCGGAAGATGGTATAGAATGGAAGTTTTCGTAGCGTTTATTTACTTTACTCTGAAAAGGAAACGATGCAACTGTGATTCACTGTGAGCATTTCTAATGGAAATGCATGCGTATCTCTCTTACTGAATGTTAATGCTAATATTGGTAGCACATTTAATATAATTTCACTTGACCTACATGACTAAATCAGTCAATTAATTTGATTTCTTTGCGAAGGAATTACATCCGCTTGAGTTAAACGGCGACATATTGGCCTATCATTTAGATCTGATTAAACCTGTGCCTTAAGCAGTTTATTACCTCATTGCTATTGCCTAATGGTTTGTCTGAAAGTTCTATTTCTAAGCATTCTTTCATAAAATCTTTCCATTGGTAATAATGTTTTGTTTTTACATCTTATTACTAATAATACTTCCCGCTTCAATGAATTGTATATATTGTCAGTATTAGCACTATTTATACGCAGAGGTATATTATTCAAAAGCACTGTTCGCCTTCAGTGTTGTACTTGACATGTACACATAATCGTATATAGGACTGAATGATCAGCTAAATATATCGAGTGCTTTAAGTCATTATTAAGATAAAATCATCGTGATTAACAAGAAGTAATATATATATATATATATATATATATATATATATATATAGATATATATATGTATATATTATATATATATATATATATATATATATATATATATATATAGATATATATATATATAGATAGATATATAAAGGCTACCTCGAAGGTCAATCCATTACTTCATTGATCAGCCTGTGATATACGATATTACCTTGTGTATCATAAAAGCTGTTTTTCAGCTGCGAGAATACTTGTATATTTACTGCACTGTCCGCTATACACGTTAACCTGTGTTGTTGTAACTTGCACTTCATAATTACAGGAGCTGTTCATACCGGGGAGATATAAACACGTCTAGTTTTATGTGCTTTCTTTATATAGCCTACATAATGAATGAACGTTAAATCTCGTGAGAATTGATTCCCTGCACGGCACATTTCAGTTATTCAGCTGAGGCATATAGCATGGATATATATACATATGGATGTTAGCCAGCAATGCTATATATTATTATTGTAGGGATAACATACTAAGCATCTAAAAGTGGAAAACAATTGAAATCCAAAGAATTAAATGAAAAGAGAATATTCAGATTTATAGGAACCCACTTGACATCCGTCGGTTGAGACAGAGAGTAATATAGGTGTTTCTACCCATTACATCAAAATAATAATAACGTAGTGAGTGGATACACCCTCTACCTATCCCTCTTATCCTCCAATCCTTGTCACTTATCAAACTTCCTCCTGAAGCTCATATTCAGTCGTGTATCCTTTTATTAGTTTGGGACTATGAATGGACGGTAATCCACTAGCCTGAGAAACAACAGGATACCGAAAGTACGTAAAAGCAGATCGTTTACCCCCTCCCCCTCCCCCTCCCCTCAAAACCTACACTGTTAGTTACCCGTGCAACTGATATATATTTGCATATATTTAGTTTATGCATGTGTGCGTGCGTGTGTAGCTATATATGCTTTGGGTATATCATGCGTCCCCTTAATATCGGCGCAGTTGAGTTAATCCCCACATTATAACGGCATTCACTGGGATCGAGTAGGCCTATCCAATAGGCTGGTGTACAAGCAGTTTTCTGTACTTTCCAAGATAGTAACATGTAGAAATACTACCAGCTTCTTGGTGAGGATTTTCCATTTAGTGTTTTCATTATTAGTATAATTCTTCCA
Organism: Apostichopus japonicus; assembly: GCF_037975245.1. Lineage (NCBI taxonomy): Eukaryota > Metazoa > Echinodermata > Holothuroidea > Aspidochirotida > Stichopodidae > Apostichopus > Apostichopus japonicus. Next base: position 18,856,271 of record NC_092571.1, read on the forward strand.
CAGCTTTTACGGCACGGTATTTCACCATGCGGTAGCCTACTACCATATATGTTCGAATTAATTGCAAGGTACAGGCCTACAGCTGAGAATCAGGTGTTGCGCAACACGTCGCAATACATCGCGTGCAACTCAGTTCAGTCAGGCAAATGGCGGCAAACTGATGTATAGTAATTACGTCATTCTTACAACGTAGAATGAAATGACGCATCAGTTTAGATTAGCTCATATGTACACAGAGTGACGGAATGGTCTATTTTGAGACAGATATACATACAATCACACCGCTCCTGACGAGAGTGTATAGAAATCACACGCGGGATTTATTGCATCATTGCTAAGATCTTTCGTTTCGTGGAATATATATTTTCTTCTAAAACGTGAGAATGATTAAAATGATAACTGCAATACGGGATTGAATTGCTACATGCTGGATACCGTTGAAAGTTGATATTAAGGGTGAGGTGTGGGTGGGGGTAGGAGGGGTGTAGAGATTGATAAATATGGGATAGATGTATAAAGAGACGACAACTTTCATGTGCTTCACGACTGATGCATGTACCACCTCCACTGTTCCTCCCCCTCATTGCCCCCCCCCCCTTCGGCACCCGCCCTCCAATTTCAACATGATAAAATTACCAAAGGGCTGGAAGAAAGGGAATGTTCAGTGGTCCTATCCCTTTTATTTTTATGTTTAGAAATGAGCTAGTTCATGGGTACGGTTATTGCGATACCGGTAATTCTTGTTGTGTAGAGAAAATGGGTTTATACAATTAAATAATGACTTTAGAATGAAGTTTAGTCTTACAATGTTATTCACCAACCTCTCTCCCCATCCCCACAAGAAAAAAAGCATTTGAGAACTAGTAATGATATAGCTATTCCGGTTTTGAAGATGTTCACCTTTGAAATATGCTTAATCTCTTTAATGCTCCTTTAAGGGATAAATTGATACTGACTTCGGCTTCTCAAGTTCCCAGAACAGCAATAAATGTTAATGTAAATCCATATTCTAATAACTCATCCAAATCATATTCTTTTAACTCAAGGGCGGCGGAAGCACTTTTAATCTGGGGGGGCACCGACATCAAAGGGCACTTTGCCGAAATTCGATTGGACTGATGCAGTTTATATTTAGTACCCTTTATAACTCTTATTGTATTATCTTATTTGCGTATACACATCACTCCATCAACGCCCCCCCCCCCCCCTTCAAGAAAAATGTTCATACTAGCACTTCAATATCCAATGTGCAAATCGGGAAACAAGGAACAAGTTTTCTTTTGAGACAAAATGAGGCGAAATCTTGCTAGTTGCTAATGTAGGAATCTTCCGAGTTTATTTCGAATTTTGTCCATTCGAAATAGCTTTGAGTTTGACCGACAGAAATCCATTAAAAGTCAGGGCGTATAGCCAGGATTTGCAAAGTTGTATGCACGACTGAGCGGAGCGCCACCATCAGTTGGCGCTGAGCGTACAAGAAAATTTGAGGTTTTACAAACCCCTCAGATGGCCGGAAACGGCCCTTCCCGAGTGTTCATTCTGGTTCCCTGGCCTCTTGCTAACTTGAGACACCTCAATTTGTATGTAGAAAAAGGGCACATTTTTAACCTGAGGAAAAGTGGGGGGGCACGTGCCCCCTGTGCCCCCCCGGTTCCGCCGCCCTTGTTTTAACTTCATGTAAACAACTGATCATCCTTGGTTGGCATACAGCACCATTCAAGTTGTAATGGACTAATATATAATACACTGTAAACATGTCATTTTAGGCCATAAAAATGTTATGATTTCACATTGAGTTTGTGTTATATCTGAGGAAATGACCTAATTGTCTGTGTATTGTAGACTATATAGTCCAGTCACTTGATTTGGCGATTTTTTAAAGGGTCATATCTCAAAACTTGAAAATGTTATAGCAAAAAAAAACATGGAAATGATAGCATGTTTTTAATAATCAACAACATATACACTTCATTTGGTATCTAAAGTCATCCGTAATGATGTGTGGTAACACTCTGACTGTGTGTCCCAGCTTCAGTGGCGGAGCTAGAGGTATTGGTCAAGGGGGGCGAGAATGGTCTGTAGGGGCGCTTCCGACACTATCTAAGCGGAGCGCCACCACGGGTTGGCGCGGAGCGTACCGGAATTTTTGAGTAAAGATACTCCCTAGATCGCCTGCAATGACCCTTTCCGGACCTTGCTAATTTGCAGATAAACGAAGAAAAAATAGGTGTCATCGCCAAAACAATGTGACTGACAAATGTCAATATGTAGATGAGAGCGCAATGAAAAAGTCAAAAATCGCGAATAACTAAAAACGGTGGTAAAAAGGTGAAAAGGGCGCCAGCAGTCCATTTGAGTCCGTCAGGGGGGCATCCGCCCCGCCCCCCCTGACTGTATGGACTCTCCGCCACTGCCCAGCTTCTTACTGCTTTATGTGTGATAATGCGACATATTCGATCAGTTGAGTCTCCTTTATAATGTTTGCATATAATGTTATAGAAATATAAGAGCGTTACAGAACACACACCAGTAACATAATATACATATGCACCCTTGATGCATATTCAGTGAGAACTTTGGAATTAGAAATTGCCTTTTTGAGTTGCAGGACTCGCAGCAATGCATATTTACTATGTCTTTTCGTACATGTGTGGTCCTATACTTACCTTATCCATGCACGTTAAACTCAGTAGGTGCACCCATGTTGGGTTTCTGTACATGGCTGTGTTTGTAAAGACTCCCTTGTGTTCTCAAGAATTCAATGAATATGAACTTCAATTACACAGTTAGATGACCTCAACACGGTTTTGTTTTGACCTATTCGTGATCTTATGCATTTTCACTGTTCCTTGGTTGACATGACAACTCCCCCTGTCAACATTCCTCCCTCTAAATATTATAAAGTTGTCTACAGCTCCTGTATCACTCCGTAGAGCACATGTACAGCCTAAGCTAATGATAGTACAATATTATTATATTTTTATGGTCCAAGGAAAAGTGAAAAAAAAATTGAGCTCTGAAAAGGGTTGCTATATATCTGTTCTGGTTTTCATGATATTAACCCTTAAAATATGCTTAATCTCTTGAATTCTCCTTTAAGAATAAATCGACGATGACGTCATCTCCTCGTGCAGTGCTTGTCTAAATGTTAATGTTGTTAAATTCTAACAACCCAAACAAAACATATTCTTTTAACTTGATACAACCAACATACCACCCTTAGATGACATTCAACACCATTTGTAATTGACAATTGTTTATGCATCGAAAACATGTCATTTATATACAAAAATCGTATGCTTTCACATTGAGGTTTGTATACATGCATCTAAGGAACTGATCTAATGGTATTAAGACTATATAGACCAGTTACCTTAAATTGATGAACCTTAGCAGTTTACACTTAACACTTAAATAGTACACAACTTAGAATACTTCAATGGATCTACTGAATGAATTTCATAACCATTATGAGATTTTGTTTTCAAACATCATTGCAAAATTGATTAAAGCAAGGGCGTAGGAACCGGGGGGGCTGGGGGGCGCCAGCCCCCCCCCCCAGTGAAAAATGTGGAGGGGCGGAAGTATCATTCCGCCCCCCCGCTTCGCAAGTCAGAAAACCCCTTTTTCATTTCCAAATGAGAAAAAAAAGCTCATTTGGAGCACCAAATTGCATCTAAGGCCAGGTAAAAATACAAAATTAAGTTTACAAAATGGAGTCGGTGTTGAAGTGTGCTATATTGCACCAAATTGCATCTGAGGCCACCTGGAAATGCAAAAAATTTCCAAAGGGGAGGGGGACACCCCCTCCCCTTAGACCCCTCCCCCAGGCCGGCCATCAGTCTTCAGCCCCCCCCACTCAAAAGTACCTTCCTACGCCACTGGATTAAAGCCAATTCAAGAGTCTTGCAAGTTGAATATCTGAAGAAAAGTTATGAACCTTTGATTCGGTAATATTTCCTTACCTAATGATATATAAATCAAAACTACAGTATGAAATGTTGCCCCGAAAGGAAATTAGAGCGGTATTGAAGAACTTAGCATGCATAGATTCCTCATGTGTGACCTGATTAAATCACTTTGGCTTCGGCTTTGAGTACAACGTTTCCATATACTGCTGTGTTGGACGAATCTAACCGTGGTAGTAAATACCGACTTTGCGATCCGCTTTATAGTCATTGTCGACTTTGCAATCCGCGGTCTCACTCACAATTTTGCAAGGTCGGTAAGACCCCCTTTTTGGTTTGTTTGTATCCCCAACTTGTAATCAGGTTTGAATTTTCTAATTTTCTTCCATTAAATGCAACTTCGTGTCTCTCCAGTCTCTTCAGCCGCAGCAATGATTGTCAAGGCAACAATACTCCATGCACTATATAGCCGGCATTTCCCTTCCTCCTTATTCAAATTTGAACATTAGAAGATTAAGGAAACTTGTTTTACATCCCCCCCCCCCCACCTTATCTCATATTTCCAGTGACATGCGCGAAAGGTGGTCACGCCCCTCTCCCACCATCACCTCCATTCGTCAGTCGGGGGTGGCTCAGTTTGAGTTGGTCTAGTCAAGGGATTGATACATTCTGCTGGAGAAATATTAGACCACTGCTATACGAGTGTGCAGCCCCTCGCCACCCCTTCCCGGTTCAGTCTTATTACAAGAAAAATGAATTTGATATCTTTCACTGGCCGCCGGATATTTTTCCGGGTCTGTACCCCATGCGCCCCATCGAAAGCATTGCAGGTGCAGTCAAAAGTCTGACCTTTGGAAACAAGCATCATATGCACGGTATCTCATGATAAGGGAATCTGCCGGCATATCTGTATCTGTATTAAAAGCTCGTCATAGAATGTGCAACACTGTTTGAATGCCCCTGCGTGTTAACTAGACAATTGAAATGTTTATTTAAATCCGGTGACACCATTGTTTTCTTCACAACAAATCACCTGAGTTACAAACACCATGACATCACTTTGTCCTACTTGACGTTTGTTTGATTATCTTCTGGGTTAACGAGAACAGTTTAGAGGACGCTCTTTCAAAAAACGCAAACAGATTATGCACACACAGAGCCGTATACATACGGCTCTGTGCACACACAGACCAGAGCGCCCCCTCGAGAAATAAGGGATTATTTTGATACGATTTAAATAAGCCTGTGCCTGTTTTAAACAATGGTAGAGATTTTGTACGAAAGCCAGACAATCTTCATTGTACAGAAAGACTCTAACTCGACCCCCTATATCAGGACTGCCAAGTAATACTCCTGGGGAGGGAGGAGGGGGGGGGGGATTGATGAACCGATAAATAACTTCTTTTTCAGTTAAACAGGTTTATGAGATTAGTCAATATTTATTTGAACTACTCTAGTGGGCACTACACCGGGTCCCGGAAAGCCACAATGGCGGCATTGTCCTAGTTACGCCATTGCTTATTATATTCTTAATAGTCCTATCTTTAAGCCATAAATGCTTTAGACAGTTGGTAGGGTTTCATTTGCAACATAGCAATTCTACTCAACTGACACATCTAATGCAAAAGAGAAATGCATTTTGTTTTAAATTGAATTTAAAAATCATACCTTGTACACGGTTCTTTGAGGACCCCATTCAGATAAAATTAAGATGTGATATCAGGATATTTCTATTTTCTGGTAGTAATTAAGATGATCCACTCGAATTGTTCAGTTTTAATTCTTCACACCGACAGCTGCTTCGTGGCCTTAGAAGTTCCTCTATACACAACCGAGCTACGTCCAAGTTGACCTTTGATTCCAAATGTCGTCATGATTTGGTTAAATCCTAAGTTACGTCTCCATTTTGAGCCTGTGCTGTGTTTAATTAAAGGCTGAACAATTGAAGGATATCTTGCAAGATATCATTTAGTACCCCTCAATTTCTATGGCAACATGAACTAGATTAAGGTTTGGCATATGTTGACAAAAACCAAATGGATGATTGTGTAATGTATAGATGTCTGTACCAGGACAGAAGTCCTACGTTGAGGAAAGGGGTTGGGGATTGGGGAGGATGGTGGGTGGAGGGGTTGGGTGGGGTGGAGGGGGAATGGCGGGAGAAAAGAAAACGGGAAAGATAACTGTCCTTTATTGCTTTAGGTCAATATTTAATGACACAAGTGCATCTTGTTCTTGTTCTTGAGATGTCCTTGTTCAAGTTGTATCTTTCTATGCTCTATGATATTTGTACTGAATAGAATTTTGAAAAAGAAGCTAAATTAAGAGAATGTTCATCGTCTTCAGGGATAAATCAGTTAATATGGCGTACGTTGAATTTACCTTGTAGCTCACCAGCAATAATTGTAACCAATATGGAAGGGTAATAACACGGCAAATGATTGTATGTTATTGGCAAGCGAAGTAATAACCGATGCATGCCTATATGATGTGCACATTAACATGTTGAACGCGCGCGGAGCGCGTGAAACATTTTTGTTATATTTTTCAAGTCGTTACAGCCCCCCCCCCCCCCCAATAAAAATCAAATTGGGCTCCTACGCCTATGGATATGATGCCCGTTATTTAAATAGGTCTGATGCCACATCGAAGGAGACAAATTATTATACGCAGCTATCTGATACTGATGTAACTGTACTGTAACAATGCACATGCTAGCATGACCGAGGCAAGGCATGACTGCATTCCACCGTGAGAAGAATTTTCATCAAAGGTGTTGAAAACAAGGAGTGTATTTTCCAGTGACGGTACCAGAATGAGAAGGAAAGAGGGATAAGTGGATGGCGAGCAAACAGGTTGGGCAAACGTTTTGGAAGTGCCAAACGCAACTCTATGAAGTGCACATTACGGCAAATTGTTGGGAGGGGGCAGTGGAGGTGGGGGGGGGGGGGGGTTAGACGTGCTTCAGTTTTGCCGGAAAGAATTTTCACCAAAGGTGTTGAAAACAAGGAGTGTATTTTCCAGTGACGGTACCAGAATGGAAGGGACGAAGGATAAGTGGATGGCGAGCAAACAGGTTGGGGAAACTTTTTGGAAGTGCTAAGCGCAACTTTATCAAGTGCACATTACGGCAAATTGTTGGGAGGGGGCCAGTGGGGGTGGGGGGGGGGTCAGACGGGAGGCTATACTATTATAATTAGGTGAAACTTCCTTCTTCCATAACCCTCGGCGCCATGCACCACTGGCAGCAACGCGATATCGTGAATCTCGACTTAGGAAGTTGGGACGGATACATTAACTTGCTGTCTCCCATTTCCAGAACTTGCTCACCACCCGCCTGTGCTTACATAAATGGTAAAGAATTGAGAAATAAGGTTTGAAGGACTCCCTCGCCCTCCCGGCTCCCTCGCCCTCCCGGCTCCCTCGCCCTCCCGGCTCCCTCGCCCTCCCGGCTCCCTCGCCCTCCCGGCTCCCTCGCCCTCCCGGCTCCCTCGCCCTCCCGGCTCCCTCGCCCTCCCGGCTCCCTCGCCCTCCCGGCTCCCTCGCCCTCCCGGCTCCCTCGCCCTCCCGGCTCCCTCGCCCTCCCGGCTCCCTCGCCCTCCCGGCTCCCTCGCCCTCCCGGCTCCCTCGCCCTCCCGGCTCCCTCGCCCTCCCGGCTCCCTCGCCCTCCCGGCTCCCTCGCCCTCCCGGCTCCCTCGCCCTCCCGGCTATATCCTAACTTACTCTAATTTGATAAATGTCTGATATATAATTGGATTAATGTCACAAATGTTGTATTGGCTCGTATGGTTTATGCAAGGAGGCTGGGCTTCAGCGTGCACCATGCAAAAGGTGTCAAACTTCTGCTATATCCTAACTTACTCTAATTTGATAAATGTCTGATATTTAATTCAATTAACCCCGAGAAACACCCTAATTGTCTATAAATGTGGCTGAATTTAATACATAGGGTACTTAACATAATCTACAAAAAATAAACAGGTCTATTAGAGTCATAAGATTATGATCAAAACAAACAACGACTTGAACAAGTTCAAAATCTGGGATTATGAAATTATGTGCAAATTCAGCAACACCACGTAAACCACCGTACAGAAGCAACATATGCAGTAACGTAGATGGCAAATAACCCGAAGGCAAGGTGAGCCCCAGTGTGTAATACTTAGAGTAATGATACGTTTCATTTTAAATTAGTTCTGAACCGACAAGGTTAATTTGAAAGCAGCTTAATCTTGTTCAAATGTCTGTAGATTGTGTTATATGACGAATGTTGCTACGCCATGGTAAACTAGGCATAGGCTAGGCTACGTTAGGCAACTATTGTCAACAAAGCCTTGACTTGAGTAGTTAAGTCAGAGGTTCATGCACATGATATATCTTAGCCTATTTACTTTGTTGTAGATTCAACGACAGATGATCAAACTCAATTGTGGTTTAGTAAATGAGAAGGTTACAAGAATTAGATTATATTTGCCAACTCAAACAGAAAGTTCAGTTTATCTAATATTAATAATAACCAGTGTTATTGCTTGATCTTAGACTTTAGAGAATGGAATTTTTGTGCATAAACAGGATGGGTGATGAATACTGATGATGACTAGAATCACCAGTGTCAGTTGAACTCTTTCATAAATGTATTTCTTCTGACACTGTATTTCTTCTGACACTGAACTACACTGACAATTCCTACCAACTGAATCAATGGACAGATGTAACTTTTTAGGAATAAATACTGCATTAGTAAGCAAATTTTTAACCCTGACTGTTTTCCTTTGTTTTAGCAAAACAATCCTGGAATTTATCTGAAGGACACTGACATTTACCAAATGATATTATGGCTCGGTTTTACCCAACCACAGGTAAGTATTTCTCTCATATCATTGTACAAGGCTTTTGATTTATATTTTAGTCATTCTTCTGTGGTTATTTTACTTGCTCTTGTTAACCCCATAATTAGTTATAATATTTCTGCTGACTTTTTACAGAATCATAAGAAAGATTACAAAATTATATTACAAAACCGTTGGCATTGATTCTGCCTCTGAGGAAGATAGGGTTGAAATGTCAGGCCCTCTAACCGTTACATATTACAACACCGAACAGGTTTAGAAATTGAGCAAGCAAATAAGCTGAAGTTTCTGTCCAGAAAGCAGGAGAGGGCTGGGCAAAAACATAGCTTGAGTTTGCATGTAAACCCCTTAAAAAGAAGTAAACCTTTAACAATTTCAGATCACATTTGAACTATAAACAAGATACAGTATAGAACTTCAGACTTATTCCCAGTTTTTAATGATATGGCATTTGTTTACCTTCTCATTACTTGATTTTTACTGGCCAAACAACAATTAATTGTATGGTAAGATATTGCAATGTCTTCACTGAGCTTTCTTCAATTATTTATTCAAATGGATAATGAAAGTGTATAATTTCTTGTTTTTCTATTCATTCAGTGTTGGCTGTATTAGTTGTCCTTGTGGTTCTGATTTCCATCTTTACCATCCCCAAACTCAAATCAAACCCAGAGAAACTGACCAATAAAGATGTCCAAGAGAGGGATGGTGAGTACATTATAGACTAATGCTTTGGCCTAGGGGACTTCCCATCCCCTGTTGCAGAGTATGAGGGGGGGGGTGGTTGGTTTTGTACTTGGTATACAGAGATAAACATAAAAGTATGCACATCTGGTGGACTCAACGTCCACTTTACTATGGACTGGGACTTGGCTCACACTACGGTGTACCGGACTGGGACTTGAATCAAACTAAGGTGCACTGGACAGGGACTTGACTCACACTAAGGTGCACTTGACAGGGACTTGGCTCACACTTAGGTGCACTGGACTGGGACTAAGGTTCACCCGACTGGGACTTGACTCAAACTAAGGTGCACTGGACTGGGACTTGACTCAAACTAAGGTGCACTGGTATGGGACTTGAATCACACTATGGTGTACCGGACTGGGGCTTGACTCAAACTAAGGTGCGCTGGGCTGGGACTTGAATCAAACTAAGTTGAACTGGACAGGGACTTGGCTCACACTTAGGTGCACCAGACTGGACTTGACTCACACTTAGGTGCACCAGACTGGGACTTGACTCAAACTAAGGTGCACTGGACTGTAACATGACTCAGACTTGGGATTTAACTCTGGTTTGGTTCAGACTTTAGATATATGAACTCAACATCAGCTGTACAATTTAAATCCCTTTTCATGATCTTCTCAGATTCAATGAATGATTGTTTTTGTAATCCTCAGACACATTATGTACAATGTTGAATAATTTATCCTGGCATTGCATAACAAAATGTCTCACATGATGGCCACATTGCTATAAGACAAATACACTAACAAGTTTTATACAAATATGATTGCTATTTAGTGATGAAAGTGTACAATTTCTACACAATTTCTAGAGGCTTAATTACTACCCGTATAACATATTTTCACTTCTGACTGGCGTCATCAGAAAAGGCAAAGACTCTATCATGGTAACGTATGGAAAAGTGCTATGCAAATTTGGCAAAGTGCTATGCAAAATGGCAAAGTGCTGCATAAGTGCAACGATGTATAGTAGTTTCTGTACACAGGAAACACAGTATTTTATGAGAGGCAAACTTCAGAGCCTTCAATACTGTTACACTAAGTTATTACTTGAAATGATACACTAAAAGTCACATTGTGCTTAATTCAAGGGCTCAATGGTTCAGTCAGTTAAACTCAGGACTTTTGTACCTGATTTGAATGGTTTACATTAGTGAAGACATTCTCTTACTGTAATCTACCAAACTTTGTGTACAATTTGCTAGAACCCTTTCATTTTCTTATAACACCTGTGAGCAAAATGAGTTGCTAATAAACTACTTGCGTACTAAAACTGTCTGTGCAAGTGAAGTACTGTATTTGACGTTGATTTTACAGTGAAAGTGAACCAGTTGATAATTAAAGATGAAAAGGAGGAAGTCAAAGAAGCAGAGCCGGTCAAGGAAGAGGAAGGAAGAAAGGAAGATGTAAAAGATGATGAAGAAGTTAGATATAGAGGCGATAAAGAAGAGGTTGTAAACAATAATGTGGAGGAGAAAGAGGACGCAGATGAAGATGGCTCATCTTCGTCCACTGATGGTGATGATAAGGAGACCACGTATGAAAACGTGATAAATGTTCTAGTTACCTCCGACAACCGAACACTTGGTGGATTGGTGGCAGCAGTCAATAGTATTTATATGAACACACTTGCTCGTGTAAAGTTTTATCTCCTCGTCGATAAAGTTTCCGTATCCCATTTAAAGTGAGTTTTCTTCATGGAGTTAAAAGGCAAAGTGAATGCATTTGTCATGGCATGTGTGTGGTTACCTGTTGCCATGGCTTGTATACTCTTATATTTACCATGCATAGCCTACATGACTGTTATACATGGTTTGAAGTTCTTGGCTGTTATACTAAATGCTTTTACTAAACTGGTGTCAATTAAAGATAAAGCCAAGAAGGTTTCAATGGTGTAAGAGAAAGGCTTGTTGTGTTACACACATGTTGCATAAACTCTTTAATCTCTTGCTGTAGTGGTAGGTCGGGTATCCTTAAAGTAAGAACCAGAACATTCAATTCACCTATGCTGGTTACTATATCATATTTAATTTAGCACCTCAATCAGACTTTTATGGTACTGATAACTGATATAATTTATTTAAAAAATCATGCGATTGAAGAATTGAGGATTATGTTAAACCTGTACATCACTAAGCAAGCACTTTTTGATATTTAAGAATATCTTCCACTTTTCATTTGTTTTGGGAGGTTGTTACTGATATTTCATTATTTGTATAGTATCATACAGTAGGATCAACAAACTAATTGTACTACTTTTGTACGTTTCTCATTTATTTTTAACTGAATAACTAAGTTCAAATGAGACACATTTTGATATCTTTCATTTTATTTTTTATTTGACAGAAAATGGATTGAAATGACTCAGCTTAAAGACATCGATTATGTTCTCAAGGCATTCAATGATTCGTTGGTCGAAAACAAAATCGTAGTCAGAGATGCAAGGAAAGATCTTGCCTCCCCGGTAAGGTTTCATCTTAAATTCCTGGTAGGAAGGGTAGGCATCCTAATCTAATAATAGTGAATGATTCATAGCTAAGACTGCTAAATATTCTTAATTTTCATAAATCAATAGCAAAAGAAATATGGTACTTACAAAGTTCAAATGCCAGACATATTTCCTTTCAGCTAAGGCCTATCACATATTTGATCATTATCTTTTGTTGTTTCACAGCTGAATTTTGCCAGGTACTATTTTCCTGTAGTGTTTCCTTCAATAGAGGACAGACTGATATTTATAGATGCTGATTCCATAGTTCAGGGGGACATCCAGGAACTCTGGGAGATCCCCATCAAGCAGGGACATGCAGCAGCCTTCTCTGATGATTGTAGCTCCATCTCTCACAGATCCAGCGTCATTCAGGTCAACTTCTCCTCTTTCCTCAAGATCTTCATCTTCTGTCCCTGCACAATGTTTACAAATTCATCAATAATGTTAGAATTTTATCCTTCAGTGATCTGTTTTTCACCTATTTTGTTTAGTTTGATGAATGACTTTCTGAGAGACTTTAGATTTTCATAAACATTGTCTTAATAATTATTGTTTGGTCTGAACTGAGGAAATTAACTCATCATCAAGCTTATGTCAAAAGATCATTCCAGACATCTAACATACATGTCATGTAACTTTCAAAAACCGTAATAACTCTTGAAAGCCGACCAGCACCCCTGACTTCTCTAATATCTCATCATGGACATAGGACATAGGAGGGTCTGTGACATCATCATGAAAATATCTTGTTGAGGGTTTACTTTCTTTCTATTACCTGTGATGTTTGGTTTATTAAGAGTATAAACATATGTGTCAAATGCACTCAAGCTAAGACAAAATCTGTTTACCAATTTGGATAAATGATTAACACTAAAGAAGGGCAATTTTGTTCAGTTGCCATGACAATATCACTAAGTCTTGTTGCAAAATGGCAGATTGTTTTGCACATTTTCACAAAACTCAAAAATTTCATATCTTTGTGATGAAATATGATATCAGACTTTGGTTTCCGTCCAGTAATGTAGAAAGGTACAAAAGATTGTAGTATCCTTAAAAGTTTGAAATTTTTGATACATCCTTTAATATCTTCTGTTAATTAACAAGAAATTTTTTACTTTCAGGAAATGAATCAGATGGCAAAATTTGCCTTATTTATTTTAATAACAGCAAAACATCTTGACTTTTGTCATTAATTTTGCAGACAAAGTACATGGATTTTCTGAACTTTAAAAATCCGACGATCAAGGCACTTAACATGAGCGCAATGGCATGCAGTTTTAATACTGGAGTCTTTGTTGTAGATGTCACAGAATGGAAAAAACAGAGGGTCACCAGACAGTTAGATAAATGGCTGGCTTTAAATACAAAGTAAGTCAATACATTTCTTGTCTTCTATTTGATTACCCGAGAGAACAATGTTGAGCTGGGGAGGAGAGCGTGAACTTGTTTTGCTGTTACAGAAAATTCAAGTTAGAATGAATTTGATTTGGTTTTGTCCGTTGCTATGGTGACTTTGTTTCCTTCTACCCTGAATGCTCTATCTGGTGGCCCTGCACTTTTCGTGTGTTTCCATGGCTTTCTGACATTTTATAAAACAGTGAAGAAAAAATGGATGAAGATGCATCTAGCAAATATTTTAACTAACATGATTTCATATTTTGCATTTTGTGTCTCTTTTTCATGATTCCAGTGAGGAGTTATATGGAACAGAACGAGGAGGGGGAAACTCTGGTCCTCCTTTCTATATTGTCTTTTATAACAAATACACCAAGATGTCACCAGCTTGGAATGTAAGATACCTAGGTAAGTCCAGCAATACATTCAACAGCACTTCCCTGAAAAAAGACCAAAAAAAAAAAAAAAAAATGATGAAATGTAAGATTCGGCAGAAGTGAAAGGTGGAGAAGAGATTGGCAGTATCAAAGGTTTAACTTATTTAATTCTTGGATTTTTTGCTCATATTTTGGGTTAAGGTTTGATTTGACCATAAAAATGTAAACAACTAATTAAGGGATGAAGAGTATATAGATAGCAAATCATTGTAAAGATTTGTTTGAAATTGTTGATAGCATAGTCCAGCCCGTCCACGAGCATGCCTCACCACCCCTTTCCAGCTGGATGATAGCATTCCTTTCTTGTCTATACCCCAACTCTCTCCCCTGGGTGGTACCATAGACCATCCCTTTCTTGTCTATACCCCAACTCTCTCGCCTGGGTGGTACCATAGACCATCCCTTTCTTGTCCATACCTCAACTCCCTCCCCTGGGTGGTACCATAGACCATTCCTTTCTTGTCCATACCTCAACTCCCTCCCCTGGGTGGTACCATAGACCATTCCTTTCTTGTCCATACCTCAACTCCCTCCCCTGGGTGGTACCATAGACATTCCTTTCTTGTCCATACCTCAACTCCCTCCCCTGGGTGGTACCATAGACATTCCTTTCTTGTCTATACCCCAACTCCCTCCCCTGGGTGGTACCATAGACCATTCCTTTCTTGTCCATACCTCAACTCCCTCCCCTGGGTGGTACCATAGACCATTCCTTTCTTGTCCATACCTCAACTCCCTCCCCTGGGTGGTACCATAGACCATTCCTTTCTTGTCCATACCTCAACTCCCTCCCCTGGGTGGTACCATAGACCATTCCTTTCTTTTCCATACCCCAACTCAGGAATCAGTGGTTTACTTTGTTTAGGTATCATGGTTTGTTTAGGTATCATGGTTTGTTTAGGTATCATGGTTTGTTTGTTTTTCGTTTGTTCAGGAATCAGTGGTTTAGTTTGTTTAGGTATCATGGTTTGTTTAGGTATCATGGTTTGTTTAGGTATCATGGTTTGTTTGTTTTTCGTTTGTTCAGGAATCAGTGGTTTAGTTTGTTTAGGTATCATGGTTTGTTTAGGTATCATGGTTTGTTTAGGTATCATGGTTTGTTTAGGTATCATGGTTTGTTTAGGTATCATGGTTTGTTTAGGTATCATGGTTTGTTTAGGTATCATGGTTTGTTTGTTTTTTGTTTTGTTCAGGAATCAGTCCAGATACTCGATATTCAGATCCCTTTGTCAAGTCAGCTAAATTACTTCATTGGAATGGACCGTACAAGCCCTGGAGTCGAACAGCTCAGCACACTGATGACTGGGACAAGTACTACATATCAGATCCAACAGGAAACTTCAAGGTTGTCAGGAAGTATCAGACAATTTAAAATATTTATTTCTGAGCTGAAAGATACTTTCTCACAATTGATGACACACTGTGGATGAATGTCAAGTTAATATGGAATGGAGATGTTTGAGTGGTGCTTGTGTTTTTTTTATAATAATACGTACAGGGATGTGCTCATGCCGGGCGGTGGCGGGCGGCTGCGCCCGGCAGTTCTGAATGCCGCTGAGCACAAGCAGTATTTTAAATATTTCAGCCCAGCACTTTTTCTTATGATTAATTTAACAAGTTTTCTCATTCGCAAATATGAGTGAATACTTGGAACAGACTTAAGCGCCAAAAAAACAAGAAGATAGCACCATTTGCAAAATTTTCCAAAGGGGAGGGGGAAACCCCACACACTGAGAACCCTCCCCAAGGACGTGGATCATATTACTGCACAAATCTGCCAGGATATCAAATATCCCTGTACGTATCTTGCCAAAAGTAATTTCATTGGTTGGTTTAGTTTACCAGATGTGAATTCAGTAAAGTTATTACCTCATTTGAAAACAAAGATCCCACCAAATAAAAGTACAATAGGGAATTCTTCTTCTTTGTTGTTTGTTTGCTTAATTAAACAATGCTTCCAGTCTGTTTAAAGACCTTTGCTTCAAATATAATTTAAGCAAACTTTTTTTCTTGTTTGTTTTCTAAATAAAAATAACATAAAACTGTAAGCAAACTGCTTATCTACTAGAGAACCTGTGTAAGAGTATGTGTAAAATTAAGTGGTCCTGACGTTTCGATCCTAGCAGGATCTTCTTCAGAGCCTCTGAAGAAGATCCTGCTAGGATGGAAACATCAGGCCAACTTACTTTTACACATTGTTTGTTTTCTGTCAGATCTATGCATAGTTTTGCTTATAATGGATCTTTACACCTTTTATGGTTTAGTCTATGCAAACTAACATTTTATTGCTGTCTTTAATGAGTGAGAAGTAAAGCTCTATATTTAGTTCACAGTAAAGTAGAATGCTGAACACAGTATGCTCCGTATACCAGATTATTCACCAGACAAGAATCTTGTGCAGTAACCTACATTTATAAAATAAACATTTTAGGAAACTTTTGACCATTTCAAATAACATAGTTTGTGAGGTTGCCTATTGATATTGTAACAAGATTAATCCATTTTTTTTAAGTTTAGATGATTTTGACAATGTTTAATCATGGCATTTCTTACTGAACAATGTCACCAAAGCACTTTTCATTAAAGATTTTGTATTGCCTCTCTAGCACTTTGATTGAAATAAATGAAAAGCTGTGAGGACACAAATGTTTAAAGAAGTAGACTTTAGTAAACAAATCAGTAAACAAATTAGGGGAAGAAAACAAAGACCTTGAATGCCTTCTTGCCAGTATATGTTTTGTTTTTAGTTGATTTCTATTCTGGAGGAGGGGATGGGTGGGGGGAAGGATTGGAGTGGGGGATGGGGGTGATTGTTGGGAAGGAGAGAGGCTGGTGGTATGATGTTTAGTTTAATATTGCAATAGTTACACTAATTTATACATTTTTTAGCAATTCTAAAGGGTATTTTTTCACTGCCGGCATTCAGTAATTTTCAATCTCTTTATTGGACCAAAGTCGATTTTTGTAGAAATTGACTACTCAATTGATACTTTTACTTTCCTTGCTGTATTAGTTGTTACTTGTTGTGCTACATTTATGATTAATTTTGATGTTGGTTTTGTAATATTCAATTATTTTTGGTCATTTGCTTGCAATGAACAACTCTTCCAGCAGAATAATATGATATCTTTTTAATTTTTCTGTATTTGCTCCTACTTTTCAGGGTCGTGTGTGGGGCTTGTGTATTTTATTTACGTATTTCCTTTTGTTGTGGATTAAATCATTTTTAATGATATCAGCTTTACTTTACAATAAATGTTTGTTTTTGTAATGGTTTGTAGGCAAACTTTCTTTTGACATGTGAAAATATATTATGAGGATCTTGGTGAAATTTGTATTCAATTTCTACCTGTTATTGTTGGGGTGCTAACATTTGAAATTTATCCTTTTTATACTGACATAAGCTGCAATTGACAAGAGAAAATCTGTTGTATGTTTGCTATGTTTTTCATCCAATTTAAACGTATTTAATAGTAGAATGAAGCATATTGTGAACACACTGGTCATTTACATTGTAGGATGAAGCATATTGTGAACACACTATGGTCATTTACATTGTAGGATGAAGCATATTGTGAACACACTATGGTCATTTACATTGTAGAATGAAGCATATTGTGAACACACTGGTCATTTACATTGTAGGATGAAGCATATTGTGAACACACTATGGTCATTTACATTGTAGGATGAAGCATATTGTGAACACACTATGGTCATTTACATTGTAGAATGAAGCATATTGTGAACACACTATGGTTATTTACATTATAGAATGAAGCATATTGTGAACACACTAAGGTCATTTAAATTGTAGTATGAAGCATATTGTGAACACACTATGGTCATTTGCATTGTAGAATGAAGCATATTGTGAACACACTATGGTCATTACCATTATATAAACTGCTAAACCATTGCAGAAGAAAAGGTGAACCTTGTTCCATCCAGGGTCAAAGTAAAAGAGTGAAGAATAAAAGAAAACCAACCCATTCTTGTGACTGTGCATCTATGACATCACACCTGCTGATGGCAAATTTATGTTTCATATAATAGGTGACTATTTCCTGAATCATGTTGGTAGTGAATTATTTGTGATTCTGTAATACTTCTCGAGGGATAGCAATATTATATTATTGTGCTTAAAAGGCATCAATATTGACTGACATTCCAGCAGTGTGCTAAAATATTATGTGCTAAATTATTTTTTATGAGTTTGGGGTTTTTGTAGCAAGCTGAAGGATAATGTTACTGTATGTTTATGAGTTTTTCTGAAATTCTTATTTAACATGCCCAATTCAATACTACTTAAACTTGAGATTTGCGAGCAACTCAATTAGACCTGTTGATGTTGCAAACTTGCTAAAGCATGTGAATATTAAGAAATAATATTGAGGTGAATATATGCATGAATTGCCAAGAAAAATTAAATCTAACCTACAGTAATATTTACCAAATTTAAGGTTCAAAGACATCTAAAGATGGCTGATAGTAATCATGCATGTTGATTGTCCATATTTGTGTAATTGTACCTTGTATTTTGTTTTGATACTACTTGTAGTGATATTGTTCTACAAGTTTATTAGAATGAGAAATACAAGTTGTGCTATGAATGAAAATATCCCTTGTGTTTTCCTTCTTCCAAGATTTATAAAGTACTGAACTAAAATGTGGCCATCAAATGAAAGTCACCAACAGATATGGTATGGAGATGGTGGGGGAAGAACAAGGGTCACCCAAGAATTAGACTAAAATTTAGAAGGCTGATGTGACTTTAATCAATTCACCGTCCCCTTATTGATTTCTTGCCTTAGGCGGACATTGTTTCAAATGCAAACAAAGATTGTCAGGCCAAAATCTGCAGGAAGGGTGGGGTGGGGGAAGGGGGTTGCGGTCCCATGGCATTTGCATCTTGTCTTGTCTTGTGCAGACCATACATGAGCGAATGGATGAGATGAAAAAAAAAACTTGATAAATAGAGGGCAGCACAGAAGGTATTGCATCATGCTCAAATCAACACGTAAACACATGTGCATCGCATAGAAAAATCGTAGATCCCTAGTCCTTATGGCTGTCATTGATCTACACAATGTAAATTTCGCACTATACACAAACTTGAACGAAAGTACCGCTAACACAGTAACACACGCGAAGGTTCAACGCAATTCGACCGGAATTGTAGATTATCGTTTTTACTGCACTACAGCTTCGTGGAAGATGCCTACTATAGGTGTAAAGCGTGACTTGCTTTTCGAAGCTCTCGGTAGAGTTTACAGTGAGTTAGATTTTCTCATTGGTAGTGTCTTCAGAAAAACAAGACTAGCCCTAATCAAGGCCTACACTGTAGTGTTACTGATAGCCCTGGCCTAACGTTACAATTTACTAGGCCTAGTGCACTTTAGGATCGTACATGCAGCAAGGCTTATCAACATAATGCAACTGACCTTTCACAAAGTTAGACTTACAGTACTGTTCTTATAGTACTAAATAGCTTAACGCAATGGATACATGTGGAAATTCATAAGCTAGTCCACTACAATGTAAACATGTGATGGAGGCTTTTGTAACATTTTGTTATGTTTTGTTATGTGTGCTTCTGAGCTGGCCATATTTACAAACACAGTGAAACACCATCTTTACACTGTGCTACAGCACAAATATGTATTTTACATATAGCATTGAAATTTGACTTTACTCCTTTACTTTTGAAAATTGCCAAAGAGTGCTGTATCCCCCAATCTGATGCACAAATATTACAATAAAGGGTGTGAAGACTCGCGCACAAAGAAACGTCTCATGCTGGTAATCTGACCTAGTTACGAATGAGGTAACAGAAGTGTTAGACACCACCATCGATCCCAGAAAATACACACACAGCTTGCTACCGTCACTAGTGTAACTGGAAAGTCAATACATACAGCCACAGTCAATACCCACAACACAGTCTACATAGCAGCGTGGACATCTCAGCTCTAGATAAAAGATAACAAGGTATCACATTTCATTACTGTCTGCATTTTGTAGCGACAAGAAGAAAACGTCATTTGCAAGCAACGGAAAGTTATCTTTTTCAGAGTGCGGCACGCGGTTTGGGGCGAGTCTTCAATGCCTTTAAGTATGATCAGAGTAGGCCTCTCTCTGATTTCTTCTTCATGTTTCCTTTCTTAGCTGAAGAAGAGTTTGAGGAACTTTGCTTTGACTATGGGCTAGAACTTGATGAAGTGGTAAGTCTGAAGAACATTCTATACTTGAGAGGTGTTTTTGATATCTTTGACTTGGGATAGTTGTTACACGTTATGAAGATGTCTATATTTTTGTTTTGTTGTGCCATAGGTCCTTTAAGCCATCGTGCAAGTACTACACTGTATTACCTACTATTTTAAATCAAGAGAGTACTGCTCGTAATTTATGATTTGTTTTTCTCTTTTTAGACTTCGGAAAAATTGATGCTGGAGAAGGAACAGGGAACAGACAAATCGGATGGAGCTTCAGATGTGGTCATTTTCAAGGTTGAAGTTCCTGCCAACCGGTAATGCTATATCACACGCCTACATTCCATTCGTGATCTAGATAGCCAATGATTAGATTGATACAAAAAATAATTCTTTTCCCAAATTTGAATTTTTATAAGAAATATCAAATCATAAATGAACATGGTCAAAATTTCTGTGACCTTTAGTAGTCTTAGAATATGAATACTAATACTTGGAGAGTAGTTTGTTTTAAGATTTATATGTTTCTTTTCATGGCTTCCTTGATCTATTTATAGTATTTTGATTTTCATCATAGAGTGATCTCAGCTTTGACTTCTCTTCATCTAGTGGTTATACAAATTGCTATGTTTTGATCTTTTCCAGGTATGACCTGCTTTGTCTGGAAGGCTTGGCTAGAGCACTTCTAGTTTTCTTACGGAAGTTAGAGGCTCCTCGTTACACTGCCATCCCACCACCAGGTGGACTCATGCAAAAACTGACCATTCAACCAGCGGTGAGCTCACATTTACCTGAAATGTGTTTTATGTATGTATGTATGTATTTTTGATCCTCCTGCAAGCAGGAACTCGCAAAGAAGCCTCATTGGCTTATCAAAGCCGCAAGCTGACCGAAGTCAGTCTCTTACATTCATGTTTAACGTCCATGATTATAAATTGTCAATTTTCAACAACTCTGTAACTGGACGACATACATTACTCTTGGAGTGACTGGAACCGGGGACCTTATGAATTGAAGGTTCCCACGTTTAACCACTGAGCTAACACTCCTAGTGTTGTAGCACAAATATTGTATGCAGCTTATTCGCTGTTTCTTGTGAAACCTCTTTTGGAGTTGTTTCCAATAAATTTGTTGATACCTTTTGATACCAAAATCCCACATGCAATTCAATGTAGCTTGACTAGTCAAGTTTCATATCAGATGGGAAGTTGAAGGCAGAATTCTGGAATTTTCCACCTAACCTGAAGTGTTTTCAACTGGTATCAGCTGTATTGGTTTCATTATCTCTTAAGTTCACATCCCTTCAGCTCCACTTTTTTATCATGCAAGTCATTAAATATTGCACTGTTTCCTAGAAATGGAGTGATGTAATTCATCTTGCTTTAATTGTGCAATCATCTTGTTTTGAGCCTGACTATTTAAGTATAAAATCAACTGGTAGCTTTATGTACTTTGTGTGACACAGGACAAAATCCTCTTCCAGCTCCTACGTCTCAAGAATAAAAATTAATGACACGACTACTATTATGGCTGATAGTACACATCAGAAGTATGATGCAATAACATAATGAAGAAAACTATTGTCCCCTAGCTCCCCAGGCTATCCATTTACTCCCATCGTTTTGTCATAAGTTACATAATCCTTTAATGTTAAGATGATTTGTTTCTGTACTGCATTCCCATATCATCAGACAGCAGAGGTGAGACCACACGCTGTGGCGGCCATTTTGAGGAATGTTTCGTTCACTCAGGAGAGATATAACAGTTTCATCGAGCTTCAAGATAAACTACATCAAAACATATGCAGGTGAAGCAACGTTATCTTACTTAGATAAGTTTGACCAAACTGAACAGAAATAAAAGAACTAATATGAGATATCATTCTAGATTATAAAACTCAACAGTTTGTTTTGTTTCTTGCAAAGTAGTAAATTAGGTGTACTTTATAAACAGCTGTTTGACTTATAGTTGCTTTTTCAGTTGATCTTGTCGAAATTGTCAGTAGCATTCCATCAAGATCCCATGACAAGGTTATCCACTAGCTTCACTAGTCAAGTGATGGTTCATTTCAAGTAATAAAGCCAAACTCCAATTTTTAGAAATCTTACAGTTTGCTTTTTCCGTGTGATTAGTAACGACATCATTTTTTTGCTCATTAAATTTTGTTTTTCAAAACAAATCTATGAAGGTTGTTTTATTTGATAGGTGTGTGATAATTGCTGACTACATGCATTATAAGGCTTCTTTAAGTATCGTGTGCTAGTTGCATAATAATTTTGTTGACCTTTTGTAGATTCAAATTTCTAATTACATGCTTTTATTAGGATTTGTAAGCCAGATAAGTGCACACTTTGTTGATGTGTTATTTTTTTTTTGTATTCAAATATTTTTAATCTGTGATAAAATCAAAGTACTCTGAAGTAGTCTTTGTTTTTGACTTTCCTGTTTAAAAATTGTCGAAATGCTTCCATTTGAAATTGAAGTACCTGAATTTGTTATTCAGGTGAGTGTCGGCTTTTGTGTTGTGTCTCTTCGGGTGTGGTCAAACTTTCTTAACTACTTTTTAGTTGAAATTCTCAGAAAGTATTGTTTGTTTAGGGGATTGATAATTTGTACTACTGAATTCACCATTTTAAAGTTTCAGTTGAAATGCTCCCAGCCTGAGAAATACCAGCCATTACAACATATGTTTGAAATTTGATTAAAGTTTCAGTTGAAATGCTCCCAGCCAGAGATATACCAGCTGTTACAACATATGTTTGAAATTTGATTAAAGTTTCAGTTGAAATGCTCCCAGCCAGAGAGATACCAGCTGTTACAACATATGTTTGAAATTTGATACACAGGAAGAGGTCATTGGTTGCCATAGGAACTCACGACTTGGACACTCTTCAAGGGCCATTCATATACGATGCTCAGCCTCCAGATGAAATCAAATTTAAACCTCTCAATCAGGTTTGTTAGCTAAACATTAATGTGTCTTTCTTGTTTTGAAAACATGTGAAATTCTGATGCATTGTAATAACAAAACATGCTGTATGCAACTTAAAATGTTGATGACTTTCAAGACAAAAGAGCATTGATCAAGGTTTCCTCCAGAACATTTACAAAGTAGACATTGATAACAGTTCTGTATAAAGCAAATTCATTTTTGTGAGATGTGAAGGCTAATTTATATATTGAATTATGTAAAACAGTTGTGTTTTAAATAGCAGATTCATCATTTCAAAAGCAGGGGAAATATTTGAAAACAAAAGTATTAATTCAATACAAATTTCTCTCTGTATTTTGCAGACCAAAGAGTACACAGCTACAGAGCAGATGACACTTTTCTCAGGAGATAGCCACCTGAAGGCTTACCTTCCAATCATACGAGATAAACCAGTTTATCCAATCATCTATGACAGTAATAACATTGTCCTCTCAATGCCTCCCATTATCAATGGTAAGTTCATTGGATTCTCTAGATAAAGGGACAAGGGAGGGGGAAGGGATAGACCACTGGTGAGTACGTTTGAGGTGAAACCTAAAGAACAGCAGAAGGTTCTTAAAAGAGTAAGAACATCAGGGCCTACATTAAGAAATGTTGTTTTTAATTAACATAGCATGATCAAGCCACTTCATCGCAATTAAACATGATTTAGGACTTTGGATGAAACAAAGCAAAACCTGTTTGATATTCCTTCTTCAACACCACAGTTTACTGCAGAAGGTGATTTTGCACGAAGAATTTGAGCAATAATCAGATGAATGTGCAATATTTTAAATGTGTTTGTTTTACAGGTGATCATAGTAAAATCAAACTTACTACGAAGAATGTCTTTATCGAATGCACAGCCACAGATGTTAACAAAGCTAAGATTGTCTTAGATACACTTGTTACTATGTTCAGCCAGTACTGTGCAGAGCCTTATATGTAAGTACATCAATCTTATCTACTCAATACTAATATCAAATGAGTATGGTCCTTGATAACACGCTATGGATGTACTCTGGCTTCTTACTAGTACCCCCTCCACCAAACAAATGGTTCCTGGCATATGGTCATTAGGTGAAAATTAGCGGTTGAGCCCCCCAACCAAACAAATGGTTTTTAGGGAATACCTCTCCTTGATGCTGGATTGCTCAGTTCATTAAACACAGCATTTATTCTGTAGTCACTAGTCACAATGAAAAATATCCAAAACATTCTTAATATATATATTGTTGCAGGATTCAATGCTACTTTGTTACGTAGATTTAATTATTTTTATACTATCATTAGTCTATATATATATATTTTTTTTGGGGGGGGGGTTGTTTTTGTCTAGAGTGGAGTATGCAGAAGTTGTTTATTTCTTTCTCCTTGTGTTTTACTAGAGTGGAGCAGGTAGAAGTTGTTTATCCTGACGGTAAATCCTTGGTTTATCCAGAGTTGAAGTATTGGCATCAAGAGATTTCTGTAGATCTCATTACCAAACGCATCGGTATTAAGTGAGTAGTAATTACACAAATAAGACATTACAAGACAATGTGAAATGATAGTACCTTTAAGACACGATCATCACAATCATTTTAAATCATTGAATTTGCCCCAAAAATGTGTTATTAAACTGCATTATTTACGGAAAGATGACATGCCTGACAACCTAACGTTACCTTTATTTCACTAAAATTGCACCAGTAATTATGAAATGAGGCATAAATATCAAAGGCTTGCAAATGACAAAATAAATCTTTACCAAATATTTGTGGCACACAAATTGTTCTTCATTGAACATAAATGGCTTTGTTACTCTAATTTAGGAGCAAGCGAAAAGGTTATAACCACATAGATCTCCCAGTTAGATACAGACATCTCCAGAACTTTATTTGTGAATACTGCATAGCTTGGTCAGAATGACAAAGCTTTATAGACCAATGTGAAATTCAGTTTAAAATAAAGTGTAAGATTCTGTTTTGGCTGGATGTCTGTTGATTAAATTAACTTGTAAGTTTCAGGAGTAACCGACAGGCATGATGTGTGGTCGGATCAATAAAACACAATGGAAATGTGAATCACATAATGTCTGACAATCTATAAGTGTTTGACCAGTAAAATACATGTAACAATTTGTTGGATTCTTAGCTATAGCTCTGCTCTTGAGTACAGGAACAGTCAATTAGGCTTTAGAAAGAACTTAATACCACTTCCAACCACCTGCAGATGTCTCATACGTGGTTTGTAAATATTGTACTGCTGCATTGCTGGAGTAAGAACCCAAGATTAAATGATATTGGATTTGGTTTCGTTAACAGAGAGAGTCCTGACTGTGTTGCTGAACTGTTAACCAAGATGTGCCTGACCAGTGAATTAGTCGGAAAGAAGAAGGACCAGGTCAAGGTTGAAATTCCTCCAACTCGTCATGATATCCTTTGCTAATTACTTTAAAATATCGTTCATTTTTAATTTTCATACTGTCTGGAAACTTTGTGAGAAGCTGGTCTTTCCAGTAATTTGCATAAATCGAATGATCGTAGAGCAGTACTCATAATCATAGAGCAATATTTAGAGCAATAGAATAATCATAGAGCAATACTATTTATTTACAAAGCAGACCAGTGTTTTTAATTAGGATGGTTATCATGTTTGAAACAGTTTTCCTTATTGAACTTCCAATTAACTTTAATAGACTTTATTGAACATTATTATATTAACAAATACATTTTGTCTCTGATACTCTATTCCATTGTAATGAAAATAAGGAAATGTTTAAAGGTAAAATACATGTGATATAATTCAACATTCCAGGAAGCTTATTGGACCAGTTCAGGCTGGACTAGAGATAAAGTCCTTACATAGTCTAGTCCAACTGCATCTATGACATAATTTTAATCAGAGGGTGGGGTGGGGTGGGTTGGGGTGGAGTGGCTTGTATGCTTTTGATAAGTTGACTAGTAGCAGTTAAACAAGTAAGGCTTAGGTGGAACACGGTCTTGATATCACATATAAAATGAATATCAACACAATATCTCCATTGTTTCAATTTGCATTCTCTACCAATTATTCCTTTAACATGTTCTATGTTCACATGTCATCCATGCTTGTGATATCATTGAAGATGTAGCTGTTGCCCACGGTTTCAATAACATCACAGAACGCATTCCTCCAGTGACCACCATCGGCAATCAATTCCCTGTCAACAAACTGACTGACTTGCTCAGGTTAGATATAGCAGCAGCTGGGTTTACTGAGGTTCTCACTTTTGCCTTGGTGAGTACACTACTATGGATATACCTCTCACTGACATCTTGCAGGGAAGTGTTTTATATTTGTGTTAAAGGATATTCAAATGTCATACACAGTTTATATATACAGAGACTTAAAGCTGAACCCCTTTGTGTGTAATTTGCTACAATCTTATGGCATACTCCCCAACCATCAAAGGAAAGACCGGAAGTACAAGCTAAGCATTGCAATCATATACATCAGATCATTATTACAAAACAAAAAGGTCATAGAAATTAGCCTTTTTAACAGATTTAACAGCTCAACATCAACATCGTACAAAACAAGAGATAGAATAAAAACTAAAATGCAAATTCCTAGGTATTAGAACATAATCACAAAACAGTTTACAGGTTTGGTAGGTTGATTTCTTATTATTAGAAGTTCAGAGTTATACTTCTCGTTTTTGATTTGTTTATATTAGTAAATCAATAATATCATGCAGTGAAATCAATACAGAAAGTCACTTCAATTGAAAGTCAAAATGTTGAAATGCAAAATGATACTTTTGCAGTTGTTCAATAAAGTTATAATATGGATTAATTTTAGCATGCATGTTTTTGTTTTCTAAATAATTGCATGTTTGCATGTGGATTGTGAAATTAGTTTTGGTTGAATCTAAGTTTCCAATGCACATCTCTGATAAATAACATTGTTATTTTTTCCCCTCCCTCTCTTTGTTTTGCCAGTGTTCAAGAGAGGATGTTTCTGAAAAAGTAAGGCATAAGCTAGCAGATGTACCTGCTGTTCACATTGCCAATCCCAAAACTGCTGAATTCCAGGTAAGCTTTATGAAGTCATTACCAAACGAAAACAACGTCTGAAACTCAGTAAAAATTTATCAATGAATCCTTTGGAAGAATTTAATGTGTGTTTGTGTGCATATCAATGTGTTTGTGCATATCTATGTGTTTGTGTGCATATCTATGTGTTTGTGTGGATATCTATGTGTTTGTGTGCATATCTATGTGTTTGTGTGCATATCTATGTGTTTGTGTGGATATCTATGTGTTTGTGTGGATATCTATGTGTTTGTGTGCATATCTATGTGTTTGTGTACATATCTATGTGTTTGTGTGGATATCTATGTGTTTGTGTGCATATCTATGTGTTTGTGTGGATATCTATGTGTTTGTGTGCATATCTATGTGTTTGTGTGCATATCTATGTGTTTGTGTGGATATCTATGTGTTTGTGTGCATATCTATGTGTTTGTGTGCATATCTATGTGTTTGTGTACATATCTATATGTTTGTGTGCATATCAATGTGTTTGTGCATATCTATGTGTTTGTGTGCATATCTATGTGTTTGTGTACATATCTATATGTTTGTGTGGATATCTATGTGTTTGTGTGCATATCTATGTGTTTGTGTGCATATCTATGTGTTTGTGTGCATATCTATGTGTTTGTGTGCATATCTATGTGTTTGTGTGCATATCTATGTGTTTGTGTGCATATCCATGTGTTTGTGTGGATATCTGAATGTCAATCAGCATGATGGGAGGGTGTTGGGGGAGAGTAGTGTTTTTGTAGCATCTGTTCTGATTAATGAAAGTATTTGACACTCTTAATTATACAGAAATTGCCTTCTTTTCCCTGTTTTATAAAACATTATATTTGTACTACTTTGATTCCTTTGTAGATTGCAAGAACCTCCCTTTTGCCTGGAGTCTTAAAAACCATCAGCTGTAACCGTAAGATGCCTCTACCAATGAAACTATTTGAGATATCAGACATAGTGGTCAAATCAAAGGAAAAAGATGTGGGTGCCCAGAATCACAGACATTTATGTGCTGTACATTACAACAAATCTCCTGGCTTTGAGGTTAGTAGAGTATTTAACAATATTCAAATAGTTGATATGACTATGAATAATTAATATTAATATGAACAATTTATATGAATATATCATATGAATATAGCAGTGTAATAGTTATGGAGATCAAATGTGTATATAATGTAGGTATTTAGGAGCAGAAATTCTGCAGATGCTACGTGGGTTAGGGAAGCCTCGCAAATCTAACCGCCATGTCCGGGCCGGTGGATTTTTCCGCGGCTATAATGAGCACAGCCACAAGCAGATAATGAGTCACACTTGAGTGCACACTCTCTCCAAACCACCCTCCAAGCTATACAGTTACATTCACAGCCGCGGTCAAGTTTTTACTAAGCCGATTTGAACACAATAGTGAGTTGAACAAAACATCATAGCTAAGTCTCAAGGTATTCAAACGTTTCAAAAAGATAGTATGTTTATACGCCGTATTTTATCCTACTGCAGAAGCAAAACTTCTGTGAAAAATAAGTAAGGAAATGTGAATTTACACTGCAGGAATCTAAAATGCTATCTTTCTTATTTTCCCAGTCGGCCAAGTAGGAACAAAAAGTTTCGTTGCCTTTTTGCAAGGACATTAAGTTTCCTGAATTTTTAAGATTTAAAAATCTAAAAAACTGAAATCACAATCTCACTTCTTGTACACGTGCACATAAGCGTGAACCAGAGCCTAACATACGGGAGACTTTAGAATAATCCTACTAAGTTGTATAGAACAGGACCTAAACTACCTACTGTAGCTAGGTGAAAAAAAATCGGTTGACTGTAGGAAATTTTTCGCACTCCAGCGAAGCTGTACTTTTTTTTAGCCAGCTAGATCGTAGACATCATGAGGATTGAACAAATGACGATAATTTCTTGTGAAAGAAATTTAAAATAAATGTGGAAAAAATGCGATTATCCTTTCTCCGTTTTAAGTGTAAATGTTATTCTAGCATTAAAGAAAGTTGAAAGAAATAAAGTTTATCAACTTCATTTACTGACTTTTGAACTTCGTAAAAAAAAACGTCCTTTACTACTCTGAAAATCAGTAGAGAAATTAGCAATTGTGTACGAACAGTAAGTTGGTACACCTTTCAAATTTTACGAAAGATCAAGCAAAATACTTTCGAAAAATTCACGCGAAACTGGCATATCGTGCTAAATGCAATTAATGTCATGTAGCCAAGGCTCTAGTACACCCATTTATGAATAAACCATATGACCACATCTGGCGGGGGGAAAAGAAAGTATTTTCTAGAATTTCCACCCCAAAAAAAAGGAAAAATTAATATCCTACCATAGTTAAGTGTATAGTAAATAGCCTAACCACTTCGCCGGTTATGGATCTCACGTAACAATAAAAAACACAACTAATTGTATTTTGCGAAGTTGACGTTTTCTACAAGGACATGGAAACAATATTTAGCATTCAGTAAATCATGCCAAGTGGCCTAAAACATGGGATTAAAAGGTTTACTTTCATAAAGATAGCCATACTGTAGCTATTGGGGCCTTGATATCGTGCTATGTCCGTATGGTATAGACTCGTGTATCATGGGGAATAGAATGTTTTGTTCATGCGGAGGAGTCGGTTGGCTTGAGGTGTGTTTTACTTACCTTAATGTTACGGGGATATATACTTTTCTTGAACGTCTAAGATAATATTTCGCATAACTTTACCGATCCTTTACTGACTTACCTAATTAATTCTAGAGTGGAGCCAAAATAGTTTACTCCATGAAAAGTTTTTTGGAAACGTGCCAAAAATGTTAACAAACAGGTGTTAAACAGGGGGGGGGTTATGTTTGGCAGTATGCCTACGATGATATTTAAGTAGGGGTAAACACTGCAGTTGTAAACTGATGTACGTATAGTAAAATTTTCACCGAATAGTAACTTATATCTCTAACCACATGGCAGCCTAACACACTAAGTCAATGGGAAAATCAAAACCATCTGTTTATTCGTTGAATTTGTGTCGCAGTTAGCTTCAGAGATCAACGTTATGGTCGATGTTCTCTCTTTAACATACATATGTGGCATAGCTTAACTATTGTTTTGTTTAAATTCTGGTTTGTCAATATGGGTTTTCTGAAGCTCTTGGGGGCATATATTTAATGCAATGGCTGATTCAGTTTTTAATTAATAGTTACGTACCACTCGTTGAACAAGGCTCATAATATATAGGCTGCTTTTATCGAACTTTCGAGTAGCGGAGTTTCACAATTGTTCATAAGAGACCCAAGATATTTTATTTGTGAGGTTTGATAACATGGAAGATTTGCAAGAATTATATAAAGTACTGAATCTCGGACATTTGGTAGTGACGGATTTTAGTGTATAAGTCACTTTGCAACATAAACTACCACTCTATTGACTGTCAAAACCGCAAAAGTTAATCCGGTCACTTGGCCAAGTTTGCTCATTGTTTGTGAAGAATAACCAGCCTTGTGTTGTCAGGACGCTGTGCTCATTACTCCGGCTGGCAACCAGCGTGTGTGCATTCAACCATGGGACCAATATGTACATGCATAATGAGCAAGGAGTGCGAGATTTCCGCCGGCCCGGAACCGGCGGTTAGATTTGCGAGGCTTCCCTTAGTAGTGGTTGTGGTTGGGGAGTGGATGTGAATATGGTTCATTTTAATTTAATGCCTAGACGTAGTATTATATTTAATTTTTGAAATGCTTCATTTTTAAGGTCATACACGGCTTACTGGATAGGATCATGCAACTTCTGGAAGTTCCTTTCTCTAAAGAAGATGGTTATTACCTGAAGGCTTCAGAGAGTGAGTACTGACATTAAAAGAATGTCACTAAATTATGAATATTGAAAAGTCATTAAACGAAAGCATTAACATTAAATCATGGTTATTGAAAGTCATTAAACGAAAGCATTGACATTAAATAATAAGTGGTGAAATGAAAAGATTGAACCTAAATTGTTTAACTAACTGCTATCATCTGCAGTAGTCATTGATTCAGTTTGTATAAAGTTGCCCGATTTGGTTGTGAATCAGAAGCGGTGAATTAGTTGCTTGCCATTATTTCCTTGGGAGACCAAAAGTGGTCAGAAAGATATTGTTGCTGTGTTGAAGTTTCTAATGTTGTTGGGATGCTTTGAATATAGTTGCAGTGTATTTTGTGTTGTGATATTGTTCCTCCTTGGATTTTGAGTTACTCATTTTAAATGAAATAAAAATTCAGTCTGTTCATTGTTTTGTCACTGTTTTCCTTAAAACATTCTCTTTCCTAGATCCTACTTTCTTCTCCGGTCGATGTGCAGAGTTGATTGTTCGTGGCAAATCAATCGGATTCTTTGGAGTAATTCACCCAGAAGTCCTCTCAAAGTTTGAGCTTCCAAACCCATGTGCTGCCCTAGAGATAACCATTGAACCGTTTCTATGAAAAATGAAAACATAACTTAGTGTATGTTATCTTTACACAAGAATGGGAGTACATATTAACAGGTGTATTGATTCATAAAGTGCATGTCTGCAAAGAAACACCATGCCTCCTTTGGCAGTTGATAGCTAGCTGGGATTAAACTTCAGTCATACTATGTATGTAAATTTAGTACTGCAAAATGTTATTATTATTGCAAAATAAAATCATGATATGATCTACTTACATGTCCAGAACTAGATTGAGCCCTGTATTGGTTGGTAGTGTTTACCAGGATGTTGCTATGAGCTATTGTAATTTGTTATGTACTAATCTTTAATCTGAGACAATGGTTATTATTTATGATTAATTAGTCACCAATTTTGGCAGATGAATTCTTTCAGTTACTGGAGTCTTATAAGAGTACGGATGAAACTTTCATTGTAAAGGAAGTTGGTTTATATTTGGTCAATTTCAATTGGTGGAATCATAATTTTGCTGCAAAGCACTAGTTGATCCACATATATATTATGTATAACAAACTAGTAAACTAGTCACAATAATGGACCATGGCCTATCTAGGATAAGGCTGTCCTTTCACCAGGCATACCTACATGTATTTTAAATTTATACAATTATGAGACTTTTTGACCTTAGCAAGGTCCTTTCAATTGTCAGACTGAAAAAGCTTAAAGTTCTGACAATAAAGTAATGCTAGGATTTAACACCAGTAACCTCAGAAGGTCTGACAATGAAGTAATGCCAGGATTCAACACCAGTAACCTCAGAAGGTCTGACAATGAAGTAATGCCACGATTCAACACCAGTAACCTCAGAAGGTATGACAATGAAGTAATGCTAGGATTCAACACCAGTAACCTCAGAAGGTCTGATAATGAAGTAATGCTAGGATTCAACACCAGTAACCTCAGAAGGTCTGACAATGAAGTAATGCTTGGATCTCAACACCAGTAACCTCAGAAGATTTTAACACTGTGTAAACTTGCATCTTCAATAATCGATAAGCAGTCTGTTAGTAGTGTGAGTGAATTGTTTAATCCTTTCCAAAACAGGCATACCTAATATGTAAGAACTAGTAGTGTAAAATTATTTACACATAGCATCTTCAACTCTAATTTAAGGGTATACTCTTAGGAGTTTGTAAACCTGGTAAGTTCCGTATACTTCATTTTACATAAAGGAAAATCAATTAGAAGGCTTAAAGTCTTGCATACTTTGATGCCCATTCAGGGGTCAAGAATATTAGTTTCAAATATGGTTCAAAAATAAGAAGAAGAAAAAAGAGAAAAAGAAAGATAGGTAAACTCTACTTGCAAGTTTCTTGCTTCCTTTGTTCATTTTTATCAACATATGTCTTCTTGTTTGCTTGCTGTGGGCAGAGCAGTTTATGCCTCAGGAGACGTCTCAGTGTGATTCAAGGTGAGAACCTGAAGTCACAAAAAGACTGGTTAACAAATCTTGGTAGATGTGTAAGGGTCTGTTGCACACATGTGTCCAAATATTGATGGTGCTGGTAGTGTTGAGGGTTGCTAGAATGAAGAGAGGGTCACTGTCACTTCTTCCAAGCTAAACAGTTACTGCTAAAGCATCTGTTGACTGACTAAAGAAAAAGTTAATCACCTTCCAAAAACCCGTTATTAAATTGTATGATATTTTGGTGTCATTTGAGTATGGTGGGAAAGTGTCAGGCTTGTGAACCACAAAGTGCTCATATATCCACTGATGAAAGGAAGTTAATGTTGATCATAGTGCCCATGATGTCTATGGGGTTTCAAAAATCTATGCCAAAGGTTATTGGAAATCAAACAGCAATAGTTTATTTTCAAAGCCTGTTGATAGGTTGTGAAAGTAATATATAAGGCAATTGTAAGATGAGAGGAGTTCAGTTTTGTCACAATGTCAACAAATGGCAGTAAGCTCTTTGGTATGTTGTACACCATTGCTGTGAGGCACTTGCTAACTACAAAACTCTGAAGCCCTGCCCTACCCCTCCTCTGCAAGAAAAATCGATGAAAGATATGAAACTACTCTGACAACTTGCACAAGACTGGGTTGGACAACCAACCGAGCCGAAAATAGAGGGAGGGCGGTAAACAATTATATACTGAAAACAGATACCCCCTGCTCCCCCCCCCTCCCCCGAATTTTTTCCCCCAAACAGGTTTGCAATTGTGTGTAAATAGTCACTCATGATTGTCAGAAAAGTTGCGTCATCACCATAAAAACATTAACTTTGAGGTTACCAAAATGTCTTGCAAGATGTACCAGTTCAAAATTAGTTTTTCGTATCTTTTGAACTGGTTTGCCATATTTAGCACACTAGTTTGTTTTAATTGTATGATCTACTATTGTTGTTTGATTGAAGTTTTTTTGTGAAGGCATTAATCAAAAAACCTCGTACAGTGAAAGTTTTGTACAGGGTGCATCAAACATGTGCTGTACGCCTATATGTATTATAACGCTGTACACAGTGCAGTGACGGAAATGTATCATACTGCAGACTTTACTGTGTTGCGTGTATTCATTCAAGACTCGTGAACTCGCGAGGTGAAGTTGATTTTAGCGTACCCATTCCACGAAAGGAATTCCGATTTCAATAGAACGGATCACGGTCCTTGGATAACGTAAACACAATGGAATGTAGCTTATGTATCATAAGTAAGGTCATCCAAGCATTACAAGTAAAATTAGGGCGTTTGAAGGGAAATCCCGTAACTAGACTTAACTAAGTGTCAGTGTGTTATTCAGTGTATGTCTTCGAACTTCCAAGCGATGGTCATGATTGGTGCTGACGTAACGAGCAATCTGATTGGCAGAAAACTCTGCAATTGCAAACCTGTTTCGGAAAAAAATATTCGCCCCGTCCACAAATCTCTGTGCCCATGGTCTGGAACAAAACTAGTACGATTGGCGTTCCATATCTCGGTGCATGGAACGCGACATATGTAATTTGCGTGCAATTCAAGCTTAACTACATATATACACGAGCTCGGCTATAGGCCTACTGAGTAAACCACAGTAGGACTAGGAGGACTGAATCTTCGGTAATTTGTCCAAGGACCACTGAACTATTTTAGTTCAGTGACAAGGCCTGTCGCGTTAAACTGGTTACATATTACCAGATTAGACGCCACTGCCTCCGCTGACAAGGTGGGGGCAAAGAGGAAGGAAAATGTCTTCAAACTCGCGACATGGAAGTCAGGACATGGATGTACTTCCATCTGTCTTAGATAAGCAAATAACGGTCAGTTTAACACACACTAAGCCTAGCCTATGCCTTTTAAGAATCAGTGGCGACTGTCGGTTTAAGCCGTACACTGTGTCAGTAAAACTAACGTTGCCTAACTGAGCCTAGACTAACTTATAATTGTTAGGACTACATATTATTATATAATACTTGAAAGTCTAGCATATGCTACAACCTAGTAGCCTAGTACTAGGATGGTGACTTCGAAGTTCGCCCACTTAAGACTTAAAACACCCCAAAACTAAATCTTCTGGTGTAAATCATTTGAAAATATACTTCATATGGTGGGAGAATTTTGTTATAGTACGATACACGGCCAAACTTTCTTTCCTGCAAACTGTTTTCACGTTGTTTTCCAAGAAGATTCTTCGTGATTGTGGAACTGGTATTTCTTGCTAGAGTATTGCGAATTTCGGCCACGCAACCTACAGTGTGGCGCTGGTAAAAATTGGTGGCGCTGTTGCTCTTTCAGTAATTATAACAGACTTCATAGATCTTCGTCATTTTATTGACAAATATGTAAGTAATTTCTTGCACACGGGTCATTTTGGAGAGAAAATAACTGTAGCTTCGTACTTTTTGGTGAAATTTGGCTCTTCCTGTAGGTTTTCATGGTGAAAATCGTGTATTTCTTAGGGTGCCCGAACTTCGCAGTATGGCGAACTTCGCAATACTGACTATACTACTATTACTAAGTTTCAAGTTTATGTGTGTAGGTCTAACTAAGTCAAGGAGCCACTTCATAATCATAGCCTAAGGTCAATTACAGTACACCGTTATGCATTCATATTACTAGTCCTACTCAACAAGGTGCTAGATGTATGGCCCACAACTAGCCTATAGCCAAGTTACTGTGATATTTTAACAAGTTACCCTGAAGTTTTTTTTGGGACAGGAAATGCATTAAGTCCTGAAGGTAGCAATTCAAGGTCAAATGAAAATATTTGTGCCATGACAAAGAGGCAGTCAACAACATATATTATTAGTATAGCTAGTAGCCTAATAATGATATTTAAAATATCAATAATACATTCATATCAATATATGCAAGTTCATGGTCAGTTCACCTCTGAAGCAAAGTGAAGAAATTAGGTTAGTTGCAACAGAAGAATAAGTGATTTGATTTTCATGTTTTCAAGAATGAAAATAAATGATACAAACTGTTTGACCTTTTGAGTTATGCCTTTTTGCTCACATGGACCTTTATCAGCCTGGATGCCACATTTTAGTTCTAACTGTCCTAAGAAATGGAGAAACCTTTACAACTGTGATTTGTTCATTTGAGCACAGAAAGGTTAATTGTTCATAGTGAATGTTCAGTAACTCAACCACTCTGATTTGGTGTATTAAACTTGAACTTCAAATCTGGTACCTTTCAAAATTATTTTTCTTTGAAAAGGAGGGGGAACCCATCAACTTAGTCCTCTCCCCAGGCCACAACTTGTCCCTCCTTCCATCAGATAACATTAAGAAACCACATGTAGACAGCACAGGGATTTAGTGTTAATTTTAATCTTGTATATTGTGAAATAATTTTAGACAAACAAGGCTTGGTCTGTTCAGTATCAGAAAAGAATATCAGTGAATAACTGCTTTGTTAAATATAAAGTATTTATGTTTAAATATAGTCTTCAATGATGAAAATTACTAGTACACCTGCTGAAAAGTATGTGATGTGTACAGTACATAGTACAGAAGGGCCTAGTTTCTCTAGCCCTTACACATAGACAAGCTGTCACTGTAATGTACTAACAGTTCTACAATACTGGCAGCTCTGCCAGCTATGTACTCTTTGTCCTATTTATTATCAACACGCAAACAACTCAAATTCTTTTTACTACACAAACCACTCAAATGGTACATTAAATGCATAGAGTGGCTTTACAATGTGACACCCTTGATAACAGGTACACACAAGGAGTGTTAACTTCCGCCCAAATATTGTTGTTTAGGGAATACTTTGCAAACAGACAAAGATGCATAGATTTTAATAGTATCACAGAAACTGAGCAGGCAGAAAACCGACACGATTTGTTTGTGTGGAGAACGCAAGGCCCACTTTAAAGTCTAAGGTCTAGGAAAACGGCTAAAAGGAAAACAAGGAAGTGGTTAACTTGTCTACAATGGAAGAAGGAAGCTTCAATTAGAATTCTCAGTTCTTTTACAGATTACTTCACCCATTTCCTGGATTTATACTGTTATCCAACATATATGCGCTTAGGGAAATGTTTCCTTGCTTGGACTTTGTACTGAAGACATAAAAGTGAAAGTATAAATCAATCTCATTCTGGCAGATTCTAATCAAATTATCGTTGAAAGCATCTAGTTGAATGATACAACTAAATCACACTGAAGAATCAGATAAATTATCATAACCTGTGAACTTCAAAAGCACTTTTGATCTCTTAGAAGTACAAAGTACTGTATAGGCTACCATCTTAAATGAGTAATTGTGAATCCATGTTAGTTTCTACAACGAATGGTTCTTGCCATTACTTTCCACCCTAAAACCATGCGTTTCCTCCTTGACAGAAAGAAACATTTTTTGCATTTAGCAAAGTATTCAGTAAATCCAAATGCTGTTATTCATGCATATTAATGAGGTATAAGCCTATTTGTCTTTTAAGTTTATTGCGTTGATTAATTGTGTGGGATGTCTTTGCATCAGTGTCAGTCAGGGCCACTTTATGTCTCAAATTGATTAAGTTGTGTATTACTGAATTGGAAAAAGAAGATTAAATAGTCTAAATAAATAATGCATCATTTTAAATTACAGTTGGTATCCTTCCATCTATTTATTACAGTTTTGTTTTACAGGAATAACATTGTTTTGTCATTCTTAAATTGTGTTACCACCACGCTTAAATGTTTGGAATCTTGTAATCGTAACGTGCACTTTTGCTAAAACTGACATCTTTCTCACAGGTCAACAATTCCTTAACTTTATTTTAAAGGACATCAATAGTGGTTTCAAAGATAAGAAATAGCTCAAACTTATCCAATATATCTGGATATTATGACTATCCAAAGTTTAACAGTTCTTATGAGTTCTTTTTTCTCTCTCTCTTCCTTCAATTTGTATAAAATATATGATAGGTTCATAATCATACCATGTCTATTTTCAATATTATTTTAGGAAGAACTTGAAACTTTGAATAGAGCAGCAGAAGATATTAATACAATGGAGCTGCTTTTGGGGGTGAGTTTCCAGGATGTGATTTCCTTTTACTTTCTTAATATGCTGCTAAGACTGAGCTTACAGTACTATCGACTGATTACATGATAACAGTTTGAGTCATTGCAGTCATGTTTGAATGATATACTGTACGTCTCAGGATTCAGGGACATATATTGTACAGACATTTGTATTACATAGAATTTAGTCTGAATTTAACCTGGTGGATACTGTACTGTACAAAACAGTTTGCATCAGGAGACCTTACATACTTTGATAGCAGTTGAAGTTGTCAATATCTAATATATGTTAAGGAGGAAGTTGACGTTGATTTATTGACTGGTAGAGCTATGTGCTTCCTCATTGTAAATAGGTTGTAGTTCCCCTTAGAAATGTGAGTGTTGGTTGCTCAGATTGTAAATATAGGACTAAGGGTTGTGGTTGATCCCCATGAGATCATATTGACTTAGACCTCTGGGAATCCCTTAAAAAGCAGTCCAGAGGAAGCTACCAGTAGTACATCAAGAATATTTTGTGGTGAATTTGTTGAAAAGAAGACTATAGACAAACAGACAGACAGACAGAAAGACCAGCTAACTTAATGCTTTGATTTAAACAAATATGCATTATGCAGAGGCCCAGTTGGGAAGTCAAAAACACACAATTGTTTTGACTGACTGAATATTTGCTGTTAGAGGTGGTACTGTGGTGATATCATACCCTCTCCTTCAACTCATAAATTGTCAACTGATCTGATTGAATACATTTGGCTTTGGTTTGTTTGCATAATATATATGTAAACACTTCCATTTTTGAGGTAAACAGAATTAAACCATGAATTTGAAACCATCCTTTAGATGTGTTATATCCTGGTTATTTTTAAAACTGGTTTCTCTCAGCTCATATCTTAGGAAATGTTTTAAGCCAGTTGATGTTCAGTTTTCATTTCATATTTGGTTTTGCTTAAATTGTTAATTTTCCTCTTATACAGTCAAATACAGTCATTAGTGGTATTTTATCACATGACATTCTGAGCACCAAAGTTTGAGTATATAATACAGTATTTCGAAGCTCCAGCAAATCTTTTCGTATTAATAAGTTAATTTTGTTTCACTATACTGTAGTAAATAGCAAATTATGATAACCACAAAC
This sequence comes from Apostichopus japonicus, assembly GCF_037975245.1. Classification (NCBI taxonomy): domain Eukaryota; kingdom Metazoa; phylum Echinodermata; class Holothuroidea; order Aspidochirotida; family Stichopodidae; genus Apostichopus; species Apostichopus japonicus. Next base: position 18,895,361 of record NC_092571.1, read on the forward strand.
CGCCTACCAATTATGATAACCACAAACCGCCTACAAATTATAATAATCACAAATCGCCTACAAATTATGATAACCACAACCGCCTACAAATTATAATAACCACAAACTGCTTACAAACTATGTTAACCACAAACCGCCTACAAATGATAATAACCACAAATCGCCTGCAAATTATGATAACCACAACCGCCTACAAATTATAATAACCATAAACCGCCTACAAATTATGATAACTACAAACTTCCTATAAATTCTAAATTGATTAAATACTATGCAGGAAAGGTTTAGTCTGGATATGTAGGAATACAAGTTCTTGTCTCTAATATCAGGTCGGCTTCCAAGCTGATCCAGTTTCCAATGATTACTGTATGTAACTTTAACATCCTCTACTGACCTTTGTGCAGCTTTGAGGCAGTAATTGGAATTGTGACTTTTTCCTTCTCTGTTTGATCAGGAAGCTAGAGTTAAGTTCAGAGCGGCCATGAAGGATGCAACTCGCAAGTTGAATGAACTTGGAGTCAAGTTGGGGAGCAGTGTAGAGAAGTCAAGAGTCTACTATGATGTAAGAGAGAAAGCAAAAGAGGTTAGTTCACCAAACGATAAACAATCTTTAAAAACATATATTTGCTTTAATATTTCTTGTACAGTAGGAACACCGCACATCTTGATAAGTATGGTTTGAGTTACAATCCATTTCTCAAAAATACAAAATACAAAATTCTATAAAACTATTGACTACTCATGAAATCTTTATTTTCTGCATAAATTAAATCACAAAAAAATTGTCAGTTTGTTTCACTTTTATGTAAATTCTACATCAAATTCCAAAGCTTCAACAAGAGACCCAAGCAGCAGCGGTAAAGTTTGAGCGAGCTAACAGTCATCTGGCTACGGCAAAAGAGATGGTGGAATTAGCTGAACAAGAAGCCTTGAAAGAAGGTCTAGTGTTTGATACCAACTGGCAGGAAATGTTGAATCAAGCCACCATGAAAGTAAGTTAAAAAGTTATATGCAGTTCCAAGCCATGATTGAATTCCAGTCTGCATATATGTTTATTATATACATGTTTCTATATAAGTATGAGAAGTTGGAGGCCCTGATATTTTTCCAGGGTATCTTGAGCTGTTAAGTTGAATACCCCGATTGAATACCCCATGGAATACCCCATTGAATACACCATTAAATACCCCATGGAATACACCATTGAATACCCCAATTGAATTCCCCATTGAATACCCCATTGAATACCCCATGGAATACACCAATTGAATACCCCATTGAATACCCCATTGAATACCCCATGGAATACCCCATTGAATACACCAATTGAATACCCCATTGAATACACCAATTGAATACACCATTGAATACCCCAATTGAATTCCCCATTGAATACCCCATTGAATACCCCATGGAATACCCCATGGAATACACCAATTGAATACCCCATTGAATACCCCATTGAATACCCCATGGAATACCCCATGGAATACACCAATTGAATACCCCATTGAATACCCCATGGAATACACCATTGAATACCCTAATTGAATTCCCCATTGAATACCCCATTGAATACCCCATGGAATACCCCATGGAATACACCAATTGAATACCCCATTGAATACCCCATGGAATACCCCATGGAATATCCCAATTGAATACCCCATTGAATACCCCATGGAATACCCCATGGAATACCCAATTGAATACCCCATTGAATACCCTATTGAATAATAAAGATGAATACCCCAATTGCTATTGCTATCTATTTTTCAGATTCCATTTTTACATTGTGTGAGTGTTACAGATTTCTGCATGTTAACTTATATCCAGGACCTAGGCTGACAGCTGTGTGGACATTCTCGCAATACAAAGACTGAGTTTTTAAGTTCTCTACTCCTTCAATAAATAATCTAAAAGCTTCAAATACATTATCACACACCGTAGGTTCACAAAGGCTTCATTTGAAGTACTTTTTAAATGAAGGCCAAACTTGATGATATCATTTCAGGTCAATGAGGCAGAAAAAGACCGACTCGAAAGCGAGGAGATGCACATGGCGACAGCGAGCAGATATGAAGCTGCGGAAAAAGAGGTCAAGAGGTTGCAACGTTCCCTCAAGAGAAATATTAATAAATCAAAACCTTACTTTGAAGCCAATAATGAATTTAAGTTGGTGCTGGAGGTAAGTTTGAAATAAAAGATATAAACATAAACATTAGCAACAGTTAGGATGTGATATGCTATGTTAAGAAATTTTGTAGATAACATCATGTGCATCATATAACATTGACAACCAAAAATTAATGTTGTGTGTGTAATTTCTAGTCAATAAAAAAATGTATGTTATTACATACGATAATATAGGTTTAACATAATAAATATAACTTTAATTACAACCAAACGAAAGATGGGCAGTTAGCAATCTACAGAGTCTTTTAGATAAAAGAACAAGACAGTAAATCTAGTAAATCATAATCAATGAACTGAGTGGGTGGTCTCATGTTTTATGGGATCCATTTAGTCAATTGAAACTGAAACGCAGTTTATATACCAAAGCCATGCATAACAATGATCCCTTACCATGAAAGGAGATATTCAGGAAACGCACAGAAAGTGTAGTTGAACACATGCTTCTACCTGACCATAGATTTTGATATCTGGTGCATCCATGCATATTCAAGTCTGTTATCACTGGAGCCTTGTAATATGCAATCTAATTTACTCCAGTCATGTATGATGATTCTGACACATATCATGCATTTAACGACATGCTAACCCTATTAATAGTTTGCCTAATTGCACCTGATTTTTCATGGATGCTTCTAATCTCTGATTGTCTTCATGACTGATTAGTTTCTGGACAGCAGTTGTCTCACTCTTGGAGCTGATGCGTTATATCCTGTAACCTGCAATTCTAGAAGAAGTTGCTGTCATACCTGGTTCTCTCACCCTTATTGAAAACATTAATATGAAGGAACAGAAAATATTTGAACTTGTTGCCAAAGTACCTTTGAATACTGTAGTTTCCCAAAGTGTATTATACACTTTGTATATAATTTGTAAGGTTCAGGTTAAAACACAACATTATTGTAATCATGTTTCTTGACAAACAAAATGTTCAAATGGTATTTTCTAGTAGGCCAGCATAGGTAGAAAGAGAGCATGCAATGTCTGGCATGTATGAATGTGTTTATCTGACCATTTTAGGCATGTACACTTAAACTGGAGTCTAAGTACACTGTGGTTTAATTTTGTACTTGGTTTGTGCATCCCCCGTACAGAGTGTTTTGGTGCACAAACAACTGCTCAAGGTCAAAACATTGGAAATGGGATAATTTGAAAAGTAATTAGCTTGAACAAACATTAACAAGAGAATGCTATGCTAATTATTTCAATTTGAAAGCAAACAACTACAATATCAAAATTACTCATTGGATTTTGAAGCGTAACTTTATATAGTGTTTCACAGATGGCCAGCTTGTTTAAAAAAGATATTACTATTGGTTTCCATGGAGATTTATTGATCAGCTACACTTGTCTGAGTTAGTGGTCCAGTGATTCTGTTTACTACTTTGGCACCCTCCAGGCACCCTCCAGACACTGGTATTTTGTCAGTTTACCCTGTGTTTGATCCTTATCAGGCAGGCTCGAAGGAATTTGCCTCATTCTGTGTGTGCTTAACACAGTTACAGTGTCACAACATTGATGGTATGGTTTATTTAATATGCGTGGTGTACTTTTGAGTTCAAGGTATTATTTCTCTAATTGTTCTGATGTTATCAGTGTTACCTCTTGTTCTAGTCATAAAAAGAAACTGAATTTCTCACTGGATTTAGTGACATTTATTTAGGCATACATAGAACCTACAGTAGCTGCTTGGCAAGCTGTTACAGTAAAGTACATTTGTACTATAAGGAGCCAAAAAAACATTTTCAGATTTTCTTATCTTCACTTACTCTCCATTTCATGTTACACTGCTCAATTAAACTGTTGATAAAGTTCTGCAGACACTGTCCCAACTCTAAAAGTCTCCAGATATAACATCCATGATACCATGCACTCTGCCAATGTAAGATTGAATAACCTACAATTCCATAATCTCCTAACTTTGCCCCAAATTCAGTTGTAAACATATTCTTGCAACCAATTGATAGTGAAATCAGTAAGTTAACAATATTGTAAAATGATGAGATCCTATATGTTTTTGCTGTTAAACATAAATCAGAAAAAGAATCCTCCCTCTTTGTGACATTCACTGATGGTTTAAGTAAACCTGTCAGTGTGTAACATTTTGTTTGATGTGTTTTACAAGCATGGATTTATTCTCATTTATTTTTGTATCTTTACTAACAGGCTTTGAAATCAAAAGTTGACGTGTTGACCGAGCAAGTAAGTTTAGCCAAGGGTAAATACAAAGCTGCGCTACAAAACCTGGAGATAATAAGCAGTAACATTCACCATCAGAGGCATCAGAGTCCTCCAGAGCAGAGGGAGTCTGGAGTCGGTGCTGAGAGCACTTTTATCGAGAGTAAGGATGGTCCAGACAGCCCTCTCTCCTCACCTCATATTAGCCTCAAGGGTCTAGGCTTCCAGGAAGTTATGGAAGAATGTTGCCCTTTGGAGAAGGATTATGAAGGACAAAACTTACTACTACGCGCCCGTCGCAACCCTTGTAGAAGCATATCGGTACCGTCTGAAGGGGATGAAACTAACAGTGAAATTGATCCCCTCTCAATCATGAGTCGGACTCTCTCAACAGATCACTTGGACAATCTCTCTGACACGTCAAGCTTTGTTTCTATAGAGGCCATCTTAGACCAGGACAGATTGGACACTGACAGCATCCTCTCAGAAGAAGGACTGGAATCACAAAATTTGAAAGGGGGCACAGATGGTAGTGTTCTGGCAAAGAATGGTGAGAAAGATGAATCAGCAACTGAAGTTGAAGATGTGTTCTTAGTGGTTCCTGGAGCAGAATGCCTCACTCCCGTTGACCAACTCCATATAGATGAAACCCTCACCCCTTCGTTAACCCAGGATGAAAAAGTGCTCAACTAAACATCAGAAGGTTGTTAAAGAAGTCTAGTGTGTGCAATGTTATTTTCAGGCAGTAATAGCGATAGAGAAAGTTAGCATTATTTTATGATGAGCATTAAATCATTAATTGTAGTGACACCATAAGTGATGTTATCCACAGAGAGGTTGTTTGTGACATTTCACTTTGTTGTTAATTTCTAATCATCAATAGGGTAGGTTCAATTTCATGCTAGTAAAATGGCTGATTTTCCTTTAAAAGGCAACAAATTCAACAAGCTGCTTGAGTAGCTAATTCTGTTTTCCAAGATAACAGAGTGCCAGTCATGGATGATATTCAACATGCCTTTGATAAATTTGTAATGCATTGTAAAAGTGTTACTTAAGGCCATAATAGTCTTATGTGGCATAGCTTGAATTCAAGAAGGGAAAGACAACCATGTTTGTTAGGATGTTGATATTCCTCAGAAGTTAGAAAACCAAATGTGATTCAGAAAGACCAAATGTGATTCAGAAAGTGAGGTAAGAGAAAACATTTGGGTGGGTGGGGAAGGGGGTAGGGTGGGGGGGGGGCTAGGGAGAGAAGACAGTGGAAGTGGAATTTATCCCTCATATTAGTCTTTGTTTTAGGTGCTGAGTGTCCATCTTGTTAACTTATGTGAGTGGTAACATGGCAGTGTTTATTTTTATTTATTTATTTTGTATCTGGCACTGTCTGGCTATATGTCACAATACCTCATGTTTGTGTTTAATTATCATAGTATGTTAATGATTGGTGATTTAATTTGAGCTTTGTCTCTGTTTATCATTACAGCTATAGTAGAACAATCGTTAATGTTTACTGTAGTGCATCCTCCCACCAATCCCAAATAAGGATATGTTTTCTCAATAGTCTTTGATATATCCAAATAAGGTGCTGCATGTTAGCTTCTACATTTTATCACGATTTATGGTTTTATCCATCCGTTTATTCATCACTATTTTTCAATAATATTGCACCTTGGAAATTTATTGTCAGTTGATTAGCACATTGCACCTTTAATTTATGCAGGTGATTGCATATTATCATCCTATTAGCTGATTAATTTATTAATTTATTTATTATTGAATTCCTTTACTTGACAGTTTTCATATCATTTGGGTGAAGGAAAGAAAAAGTTATTAAATATTTTGTGCTTAGACAGCATATCCTGTTTACTACATAATGGTAGCTCGAGATGAATTGAAACAAACTAATTACCTTTAGATAATGATCAGCTGATGTTATTGTTAATTTATGCATAATGGAACAATATACTCAAGAACAAAATGACATTCGTGAGTTAATGAGACATTAGTATAATAACTGTACTTGTCATATAACTTATGATAACTAAAAATAGCAGTGTCCAGTTTAGGGTTTCTACTTTTCATGTTCGTTTTCTTTAGCTATTTACATCATAAATAAGATGTGATAATGTGACATGAAATGTATTGTTTGGACGGTCAATTTGATCTTAGCTTCATAAAAGAAATGATCCAGTGGAAGAATCACTTCAATATGATAGTTTTATTAGCTGCATCAGAATGAACAAAACATAAAGTGCAACATATCATAGAAAGTGACTGGGACTTTATTTCTTGGGAGGACCCCTCCCTCCTCCCTATTAAACAACGAGAAATCACAGAAAGCCAAATAGAATTGTACCATTTGTGTACTGTTATGTACACTACAGAACACGCTACAATGCTACCTATGTTGGTAACTTCTAGTCTGGACTTTGGACTTTCTTCTCTCCCCAGCACTTCTCCACACACTCCCCTCCTTTGAATCTGTAACAGTTTCCAGATGAAATGTTTGTTTGTAAATAATAGATAGCACTAAAAGAACAGAGCTACAACAAAAATAAAGAATATTTTTCTAAAGTGTAAAATGACATTATTCTGTATTAATTTTGTTGAAGTTGCACAATTTTGTAAAAAAAATGACTTTGTTATCGGCTATTAAGGGTAAACATGATTGTAAGTGATAATAAAATTGTAGATTATTTTAAAGGTACTGAAGTGTGTCCAGTTAGCACTAGTGTAGAAATAAGTGAATAGATAGCTGGATACACCCAGAAAATTGAAAAGTTTAATTATACTCATGACCTCATGACAAACATCGACAAGTTTTGAATACGAAAAGTCAATACTTGAATACAAAAAGTCAAAATTCCAAACTTTTCTCCTTCCTTTGAGTGCTAGGTTCTAGAATGGTAGTAGTATATAGTATATCTAAAGTTGTGCACAGTGAATGATAAGAGAATCATTGCATGTTTCATTGTGTGAGTATATTATACCAGGTATAGTATTATTATTCTGTGAAAACTAAATATTGATCAACAAGTATCAATTCTGTTACTCAGGATTACTGTCTTTATTAGTACAAGGTACTTGTGTTGAGTCTGTTAGTAGTACCTGTTAGTCTCAATAGTCTTGTGTTCATTGAGTACAAGGTACTTGTGTTGAGCACTTCATTTGATTGGGTAGCTGTTAGGCTTCACTCTGAAGTGTTTAGATGTGTTTTAGTACCACTGTGACTACATGTCTGCATTAGCACATGGTCCATGTGTTGAGTCTGTTGGTAGTACCTGTTACACTCAATAGTCTTGTGTTCATTGAGTACAAGGTACTTGTGTTGAGTACTTCCTTTGAAGTGTTTAGTTGTGTTTTATTACCACTGCAACTACATGTATGCATTAACACATGGTCCATGTGTTGAGTCTGTTGGTAGTACCTGTTAGACTCAATAATCTTGTGTTCATTGAGTACAAGGTACTTGTGTTGAGTACTTCCTTTGAAGTGTTTAGTTGTGTTTTATTACCACTGCGACTACATGTATGCATTAACACATGGTCCATGTGTTGAGTCTGTTGGTAGTACCTGTTAGACTCAATAGTCTGGTGTTCATTGAGTACAAGGTACTTGTGTTGAGTACTTCCTTTGAAGTGTTTAGTTGTGTTTTATTACCACTGCGACTACATGTATGCATTAACACATGGTCCATGTGTTGAGTCTGTTGGTAGTACCTGTTAGACTCAATAATCTTGTGTTCATTGAGTACAAGGTACTTGTGTTGAGTACATGACCTAGTTATTACTGGCAGAATCAATATATGAGTACAAGGTCTGTGTGTTGAGTACTGCATCTTGTCAAGTAACTAACTGTTACATTCTTTAATCTTCTGTCTTCATTGGCACAAGGCTCCCAATGGGTAGTAGTTGGTTCATTGGTACATTTAAAATTGATTTTATGAGTGATGATTGGTCTGATTTTCTACTTACAGTTGATTTAAGGTTCAACAAGGTATACAGGAAAATGCATTGGGATCAGAACATGACTGTGTTCATTGTAGTGAAATATATATCATTAGGTTGTGTTTGTGTGTGTGTGTACATTGATAACTACTTTGTTGAATATTACAAGTATATGTTAAGAGATATGTGTGCATGCAAACACTGTTCATTGTACATATCACATATATAGGGCCTATATATATATATATATTTATCAAGAGATTGCACAAATTACACATATACTGTATATCAAAAGATGTGCATGAGCTAGCATCTCATTGTAAATTGTACATAACACATATGATGAGATCCATGTGCATGAAGTGTTACTCTGTACATTGTATGTTAAACATATCATCAGGTCTGTGTGCATGAAGTGTTACTTTGTACATTGTATGTTAAACATATCACCAGGTCTGTGTGCATGAAGTGTTACTTTGTACATTGTATGTTACACATATCACCAGGTCTGTGTGCATGAAGTGTTACTTTGTACATTGTATGTTACACATATCATCAGGTCTGTGTGCATGAAGTGTTACTCTGTACATTGTATGTTACACATATCATCAGGTCTGTGTGCATCAAGTGTTACTTTGTACATTGTATGTTACACATATGATGAGGTCCATGTGCATGAAGTGTTACTTTGTACATTGTATGTTACACATATCATCAGGTCTGTGTGCATGAAGTGTTACTCTGTACATTGTATGTTACACATATCATCAGGTCTGTGTGCATGAAGTGTTACTCTGTACATTGTATGTTACACATATCATCAGGTCTGTGTGCATGAAGTGTTACTTTGTACATTGTATGTTATACATATCATCAGGTCTGTGTGCATGAAGTGTTACTCTGTACATTGTATGTTACACATATCAGGTCTGTGTGCATGAAGTGTTACTTTGTACATTGTATGTTACACATATCATCAGGTCTGTGTGCATGAAGTGTTACTTTGTACATTGTATGTTACACATATCATCAGGTCTGTGTGCATGAAGTGTTACTCTGTACATTGTATGTTACACATATCAGGTCTGTGTGCATGAAGTGTTACTTTGTACATTGTATGTTACACATATCATCAGGTCTGTGTGCATGAAGTGTTACTCTGTACATTGTATGTTACACATATCATCAGGTCTGTGTGCACGGAGAGTTACTTTGTACATTGTATGTTACACATATCATCAGGTCTGTGTGCACGGAGAGTTACTTTGTACATAGATATGTTTCAATATCAGTGGTAAAAACACACAACTTGATGAATTCTAAAAATATACATATATTAAGAAGTTTGTGCGCATGATAAAAACAATTATTCGTTCAAGGACAGGTCTATCTTAATTCACGCATGTTATTCATGGTTCTAAACTAAGACATAGAATCTGAAAGATTTTTCTTGCTTGCTACTATTATTACATTATTCTGCTTCAGGGATTATTAATGATTTGCAATATTTTGTTACATGTTTATTTTATTTCATTTCGTAGGCATACATAGAGAAGCTTGATTGACTTTCTTTACTGAAATGACAAGTTATTTATGAAATGTTAAGATTTATGATATGAAATGTTTTCTTTTGAGAATGTCTTATTGACCCATGTAGGTAAGCAGCTGTATCAGAGAGATTGTCTTATTGACCCTTGTAGGTAATTAACTGTACCAGAGAGAATGTCTTATTGACCCATGTAGGTAAGCAGCTGTATCAGAGAGAATGTCTTATTGACCCATGTAGGTAAGCAGTTGTATCAGAGAGAATGTCTTATTGACCCATGTAGGTAATTAACTGTACCAGAGAGAATGTCTTATTGACCCATGTAGGTAATTAATTGTATCAGAGAGAATGTCTTATTGACCCATGTAGGTAATTAACTGTACCAGAGAGAATGTCTTATTGACCCATGTAGGTAAGCAGCTGTACCAGAGAGAATGTCTTATTGACCCATGTAGGTAATTAACTGTACCAGAGAGAATGTCTTATTGACCCATGTAGGTAATTAACTGTACCAGAGAGAATGTCTTATTGACCCATGTAGGTAATTAACTGTATCAGAGAGAATGTCTTATTGACCCATGTAGGTAAGCAGCTGTATCAGAGAGAATGTCTTATTGACCCATGTAGGTAAGCAGTTGTATCAGAGAGAATGTCTTATTGACCCATGTAGGTAATTAACTGTACCAGAGAGAATGTCTTATTGACCCATGTAGGTAATTAACTGTATCAGAGAGAATGTCTTATTGACCCATGTAGGTAATTAACTGTACCAGAGAGAATGTCTTATTGACCCATGTAGGTAAGCAGCTGTACCAGAGAGAATGTCTTATTGACCCATGTAGGTAATTAACTGTACCAGAGAGAATGTCTTATTGACCCATGTAGGTAATTAACTGTACCAGAGAGAATGTCTTATTGACCCATGTAGGTAATTAACTGTATCAGAGAGAATGTCTTATTGACCCATGTAGGTAAGCAGCTGTATCAGAGAGAATGTCTTATTGACCCATGTAGGTAAGCAGCTGTATCAGAGAGACTGTCTTATTGACCCATGTAGGTAATTAACTGTACCAGAGAGAATGTCTTATTGACCCATGTAGGTAATTAACTGTATCAGAGAGAATGTCTTATTGACCCATGTAGGTAATTAACTGTACCAGAGAGAATGTCTTATTGACCCATGTAGGTAAGCAGCTGTACCAGAGAGAATGTCTTATTGACCCATGTAGGTAATTAACTGTACCAGAGAGAATGTCTTATTGACCCATGTAGGTAAGCAGCTGTATCAGAGAGAATGTCTTATTGACCCATGTAGGTAAGCAGCTGTATCAGAGAGAATGTCTTATTGACCCATGTAGGTAAGCAGCTGTATCAGAGAGAATGTCTTATTGACCCATTTAGGTAATTAGCTGTACCAGAGAGAATGTCTTATTGACCCATGTAGGTAATTAACTGTACCAGAGAGAATGTCTTATTGACCCATGTAGGTAATTAACTGTACCAGAGAGAATGTCTTATTGACCCATGTAGGTAATTAACTGTACCAGAGAGAATGTCTCATTGACCCATGTAGGTAAGCAGCTGTATCAGAGAGAATGTCTTATTGACCCATGTAGGTAAGCAGCTGTATCAGAGAGAATGTCTTATTGACCCATGTAGGTAATTAACTGTACCAGAGAGATTGTCTTATTGACCCATGTAGGTAAATTAACTGTACCAGAGAGAACGTCTTATTGGTCCATGTAGGTAATTAACTGTACCAGAGAGAATGTCTTATTGACCCATGTAGGTAATTAACTGTACCAGAGAGAATGTCTCATTGACCCATATAGGTAAGCAGCTGTACCAGAGAGAATGTCTCATTGACCCATGTAGGTAATTAACTGTACCAGAGAGAATGTCTTATTGACCCATGTAGGTAATTAACTGTACCATGTCTCATTGACCCATGTAGGTAAGCAGCTGTACCAGAGAGAATGTCTTATTGTTCAGTCTGTTTTTCAGACTTGTTACAAGTCCTTTTCTTATGTGATAGATGGTGAATTGTTTATTCAGTTCCATATCACATATATTGTTACTTTTGATCACATTTTAATGCACATGATGCATTCCAATTTTCTGGTTCAGTCAGACAATACTGATGCATATATATTTCTTTGGCATGTAATTATACTCTTTTGCATCTAATTAATTTCATTTGCATATTTGAGGGATATTATATTAAGTGATGACAAGAGGTTGATTTGATTTTTCTTAGTTTCTTATTTTCCTTTTAAAGTTTCCAATTTGGTTTTATTGCAATATTGCCTTTTATAGCCAGCCAGGAATTTATTAGTTTCAGAACAATTTTGTTTATCTTTGTTTCATTGCTTTAAAGCTACAATTTTGTGTTTACCTTGCTACAGTTTGATGGTAAAATATGAAAGGTATGTTACCTGATAAAAACATTATCTGTTATTTACCATCACCAATATCACATCAGGAACAATTAAATGTTAACATTGCATCCAAATTTTTCATTGTAGACTAAAGGGTAATCGTATACATATCTTTATTAGATTGAGCAATATCTAAATTTGTGTGAATTTTATATGGCTTAGGCATGTGACACAATACAGCATGCAGTTGAAAACACAAAATAAGCTGTATACTCGAATATGAAAGTTACCTCTTAGTGTTATATTATCCTGAGATCTCAAATCATTAGAACTGAATAAGCACCAGTTTTTCTTGTTTGAAGTCAATAGTTAAAGCTGAGATTAGAATGGAAAGTGAAGAAATTATTAGTTACACAAACATCAAATTTAGTAATTTCTTTGACCTGACCTTCATATTTTGATGTTCCATTAAATTTATCGCAGTTTCATGAAGATGCTGATTTGCAGAACATTATTGTGTGACTTACCAAAACCGTGGGTTATTTGCAAATTGCAGCTGTTGTGCTCAGCCATTATTTGAAACTGTGTGCATTATCTATCATAATATTATCATTGCATATTCTCCATTTTGAAAAATCATCAAATTTTTGCATTATTGAATCAGTGTTTCTCTGTGACTAATATAAATTATCTTGATAAACAGTCAGATTGAATACAGTGGTAAGCTATTAACTAATTAGTTAATTAATTAATTAGTGAAACAATTTAAGAATATTTAGTGTAAGGAGATTGTCAAGTTTTAATAAGGAATTACAAACATAGAAGAACCAAACTCCTTAAATGTGAAATTGCTGATTAAACAAAGTCAGCTCTTCCTGAATGAAAGGAATTAAATTCTTTTAAAAACTGCTCTTATTTGTGAAATTTGCTGTCAAAGCCAAATATTTTAAGTATGATGAATACAAAGAAAAAGGTTAAGTTTTAAGAGTTTCATGGTTGTTGTTAATCTAGCTAGATCTTATGAAAAAGTAGGAAAGAAAATAAGCAATTATTAAAAGAGAACTAAAAGTTTATGAAATGTTTGTATTTCACATTATTTTTGGAATGGCCTCAAATATAAAACACAATATATTGAAACAGATCCATTTGATGTGAATCATTTTGTTTTTGTTTATAACAAGCAATTATGGAAGTTGGTTTTACCAAACCATAGAGATGTAATGTTTCCATTGCATCAACCAAGTAAAGGTATATACATCTACAATTCATGTTCATCTACAATACATCTACAATTCAAGTTATTCATGTCTGCAGGTAACAATATAGCAATCAAATAAACTCTTCCTTAGTTGAAGATAGGCTGCTATCCAATAAGACAGTCCTTATGCTACAACTTTTGAGATGTCTCAGTTTTTAGTCCCAAGTGTCATACATTAGAGAAAGTTATGTAAAGTCTGAGTTGTGATGATACCTGTATTAGTCAACACCTTCCAGTCACAAGTTAGCCCACCTCTTTCTTCTCACCATCACCCCTCCCCCCCCCCCCCCACCCACTCATACACTGTGCAATGAAATATACAGATGCAGTGGAAATCTGTTCCTATTTATTGAAAAGATTTTTCTCTGTAGTATATATCAATACTGTGGAGGGAGAGCACATTTGTAAACTTGCTGGGGATTCCTGGCACAGACCTAGCTGTTCCCTGTTTGTCCACTATGTAAATGATAACCTGAACACATGGGCATTGTGTGCAGGCTAGTTCCTTATAGAAACAATAGTCTCAACTTATTGGAGTAACTGTTGGTTCCCATTTTGCAATGGCATTTACAATGTTTTCTCATAATATCTATAAATAACTCATGTTGCGGTAGTTTATCAATCATTTTACTTCCCAGATTTTAATTGCTTTTGAAAAATAGGATATACCACTACCAACAGCAAGTAACAGCACCCCAATAGAACGTAATGTCTGGTCTGAATTTTGTGTGCACTTTCGATATTCTTCTTGATACTGCGGTGCGGTGAATTAAGTAGGGTTTAAATTTTGGTTGTTAACAATAGTTTGCCTCTTGTAATGTTAATTGTATGTTTGGGTGCCATGACCTGCCATGACCATGCCATGACCTGCCATGACCTGGACTCTATCCTAAAGTATGCTAGTATGATCTATAATATCAGATGACAATGTGTTTTCTATTAACGCTAGAGTCGGCATATCATATCAATTGTTTATTCATGAAGAATGACTTTATGCATAATGTTAGTATCGATAATGTTAGTATCGATATGTCATAGTCCAAGAAAGCAAATGAGTGCTGCAAATGTTTGCATAGCTATTCTGTGGCTTTTCAAGGTAACAGAGTGCCACGCATGGATGATATTTAACAGAATTTGCCTTTGATAAAAGTTAATGTGTTTTTAAAGTGTTATTTAAGACCATTTAAGTCTTTTGTGTCACACTCAAGTTTTGTGTTGCATCTGAGGAACTGATCTGATGGTCTCAATATTAGTCGAAATGGTCCAGCCACGTTTATCGATGAGGCCCAGATGTTTAAAAAGTCATTTCTCACAATAAAAAAGTGCCATATATTGAAATACAACTTGTTTAGCGGTCTAAAACACATGTTACATTTTTGACTAAAGTCACCCTTTAACCACTACACTATGGTACTCAGCTCATTGAGTGCTGATGAAATTTACAACTGAAGGCATGCAACCATCAGGGCTTAGAATCAAGTATTTACAGAATAATGTGTATTTGTTCTCGAAGCAAAGGGAAAAATTTTCAATCTTCAGTTAAAAGTTATGTTTGTCTAGTTTGTTTTTTTCTAGGCAGTTCATATTTATTGTCATTAACAGTCTGCATTTACTTTTAGATCACAATTACTTCCATTGTGTTCTCAGATGTTCTGCTTGATTGAGTCTGTCTTATAATAGTCGTATCTATAGCATAGGTCATATAGCATATACCTGTATGATATTAGTTCACTGTAGCCTTCTGAAAACCACGTACAAGATAATGGGGTTAGTAGCACACTTGATTCTGATTAGGTCCTATATCTGGTGATTACAACTGTTGTTCCTAGTCAGCAGTTTTTAGTAGTCCCTTGTTGTTCTTCTTCTTCTAGTGGTTGGTTTCTCTTAAGTTTCGTCCAATACAGGAATGGGAAGACCAAGCACAACTTAAAATGGAGGAAGGCAAGGATGGTGCAGAAAGTCAAATCTTTCATGAAACCATTAAGGTAAGTATATACTCTGAACTCATACATTCACATCCACAATTTTAACTTCAACAAAGTCATTGCAATGGTGACATGTTTTAGCTAACAGCCAATTGTTTTGTTTCTGGATCTGTTAATTATATTCTAATATGCTAGCTAGACCTCCACTTCATTGCTATTCTTGAAAACACAGATCAGGGATTAGCTGGTCCAAGTACTATGGATCAATTAACCAGGAGACGTCTGTGATTTTCCCATCTGAACTGATGGCAAGTATGAAGTTAAAAGAGACAGGACTGTTTGGCTTACCTTCAATATCGCAGCTTTGTTGTTTTGCAAGTATCAGCCTAGCATCTTTGTGGATAAGTCTCTACTTATTTGCATATTAAATGGAGGACTGAGGGTGTTATTGTCATCAAGTGATTAAGCTAATTAAAGAGATTAAGTCCAGACTGATAATTCATCACTTTGAAAGGATTCAAAGATAGAAGAAAAAAGAAATATGAGTAATGTTCATGTGAAGCAGTGTTTTACAGGAACAGTTAATAGCTGATTGTAGACTGAGTAGTAACATGTTTTGGAAAGACAGCATAGCAGGTCTATATATGACATGTTACTATCGTAATTTTTTTCTGACACTGTAGAAAGAATTGGAAAAGTTAAACAATGCATCAGAAGAGATCAATTCTTCAGCAGCTGTCCTAAAGGTAAGTATATCTATCTATAAGGTTACATCTCTATATTTCGACGTCTCTATGTTCCGACAAAAAGAAATAATTCGGGACAATTTTTTTTTATCCAAAAAATCGTTTGTACCAAGAAAACAAGTTTTCAGATCCCAATATTTTTGTGACCAAAATTTTTTTGGACTCAGAATTATTTTGGACCAACATTTTTTTGCACCAAATTTTTGGAGACCAAAAAAAAAATGTGACCCAAAATTTGTTGTGACCCAAACAGTGCTTGTGATCAAAAATTGTTTGTGACTCGAAATATGTTTGTACTCCAAATTTGTTGGACAAAAATTCTTTGGACCAAACTTTGTGACCAAAGAAGAATACTGCAAGCAACGCGACGCGATAGCTTTTTTTTTTGTCCACTCTGCAGGCGACTTTTTTTTTATTGCTCAAGCGATATCTGTAGTTGTCATGTTTACCCGCCCTATATTTCGCGTGAGTGTGGACGTTTTCAAATGCCCCCAACTGAGCCCCGAGGTTGGCTATTGTCCCCTACACCATTTGCGAAGGCTACTGCCCACCCCCCCCCCCCACAAAAAGGTAGGCCTACAACATATTTTGTTCTAAATCTAAACATATTTTATTCGAAAATTGATTTGGCCCAAAACGATATTGGTCCCAAAAAAATTGAGTACAAACAAATTTCGGGTCACAAGCAATTTTCGGTAACAAGCACTTTTGGGTCATAACAAACTTTTGGGTCAAATTTTTTGGTCGTGAAAATATGTTGGTCTCAAAATATTTGGTCCGAAAAATGTTGGGGTCACAAAATTAGTTTTGGGTGCAAACAAATTTTTGGATGAAATAAAATTGCTCCGAATTTTTTCTTTTTGTCGGAACATAGAGACGTTGGAGCATGGAGACGTCGGAACATAGGGATGTCACCATCTATAAAGTTAAAATGCAGTTGCTTTAAGCTTCACTTAGAGTGAAACCTGTATATATTCATTGTAACAAATTGTACTCATTCTAAAGTATTGTATTTTACACCACCCTTTAGCAACCACAATATGTCCTTTTATCGTAACTAACCAACCAACCTACCCTAAGAAGCATAGGGCTGTGGTCACTCTTTGGAATTTTTGTATATGACGCATGTTAGTAGAAGTAGTTAAGAACAATGAGTGTGTTATAGCATGAAGGTTTTACCTCCATGGTTATAATGAGACACTCTGAATACAGAAGTCAAAGCAATAACAACTCCTCTTTGAATCATCTCTTGTATCATTATCATCAAGAATATTACACTTAATATCATATTAATTTATATATAAATACTAAATAACAATTGTATTAAATATGAAATACTGAATGTTCTTCGTATTTTTGGCAGGAATTGAAGATGGCCTACCTGTTTTCTTTAAAAGATTTGTCAAGAATGATTGGCAAACGACAACAGGAATACGGAACAAGTGTAGAAGAGGCAAAACCCTACTTCAAAGCAAAGATGGCGACCGAAGAGGTGAATATATAATTAATGTTATCAACTGTGGATAAGGTGTTTGTGTTCATGCACTTGTTTGTTAGACAGATGTGGCCATGGAGTGGGTGGGGGTGGGGGGGGGTGTGTGGGGAATCCAATGGGTTATATCTGCCAGTCTATTTCACCTGATCCTACTGTAAAGAACTGGTCTGTAAGGGGTGTCTGGTGGTCAAATCCCTGGGAGAGAGATTGGCACGATAAAATGACACAATTCAAGTTTACTTCCTTATCTTATCCAGGGGCGTATCCAGGATTTTCCAATAGGGGGGGCGCCAGGCATGAATGATCGCCGTCCTGGGGGATGGGTCTAAGGGGAGGGGTGTACAATTTTTGCTTTCAAAGAAGGGCTGAAATGCAAAATGGTGTCATATGCACGGGCGGCGATCCGTACTTCCGAGTGGGGGGGGGGATATGACCTTGTTGACTATCTAAGCGTAGCGCCACCATGGGTTGGCGCGAAGCGTAAAAAAAATTTTTGGGATTAACAAACCCTCTAGATGGCCGGAAACGGCACTTCCCGAGGTTTCCAAGCGGCATATACCCAACTTTAAAATAGGGATGTCATGTCCGAAATATCTCATAATCAGGATCCAAAATACTTTTTTTTTTAAATTTCGGGTGTTTTTTTGGGAAAATTGCCCCTGTCAATCTTGTTTCAGGCGCAACGTTAGAATGTTCGAGAGCCCTGTTATATTATTCGATGAAGAAAATGGCCTCATGCAGGCTATTATAGGCCTATACACATGCAATACACAATTACACATAGTTACATTCCTAGGTACCGATTGCTAGGGCATCCAGGTGAAACGTGTATTAAGCATTACCCTGGTTACATGAGATTCTCAGCTGTTCGAGGGAACATGTACGTGTGTAGACCTACTATAGGGCCTATATGAATACTATGAGGGTGCATATATATACTATATCAATACCGTGGGCGCAATAATACATTTTGTTGTTATAGGGCCAATGAAGCCTACAGTCAACTATTTTTGCTTTATAAAGACGCTTTATTTGAAAAGATCGCACTGCGTTTATGGTAGGCGAGAAATGAAGCTAAAAAAGAGCCGTACATTAACGAAGATGCATAAATGTAGGCATGAAAATATTCTTATCCCTGGCATTTGGTGGGGGGGGGGATATGGTGCATTACATCCCCTCCACCCATTTTCATGGGGGATATAACCCCCCTCCACCCAGGATCGCCGCCCATGGCCATATGTGATCCATTTTTCGACCTTAATAATAAGCAACATTTCCAGTAAATATGGACACAAAATGCACAATTTAGTATGGCTGGCATGTCATTTAGTGTTTATAGTGATTATACAAACACAATTACCATCTATGTTTCTAAAACTATTATGCCGCCGAACTTCGCCAGAACCTTTTTTTGGCAAACAAAAAATAAAGCATACGGGAGGGGGGGGGGGGGGTTAAGCGATCACCGACATCTCACATAAAGGTCGTCATCAATTTTTTTTTTTTTTTTTTGCTAAACTTTTTTTTTTTGGGTGACGGCCAATAGGGGGGGCGCGCGCCTGTTGCGCCCCCCCCTGGATACGCCCCTGTTATCCTCGTATCATTTGCTCCCAACAAGCATGTATGGCAAGCTAAATGCCCAATAAAAAAAAATAAAACCCTGGTTAAATCGGTTCATTTCTTCCTTTGTAAAGTGTTAAATACATACAACCGCTCATTTTGACAGTAACCACACCGTGTGTTCTTTTCTTTGTCAGCTCTATGACAAGAAGCATGCTGTGGCAGATGAATTATTAAAAGCTATGCTTTGGCTGGAATCAGCTAGAGAAGTAGAGAAACAGACAGAAGAGGAAATTTACGAAGGAAAAGTATTCCATGAAGAAGCTCAACGGAGGCTGAATAAAGTAACAATTGAGGTAAAACAATAAACTAAACATTGCCAAAAAGAACTTCAAATCAAACTGATGTTAGGCTATGAATAAGATTGAGTAGATAGGTAAACATCAACATAGGTGTAGGAGGCATGGGGGGGGGGCTGGTGGGGGGGGGGGGCTGGTAGGGGGGATGGTGGGGGGCTGCAGCCCCCAACCAAATATTTTTGTGAAAATTCGGGCAATTTGCTGAAAATTTTTTTTTTACTGAAAGAAAAATAAATTGATATGTATTTTTCAATGGTCAAACTTATATGATTATTATCATTATTATTGTAACGACTTGCCCAAAAATAACCAATATGGAAGGGTAATAACACTTCAAATGATTGTATGTTATTGGCATGCAATGTAATAGCCAATGCATGCCTATATGATATGTACATGAACATGTTGAACGTGCGCGGAGCGAGCGAAAAATGTTGGTTACATTTTTCGGGCAAGTCGTTACAGCCCCACCCCCCCCCCCCAAATCAAATTAGACTCCTAATCCTATGTACATCAACAGTATTAATTACCTAGACATTATCTATTTATTTTCAAAACTTAAAAATTTGATGTCTATATATCCTGGAGCAAGCCATATATTAACTTTGGCTTCTAAACTTTGGCTTCGATATAAATATATAAATAAACATAAAAATATATAATATAATATTCTGGGTCTCAAGCTCTATCTAGATACCTAGAGAGTGGAGCAACTGCAATATTATCAATTTTAATAAGTTTTAATAATGAAAATATTATACAAGTTTGTCTAGTCTGTTTTCAGAATTTACCAATAAGATCTCATCTGCCAACAAATTCCTTTATGTATGAATTCATAATTACTCCAGCAATGGAGATTTTGAACTAAGTTGAATATTTTATAAAGGTTATTCAACTTCTATATTGAACTTCTTTCTTGGGTCAAAGGTCAACAAAGCTTGTGACTATAAAAGTTTGAAGGATGCTGAACATCTCTCCTACGTGTACAGATGTAAAGAAGCAGAAGAGAAACTCAGTAAACTGAAAATGGCCCTCAGGAAGCCAGTGGAGATGGCCAGTCCCTACTACAATGCACTGGACGAAGTGGACAGCATATTGGATGTAAGAACTGAATCATTTCTACACACTATATCATTTGATGTTTCTCTGCTGTAGTGATGAGAGAGACCTTCTGTACTTTAGCTTGGTGACTTGAGAATTGTTGTTATTTTACTATTTTAAACCTATAGTCACCTGTAATAATCAATGGGTATTTTGAGGTCATGAGTGGTCCACCTCTGAACACCTTGTAAACTCTAAAACTTTGGATGAACTGCAAACTCAGTATGTGACTCTACCTTAGAAAGTACAAAAAACCTATTGTTTCTCATATAGGTCAAAGTTTATTTGAGGTAACAGAGGTCAAAGTCTGAAGACTTTGGAAAATCTTTATTACTTCATAAGCAAACCTTGGATGAACTCTTGACTCTCATATAAGTCAAAGTTTATTTGAGGTCACCAGAGGTGAAAGTCTGTAAACTTGAGGACTTTAAAAGTAAAGCTTGGATGTACTTCATACTTGTTATGTCAATCATACCTAATGAGTACAAGCAATCTGCTATTTTTCATAGAGTTCAAAGGTTATATGAGGTCACCACAGGTTAAAGTCTGAAAACCTTGCAAACTCAATAACTTTCATAGAAAACTTTGGATGAACTTCATACTTGATATGTGGGTCCAACTTAGTAAGTAAAAGACCTGGTTGATTTCATTGAATTCAAAAGTCATTGGAGGTCACCGTTGGTCAAATTCTGAAAACCTTGTAATAGCAATAACTTCAAAGGTACAGCTCCAATGAACTACATACTTGGGAAGTGGATGCACGTTATCAGGTAAACGAACCTTGTGTGCATAATTTACTTTCAATATTTGCACATAGAATGTGGCAAGGAATCACTTATCTTTTTAGCTTTCTGGTTTTTATCAATACCCCTGTACGTGTAATGTAATTGGAATGAGATGATGTGTTTAAAGACAATTTGTACAGAAATGGTGCGTAAGCTGTTGCACAGCTTGGGATAAAAAAAAAATATGTTTTGGTGTGTATGTGTGTTAACAAAAGTGTCATAAACTCCAAAATCATAAAGGTGATTTGCCAACTTAAAATTGATGGGTTTATATCTGGGTTTTGAATGTAGTGACTTCATGACGTCATAGGTCAAAGGGCACAAATCAAAACCATCGAAATGAACAAAATGATAATATGTAGTGTAGCAAATGAGACTGATACTCAAGGAGGAGTGACGATTCTATTGTTTTAATGTAAAATGTCAAAGGTCATATGATCAATGAAAGTCAATTCAATGATGAAACTTGGCTAACTTTGTACCAAAAAGATTTACAAACTTCTCTTAAACCAATAGTATGATGAACTTCCAACTTCAGTGAGTGTATACCTAAACAAGGGCTATTTAGCCTCTGTGATGACTTCAGAGGTAATATTGTTCCAGAGGTTCAGAGGCTAATAGTATGTTACCATGGTGACAATATGGAAAGCTCCTCAGACCCCCTTATATGAGAGCAGGCTTTAGGGACCCAGGGTTACACCCTCCTATATGAGATTGTGGATCCACTTTGCAATGTCATGTCAAGGGAAGGCCTGGAAGGTCTGTAATGGTAGAGCTTTAAGCATTTCCAACAGGACTTTGTCTCTGTGAGCATTAACAGAATGACTTCACACTTACTATGATATTATAACCTGCTGTTTTATTTTCATTTGATAGAATCTCAGATCAGAAATAGAAGATACCGTGATAAAAGGCAAATGGGCCAAGCTCGTCTACGAAACATCCTTTAAAAAACTCGAACTCATCAGCGAAATGATACACAACCAGCGTTCCTTGGTCCAAAATTATCAAAAGCCACATACATTAATAAACTTTAACAGTGACATTCCCCTGTATGCAACAACTGATGACATCTCGTTCTACTGCAGAAAACCAAAACTTGCAGAAGCATCCATCAAATGGAACTCACTTTAACCGTGCTAATGGATAAAAACTTACCTTCAAGCCAGAAACATTAATAAACTTTAACAGCAACATTCCCCTGTATGCAACAACTGATGACATCTCGTTCTACTGCAGAAAACCAAAACTTGCAGAAGCATCCATCAAATGGAACTCACTTTAACCGTGCTAATGGATAAAGACTTACCTTCAACACCGTCACATGGGGAGTCACCTTAAATTGCGCTTTGCTCACAATCAATTTCTACTGCAGTCACAATTGTTTTCATTACTAATTTATCAAATATTTCACAATTCAACAATTATTTGTAAATTGTTTTATTCTGTCAGATGTGAACTGCTTAAGTTTTGTTGTAAAGTGACTAAATCATAAGATTTTTGAAAATTTCTTAATGGTAGACCAATCTCCGCAAGGAATGTGGCAACATTTGTATCATTGTATTTGTTATATCATCATATTTGCATATCATCATATTTGCATATCATAATATTTGTACCAGTTAGAACAGGTGAGGGACAGTTGGATGGGTGGGGTTTGACAGGTGGGAAGGGAAGGCATTTGGGTGGAGTTTGACAGGTGGGTAGGGAAGGGCACGTGGGTGGAGTTTGACAGGTGGGTAGGGAAGGGTGGGTGAAGATGGGTGGTGACAAATAAGGAAATTTCAACGGAGGGCACTCAATGACATTATGGGGATGTTGAAAAATTGTACAAACTGAAAGAGTTGAGCGAGTGTTGCTAGCTAATAAGGATATTGACATTCAGATATTTACTGGTTGAATTGTACATGTGATACAAAATGAGCATGGCATTATTTTGTAGGGCATTTTACTTTGTATGGGATACATGGAACTGTCAAGTTACGCATCCTATCTTAAAAAAAAAAAAAATTAGGGAACATTTTGTGGATGATGCAAGTAACTTTAATTGTTAAGAGAAGTATTTTATTGTGGTTGGTAGAGAATTCATTGTGGGATGATAAATGAAAATGTAAATAAAGAAATGTGGATAGAGTAAAATGTGAATGCTTTGATGAATGGGGCATAAGTTGTAGGGATGGCATATAGTTAGTTGCTTGTATCTACCAGTGGTACTAATATATAGTGTCAACATTTTATTTGGGAGCCATAAAACCAGGTCATTGTGACACACGAAGACCAGAAATGAAACTGACGCTTGAGGGTATGTACAAATTGTCTCATCTTTGTTACAACAATTTCTTTGAAAAAGAGAGAAATAAAAGAAGAATATGACCACATTAAACAAAACCAATGGCCTGCCACTCTTTGGTATGAAGCTGAAGTGTTCAATTAAAACAACGTCCCATTAGACACAAGAACTTCAAGAAGCTTTTAGCAAAACTCAATATTTTGACTTTGTCTGGTGATTCCATCTACATAAATACAGTTTCCATGCGACAACAGATCGGATTGTTTTTATTTACAAAGTACAGAAATGATATCTCTACATAGAAATTGGATTATACTAACATTATCTGAAAATACTACAATATGTTGCTGCTGCTATGAATATTCAGCAGAATGAATATTCAACAGAATGAATATTCAGCAGATTGATGGAGGGGTTTGGGTGAGGAGACACACAGACTGAATACACAGACTGAATACACACTTTCATACAGAATACTAAACCTGACTTAAAGAGCTATGAATATTCAACAGAATGAATATTCAGCAGATTGTGGGAGGGGTTTGGGTGAGGAGACACAGACTGAATACAAAGACTGAATACACACTTTCATACAGAATACTAAACCTGACTTAAAGAGCTATGAATATTCAACAGAATGAATATTCAGCAGATTGTGGGAGGGGTTTGGGTGAGGAGACACAGACTGAATACACAGACTGAATACACACTTTCATACAGAATACTAAACCTGACTCACAGAGACTTAAAATTAATAATGAAACTT
The DNA here is from genome assembly GCF_037975245.1 of Apostichopus japonicus. NCBI lineage: Eukaryota > Metazoa > Echinodermata > Holothuroidea > Aspidochirotida > Stichopodidae > Apostichopus > Apostichopus japonicus. The sequence continues at coordinate 18,919,888 of NC_092571.1, forward strand.
AACTTTAAATTGTCACTTTCCTATAAATAAAATGCTAAATCTTTTAAGGAAATACTGACAGGCATTGAAAACATCACCATGATAGAATTTATTTTTTTCTAAATATCTCAAATGTCTTTTGAAAACAGATTTTGCTGATCCTACTGCTACACTTAACATTACAATTTCTTAGGATTAATAACAAGTCGATAAAATTAGTTCACTTCATAGGAATCACAGAGAAATTCTGGATTATTAGGGGCTTACTTTCCCTCTGAACAAAATGTAAACAATTAATTTAGCCATGAAATTTTAAACAAGTCAAAATTGTGTTATCACATAATACAGCAAGAGCTCCCACAATAAATATTTTACTGTGATTCAAAATTCAAGGTTGTGTTTCAACTTTGATTGTGATTGTACTTATAATAGAATCAATTTGGTTAATTTTGGCAATCATGAATAATCAGCGCTGATGAATAAATATCTCTTCATTGTCAAAAGGAAAAAAAAACACCCCAGGGATGCACTTTGTTGCAGAACTGAGAGAATGCTTCATATTCCATCACTGAATGGTTAAACAAATAATATCAATTAATCAGTACTAAACGATTACAATTTATCTTGTTAGAGTAGGACACTAAGTTTCCACTTTATAAATTACGGTATACAAAAGTTAATTTTCAGAATGCAGAACCAGACTTTGAAATGCTGTAGGACAAAATAGCAGTTCACTTAAGTGAAATGCTAACTGTCACCACTGTCATTACCCCCCCTCCTCAACACCCCCCTCCTCAACACCCCCTCCTCCACACCCCTCCCCTCTCAACTACCTACACCTAACATTGGAGAGGATCAATATTACTTGTGATAAAATAAAATGTGATAAGACTTCTTCAGACCCTACGTCATCATCACTGCTTTGTTCATTCTACATAATTAACTTCAATATACTGATTTAATGAATACTCAAGCTTAATATTGATTCTATGTTAATGTTGAATACACTTAGAGACACCAACACTGATTCTACTTTATACCTGTAGCTGCTGCACCACCAAATAAAACCACAGTGCAGACATCTTACTGGTTAGCTATACCAAACTATTCAATGAAACGCATCCACAATCCTGAAGTAATTAAATATCTATTTACTTATACCAAACTATTCAATGAAACCAATCCACAGTCCTGAAGTACTTTAGTATCTATTTACTTATACCAAACTATTCAATGAAACCAATCCACAGTCCTGGAGTACTTTAGTATATATTTACTTATACCAAACTATTCAATGAAACCAATCCACAGTCCTGGAGTACTTTAGTATATATTTACTTATACCAAACTATTCAATGAAACCAATCCACAGTCCTGAAGTACTTTAATGTCTACTTACTTATACCAAACTATTCAATGAAACCAATCCACATTCCTGAAGTACTTTAATGTCTGCATAGATAGACAAATAAACCTTAAACTTGCTTCAAGTCTCCACCAATGTTGTGACTCACCTGTTACAGTTTTTACTAGTAATGACATTACTCCTAAACTAATCCTGGACATATCACTTTGCTTAATGATAATTCAAGTATGAACCCAACTGATAACTCTACAAGGATAGCATTTGTTCATCTGAAGGCCTTTGTGCCAAGAGGTCCCAAAGTATGTGTATCGACACTGATGTTGCGTACATGTCTGAGACCAAAAAGAAACATTTCTGTTTTGAGAAATTTTGGCACTATATTTCCAAGATTCATGAATTACAAATAATGAACACAGCAGACTGTCGCACTCACACAGAGTGAAACACTTGACATGTCTCGATCTAAGACTTGCTATGGTTAGGTTCAAGTAGCAGACTTGTAAAATCAGAACAAATATAATTATATCAGATCTCAAAACTTGTTGTTTCTATCACTTATAAACTAACTGGGGGATTCCTGATGCTGTAATAACAAGACACAGGTGATAATCCTGTCTCATTGAATGAACATGGAATAGCTTGTGAAGTTATGACATGATATATGTCTGAAAACCTCAACACCTGATTGGCTGTAGTATTGAATGGTACTTGGACCAGTGTTATATTTACTTCATCCTTTTAGGTCTCTTTCTCATGAAAAGCACTGAATAGTTGAAAACACATTTTTTTGAGTCCGTGGACATGAATACCACAATGCATTAGGCAGAAGAGTCAGCAGTGATAATAAACTCCCATCATGCAGCACTAGAGTGTACCAAAGATCACCCATCCTTGGGCTTTACAATCTTCAGAGATTTCAGGCCATCCATAGCAGCATCACTCATCTGTTGTGGAGGAAAAATACAGTCTTGTTTATTATGCGAAATGGTATATACGTATAGTTTGGACCCATCACTTCAATCAGAAGCAAAAACTGATATAAGCGTGAGGGAAAGGCTCCCAATGCTAGTAAGTGTTCAACAATGCCCTCCTAATGGACTAGCAGCTCATGGTGGGCAATAATGAACCATCTTAGCTAACACCACCTCCTAATGGACTAGCAGCAAATGGTGGGCAGTAATGAACCATCTTAGCTAACACCACCTCCTAAAGGACAAGCAGCTCATGGTGGGCAATAATGAACCATCTTAGCTAACACCACCTCCTAAAGGACTAGCAGCTCATGGTGGGCAATAATGAACCATCTTAGCTAACACCACCTCCTAATGGACTAGCAGCTCATGGTTAGCAGTAATGAAACAGCTCAGCTAACACCACCTCCTAATGGACTAGCAGCTCATGGTGGGCAGTAATAATCCATCTTAGCTAACACCACCTCCTAATGGACTAGCAGCAAATGGTGGGCAGTAATGAACCATCTTAGCTAACACCACCTCCTAAAGGACTAGCAGCTCATGGTGGGCAGTAATGAACCATCTTAGCTAACACCACCTCCTAATGGACTAGCAGCTCATGGTGGGCAGTAATGAACCATCTTAGCTAACACCACCTCCTAATGGACTAGCAGCTCATGGTTAGCAGTAATGAACCATCTCAGCTAACACCACCTACTAATGGACTAGCAGCTAATGGTGGGCAGTAATGAACCATCTTAGCTAACACCACCTCCTAAAGGACTAGCAGCTCATGGTGGGCAGTAATGAACCATCTCAGCTAACACCACCTCCTAATGGACTAGCAGCTCATGGTGGGCAGTAATGAACCATCTCAGCTAACACCACCTCCTAAAGGACTAGCAGCTCATGGTGGGCAGTAATGAACCATCTCAGCTAACACCACCTCCTAATGGACTAGCAGCTAATGGTGGGCAGTAATGAACCATCTTAGCTAACACCACCTCCTAATGGACTAGCAGCTCATGGTTAGCAGTAATGAACCATCTCAGCTAACACCACCTCCTAATGGACTAGCAGCTCATGGTGGGCAGTAATAATCCATCTTAGCTAACACCACATCCTAATGGACTAGCAGCTCATGGTGGGCAATAATGAACCATCTTAGCTAACACCACCTCCTAATGGACTAGCAGCTCATGGTTAGCAGTAATGAACCATCTTAGCTAACACCACCTCCTAAAGGACTAGCAGCTCATGGTTAGCAGTAATGAAACATCTCAGCTAACACCACCTCCTAATGGACTAGCAGCTCATGGTGGGCAGTAATAATCCATCTTAGCTAACACCACCTCCTAATGGACTAGCAGCTCATGGTGGGCAGTAATGAACCATCTTAGCTAACACCACCTCCTAAAGGACTAGCAGCTCATGGTGGGCAGTAATGAACCATCTCAGCTAACACCACCTCCTAATGGACTAGCAGCAAATGGTGGGCAGTAATGAACCCTCTTAGCTAACACCACCTCCTAATGGACTAGCAGCTAATGGTGGGCAGTAATGAACCATCTTAGCTAACACCACCTCCTAATGGACTAGCAGCTCATGGTTAGCAGTAATGAACCATCTCAGCTAACACCACCTCCTAATGGACTAGCAGCTCATGGTGGGCAGTAATAATCCATCTTAGCTAACACCACATCCTAATGGACTAGCAGCTCATGGTGGGCAATAATGAACCATCTTAGCTAACACCACCTCCTAATGGACTAGCAGCTCATGGTTAGCAGTAATGAACCATCTTAGCTAACACCACCTCCTAAAGGACTAGCAGCTCATGGTTAGCAGTAATGAAACATCTCAGCTAACACCACCTCCTAATGGACTAGCAGCTCATGGTGGGCAGTAATAATCCATCTTAGCTAACACCACCTCCTAATGGACTAGCAGCTCATGGTGGGCAGTAATGAACCATCTTAGCTAACACCACCTCCTAAAGGACTAGCAGCTCATGGTGGGCAGTAATGAACCATCTCAGCTAACACCACCTCCTAATGGACTAGCAGCAAATGGTGGGCAGTAATAATCCATCTTAGCTAACACCACCTCCTAATGGACTAGCAGCTCATGGTGGGCAGTAATGAACCATCTTAGCTAACACCACCTCCTAATGGACTAGCAGCAAATGGTGGGCAGTAATGAACCATCTCAGCTAACACCACCTCCTAATGGACTAGCAGCAAATGGTGGGCAGTAATGAACCATCTTAGCTAACACCACCTCCTAAAGGACTAGCAGCTCATGGTGGGCAATAATGAACCATCTTAGCTAACACCACCTCCTAATGGACTAGTAGCTAATGGTGGGCAATAATGAACCATCTTAGCTAACTTTGGATTTAATTTTCATTTAGAAAGTCTGTTTGACATGGCAAAACAGTAGATTTTTCAGGATGAAAGGCCCATCCTTTTGTTGCTGGACAAGGCTGGAATTAAAGAACATCTTCTGACACTACTTAAATCCACTGAACTTAACTATTGCTAATTGATCAACAACTAATTCTTCAAAATAAATTAAGTTGTTATTAATGAAACATCTGCATTTCTTATATAGTTCACAATCAATGTTAGGCTTTTGGCACCCATAATATTTTTGCCCTGCTTTGTTTAGAAGATATTTTTTCTGTGAAACCTTTTGTCAAAGATCTTTTTAAGATAAATTTCTTAGAAGATCTCCTTATATTTCCTTTTATAAGACTCCTTGATTTGGTTGTTTCTAGTTGGTTCTCAGTCTCTTATGGTGTTTTGTTCACATACTTCCCACATGACTCTTCCTGTGTTTAGCTTGGTCTTGACAGTAGGTATTTCATTGCTACGAAACCTTACATTGTTTACCATGTACACTATCAACTATATCTTCTCCCAAAATATGAATAATCAGCCCAGACAGCTAATCATAAAAGCAACTCATACCTACTATGCACATCCAACCTAGGTACATACCATATCCCCCACCCCACCCCCAATATAACATATTTGATCAAATTTCCCCATGTAAAGAAACAATCATATTATCTTAAATGCTAACTTCTGTAAAGCAAAATTATCTTCTTTGATCTGTACTAGCATCATCTTTGAGTAAGATGGATACCATACAATATATCAATTTTCTCTATATGAAATATTAAATCTTTCTTAGAGCTGTACATAACTACCTCCAGATATCTGCTCGACCCTTCACAATGCCCATTACCACCTCCTCTTCCCATGCCCCCTTCCACTCACTTCTCATAGTGAGGCTATGGTTTGGGAAAAATTCATATTTGGTCATCTCCAATGGCCCTGATATCCTTCAACCTGCCTCTCAAATTCCTCCCCCTTTCCCTCCCCCCCCATTTCTCCCTGTCTCCCCCCCATCCCAACATTTAACCTGTAGCAATACAGTCACTGATACATACAAGTTGAAATAAAAGCACTGCTTGACTATAAAATTCATATAATTGCAACAAATTACATGCATTGGATACAAAATAAGTGTTAATAATGAATTAAAGAAAAGCGGGAGACTGGAAGCTGAAAATTATTACATATTTGCAGAATCACATGCAAAAAGAAATGCAAAAGAAATAATAATTGTGAGAAAACAAAAGTGTGAAAGTGATTAGCGATAATGGTTGCTTCTGGTTATTTTTTTACTATATTTGGCACAGTTTTACTTTTAAAGGCTGCTAATGCTTCATTTCTCCTACATGAGTGTCTGAAGCAATGAGGTTGTTTTTAATTTATACCCTTTCATCTTCAAGCTTATTTTCTTGTAATGTTTGATGAAAGAAATTTCATATAGCACAAAGGGGTTGTTACCCACTATGGAGGTTCTCACCTCATTTTGGAGGTAATCTTACCTCATTTTGGAGGTAATCTTACCTCATTTTGGAGGTAATCTTACCTCATATTGGAGGTAATCTTACCTCATATTGGAGGTAATCTTACCTCATATTGGAGGTAATCTTACCTCATATTGGAGGTAATCTTACCTCATATTGGAGGTAATCTTACCTCATATTGGAGGTAATCTTACCTCATATTGGAGGTAATCTTACCTCATATTGGAGGTCGTTGCCTCATATTGGAGGTCGTTGCCTCATATTGGAGGTCGTTGCCTCATATTGGAGGTCGTTGCCTCATATTGGAGGTCGTTGCCTCATATTGGAGGTCGTTGCCTCATATTGGAGGTTGTTGCCTCGTTTATGAGATGTTCCCATCTAATACTTATATCAAACATGTCCCCATCTAATATTCTTATTGGATAAGTCTTCATTTAATATTCTCATTGTATAAATCCCCAATCTTATATGCTAATGAGACGTCCATCAAATACTCTTCTTAGAAAGACACATTTAGTTATGATATGAGCTTTTTACATGTTTAAAAACACTTTTGCCAACGAGGAAACGAAACAATGTTAGTGGAGACAAACGAAATATGACAACGTGATGATGATGATGAGCATGGTTATGTGCAGTTTAGTGATTATTGCATATGCAACAGCTGTGCATGCATACATTACATGGAATGCCAAATTAATGAAGGAGGCTTTAGGTCGCCAGAATTCCTTTGATACTGTATTTTGTGAGTTTCCAATATGTTTTTGAGAAATTTTGCTTTGGCTAATGAATCTCGAAAGAGCAGAATTGCCAATAATTGGAGTAAAGAGGATATAAATTGTAATGTGACCTCAATTTTATTTGTTGTAACAATATTATGTGGTGCATTTTTACACCCCTAATTATCATGTGAGTGTGTTTCCATGGAGAATGACAGAACACATACATTCTATATAAACAGACAAGAGTGGTTTCCACAGGAAACTCTCAGAATGGATATTATCACTACCATGAAAATGATGGGTTATAGTTTGAATTCAAACATCACTTTCAAAGCATTCTTGGGAGATGCTCTCATTTTGTCAAACAATTCTAAAGAAGGAAGGATACTTCAATCTCGTCATGCCTCGACATAAAAAGGTGAAAAACAAGATGAAATCAGAAGTGTTTCTGCTAGTCACCACCAAAAATTGTTTTGAAAGAAGTGATCTTGGCCAGTAAGATTTTGCTTTGGCAAACTCACAGAGGTTGTTAATGACTAGGAATATTATTGTCACATGACATCCACAAAGAATTCTGACGGATTGCCCATAGCCATTCGGAAGGACTGTCTACTCGCAGACAAGTCTTCAGTCATTAGGCCAAGCTGACGAGGATGAGGAGGAGGATGAGGAGGGGGTAACTCGCCTCTGGTGGATCCATCACCTAACTGACTGGGAGCTCGGCTGCCACTGATGATGGAGGCTTGGTCTGAGTCGTTACCGCTTCCTGAACTACCTTTACTCCTCGCTTTGGCTGCTTCTTTCCTCTCTTGGCTGTGAGTAGAGCCTGTACTCCCTGGAACGAAAGCAAAATATCAACTTTGTAATAATACTTTACTGGTAGAAGACAGTCCGCATCCGGTACAGAGAGGTCAGGCATTGGTTGTACCTCATTAACAAAAACAGTTTGATTAATTTCCTTTACAACTGATGTAACACCCTCAACTCACACAGGTTTATTTCCTTTTTACATCACATCAGCAAGAATTCAATCCCTGATTCACTTTTAACTCACAAAGATTAATATTTTACTTCCTTTTAATGTTAGTTCATCTAAGGAAGAGAGGCTGGACACAAAAACCAAACACAACTTGATCCACTCTGAACCCCTGACCCCTTGCATCATCGAGACTGTTAGCATGTGATCTTGATGCTGTTGCTTCAAGTGAGACAACTTAAAACAGTGCTCTGCATTTCACAACACACCACCAAAGCGATATCAACCATGAAGGTCTAAAGTATTATTTTTTTACTTAAAGCACACTAATGTGAAGTACAATATGATAAAATCATGAGCAAGTATTATTCCCCTTCACAAAGATTGACAAATGAAAAGTCCAGATGTAAACAAAGCTCCTAGACTGTCTCCTGTTTGCAATAGCGCTGTGACATCAGTAAAATAAACTTACCCAAAACCTGATTATTAATGACTACAATCAACTACTAAGTATTTTCAATGCATTTAATTCTTCTCTGAATATTCATGACTATCTCTCTTATTCTGAGTATTAACCATGTGTAACTTTCATCATCACACAGCATCTCCACTGAGCATATTCAGAGCACATCCAGTGGCATCAAACATCTACACACAACTAGTTTACATAAATACTATTCATATTTCCAATGAATATTCATATCCAATATTTCAATAATCATATCAGCCTACCTCCACTGCCACTTCCAATGCTGGTGCCTCCAAAACTGGTGTAACTCTGACTATCAAAGCTGGTATAACCAGTGGTGACGGGTGCCTGCTGGTAGGGTACGGTACCACCTGGAGGTAGCCAATGGGGAGGTTGGTGAGGGAGAGGTCCTAAGGTATCCTGGTCAGCTTCTGCATCATCTCCTAGCGACAGAGCTGCCATGTCTACAAGAGACAATACAACAATTAATTGTCTGTTAATTATTAATCTGCCATAATGACACACTGAGCTGACCACCAACCATATCTGTACACTTGCCTTTAATCAGAGTGGTGCTACAAGAGACTTGTCTTGATGGTATTTTATGAGAAAAGATGATAAAAATACAAAACAGTTGAAGATGAAAGTACTCACTGGATCTTACCAATTCCTTGGAAAGATGAAGCAAATCATACCAATGTATTAATCTAATATATAGAATGCAAGCGATGAAACACTCCCTAAAACAGCTACTTCATCATCCAAGGTTGTGTTTACTTCTCTCCTAATAACTAGAAAAGTATGTTTTGCCTTATGAGACCCCTACAAACACAATATCACCACCTCCCCCCACCCACCCCCAATGCCTCCCAACCAGCATAAAGAATGTAAAAGGGAAGGCTTGTCACTTACTGCCACATAGATCTCCGAATACGTAGTAGCACTGTTCAGAGAAGGTGATTTTATTGACAGTGTGCCTGATAAAGTTTGCCTTGAGCAGGTTGCATGCATATTTACGAGCATCCCTTCTGTCTTGAAAGCCCTCAACGTGTTGGAATAGCCATTCAACTACGTCAGAACCTGCCGGAGAGTGAAAACAACATTTTATGTTTTTTACTCTTATTATGTTTGCTTGTGTATGTGTGTATCTATATTAAGGCAAGGAGGGTTGTACTCATAAAGGACATGGGGACTGTTGATTCTTGGAAAGGAAATAATATTAACATATTAACAACACTGGTTCTCTTTAAGAGATACAACTTCTGCAATCTGCAAAATATTAACTACTGAAACACAGAGGAGCTCCTTGAAGATTACAGGTTCTACACAACACAGCTTCATAAAGTTGTGTTAGATGTTGTCTAATGCTGTTTAACTGGTCTAACAAGAATCAGACTGTTGGGTAACTTCAAGACTGGAGATTTTTATTCCCAAATATTGATTTCTTCACGTCAACTTTAAGACAACATCAACAATTACATAACCAAGCTGTGACACCACAGAACGATGCAATTTTTTAGTTAAAGCTTATATATTACATACATTTAATTCGTAAAAAAAAGTGACAATTGGATGAACATGTAAACAATGAATATCAATACTTGAAGAGCTCATTGAAAATCTCGTTAATAACATCAACTTACCTAGGAAAGCGTTTGGGATGGTAATTTTGAGCCACATTCTGTCCCTGATGTCGAGGCCAGAGTCGGGGACTGCCATTGCTCTGGCTATTGTGGCCATATCTGTGTTGATAGTTAATTTAGTATATTCTTCTAAACCCCCTACAGGTAAAGAAAAACAAAAATGAATATATCATATCTAACCGGCATTTATATTTCATGGCCAGAGAGAAGATCCATCATAACTAGAACAAACACTTACATCTGAAGATGGACCAACTATCTCTTAATTGATTAGCCTTAACTACAGTAGCTCTGAAAATGTAGGTTTGCAAAAGTCTGAACAAATAGAATACAATAAGGGTGTAAGTGGGTGTACCTTGACATCCTCTGATTATGTATACTTACAGCACCTCTGAGCATGTTTAACTACCGCACCTTCAATCATGTAAATACTAAAGGCAAAAATATTCTTCTGTGGGATCAAATATGCTAATCTCAGGGAACCAACATAGGTTTGAGATTAGATGGGTGGGGGAGAGGGCCATGCAGACCAGTGTTAACTGGTGCAGAAATTGGCAGTACCACTTCTGGGCCATCCCCTTCCCTGGTCCCTCCTTGGAGTTTTCAGAACTGAATCACACAGAGCTTTAAATTCTATCAGCCAAGGCCTATATAGTGGGTATGTCCTCTCCTTGGATATAAATATTCATAGATTTAATACTCACTTTCTGATTCCGGTAATGAACTTGAGATCGATGATGATGTCATGGAAGTCATGGAAGGACTGAGGGCACCACCTCTATTCTGATAGTCAACGACTGAAACAACAAACAAACAATACCTCCATTGCAATTTCATTTCCAAACCACAAACCATTTATTATTTAACTTTAATTTTGAATAACAATATTTATCAAGATTTTTTTTGTTTTATGAAACTTAAAGAATTTCAGTCAGTTTTGCAATCAAACACAAAATGGCAAAGTTGTTAAAAAACTTACCTTTCATGGCATTTGTATGTGCGACCCACGCACCAGGATCAATGGGTCTAACTGGCTCACCTACCACAAGAAAAGTAAGATACCATTACGTGACTTATAGCGAGCATGATGCCATTGTGGTAAATATTCAATGAATATTCATTAAGATTACAAACACAGGGTATATGATAATGGAATGTTACTAGGACTCCCCGCGATGCAGATTTATCACTATCTGAACAATGGAACAAGACTCATAAACTATCGCTGACATCAAGTATTGAGTTGAGAAGTATTTGACATCTTGTGGACACCAATCAGCATCAAGAGGTTGACAACAGAGTTAAATGGTCAGGACACAGAGGGATATGACACAGGACACAGAGGGAGACAACAAAAGAGTCTGTTAAATGGTCAGGACACAGAGGAAGACCTATGTTTATATGTTTTAATTTTTAAAATGCTGCAAGTGCATCATAAAACTCCATCAAAGAGGAGAGCTCCATCAAAGAGCATATCCAACATCAGAGAGCTTGTTCAATTCAGTTCTGATCACATTAACACAAGATACCTTCAATTTCTTCACCAAAGTGACAAAACTTGAAATACAATAAACATAAGAGGATGACATTTTTTCAGCAAGAATGCTACCAACAATTAAGGGGTCAATGAGCCCCATGGCTGAGGAAATCTGGTAAATCAAGACAGAACAATCTTGACAGAGTGGCGGAACACTCTCATAAATCCTACGAATGAAGATTAAAATGTGGGATCATGATCAATGACAAACAGCCTCTGTAAGCAGCCTCTTTAAATGAGGAGCACTTCAAAATCAACAGAAGAATTATGAGTGACATGTTGCTTCCAGTACTGCCATATTTAATATTTGATCTTAATACAAGCAAGTCTTGGTATGCAGGTCTCTCCATACCAATAAGACACCCTTGGCATTATTAGAACAGAAGCTGTCACCAGTGGGTTGCTCTGAGATCTTGAATGTAAACAAATGAAGGCAAACTGCCAGCATGTCATCAACTCTCAGGGTTGAGTAGTCCAATTTGATAGCAACAATAACCTCTCAAGTTCAAATCGTATTTTTTATCTTCTTTTAGCCCAAGCCTTAGTTACAATCCTGTTTGGATCACTAGCCAAAACATTTCGGTGACAAGCATGGCTAGGAAGGACATAGGAACAGCCCATATTTTCAAGGGAGTTACATTCCATCTCTTTAACATGAGCTCAAACAAGAGAACCCCTTATAAGAACTGCTGACATTTAACAGAGCTACATAACCCCAGAATCATTGCAGAATAGCAAGTCATTTCAAATGAAGGTGAATTCCAACTCATCATTCCTACTCTTTAACATGAGATAATCTATGTGACATCTCCTTATGATATAGTCTGGTTACTAAATTAAAATTATTACTACAGTCTTAAAGGCCCACTGCATAGTACCACCCACAGTACTAGTGCATTGTTACTACAATCCTGCATGGCATGTGCAATCAACCAGTAGTGTGCCTAGTAACTTGATCATAACATCAGCCCAGATTCTGTTATGTCAATTAGGCTAGATCTACATATACACATATGCTAGATTGTGTTGCAAATATAGAATAAGTGTCAAAATATATTTTAAGAAATGTAACCAAGAATCAGGAACTTAACCATGTGTCTATAACATAATCATTTATGAATGTTTGTGTGTATGTGTATGTATGTACTACAATGCATTAAGTATATATGCATTGCGTAGGTGCATTACAAGCAGAATCAGCTGCTGTAGGAAAGACGTAACAACATAACCAAAGAGCAAGCACAACAATGAGAGGAAGTTGAGACTCACTTCTAGGAATGGTGAAGTAACCCTTAGGTGTAGGATCCCAACATTTGGCAACAACTAATTTGATTGGACTGTGGAAACAAACAAAGAAGAAACAAGTTGTCAAATATGAGTGTTGCATTAAATGCATAGCAACGTACACCAACAGTAATATGTTAATGTAAAACAACAGTAATTTGTTAATGTAAACAAACATTAATGTGTTAATGTAAACCAACAGTAATATGTTAATGTAAACCAACAGTAATATGTTAATGTAAACCAAAAGTAATATGTTCATGTAAACTAACAGCTAGTGTTGGGCGATATTTGCTTTATAACATCACGATAAATAGTTCAAAAATTATCGCAATATTTCGATAATTACGATAATTTTTTCCTTGTTGTTTTTAGTGTGTTCGCGAACACACTAAAAACAGCTGCCGATTTCCATTGCTGTTTTCGCGCAGCGAACACACCAACCCCTGTTGCGTGCGAGCATAATGGCGTGGGATCAAGGGGCCCGCCTTAGGACCCCGGTGGGGTCAAGGGGTGGAACCCCTTGTGGGGGTCCAGGGGGCGAGGGCCCTCTGAAAATTTTAGTATTTTTGCGTGTCGCAGTTGAGGATTCAAAATACTGACAACTTTTTGAATTTAAATTGTCACGAAACTGATGAAAATTTTAAAATGACAAGTGAGAGAAGCTATATTATGTGATAAAATGAAAAGAGATTTAATCAGTTTACAATCTTCAAAAAGTTTAACTTACAAAACTGTCGATATTATGAAACTAACTACGTTCGGCTAAGCCCCGTTTCTAGACTGCCTAACAATGAACAGCGTGCACTATACGTACATCAGTTTACAACTGCAGTGTTTACCCCTACTTATATATCACGATAGGCTACATGTGCTTCGAATTTTCCCAGGTACCTTGCCAAACAACCCCCTGTCTAACACCTGTTTGTTAACATTTTTGGCACGTTTCCAATAAAGTTTTCATGGAGTAAACTATTTTGGCTGCACTCTAGAATTAATTCGGTCAGTCAGTAAAGGATCGGTAAAGTTATGCGAAATATAATCTTAGACGTTCAAGAAAAGTAGGTAAATATCCCTGTAACATTAAGGTAAGTAAAACACACCTCAAGCCAACCGGCTCTTCCGCATGAACAAACCGATCTATTCCCCATGATACACGAGGCACAGTCTATACCATACAGACTTAGCACGATATCAAGGCCCCAATAGCTACAGTATGGCCATCTTTATGAAAGTAAACCTTGTAATACCATGTTTTAGGCCATTTGGCATGATTAACTAAATGCTAAATATTGTTTCCAGGTCCTTGTAGAAAACGTCAACTTCGCAAAACACAATTAGTTGTTTTTATTGTTACGTGAGATCCGTAACCGACGAAGTGCATGGTTAGGCTAGTTACTGTACACTTATCAATGTTAGGATATTAATTTTTCCTTTTTTGGGGGGAAATTCTAGAAAATACTTTCTTTTTCCCCCACTTAACACTAGATGTGGTCTTTTGGTTTATTCATAAATGGGTGTACTAGAGCCATGTTTACATGACATTAGTTGCATTTAGCACGATATGCCAGTTTCGCGTGAATTTTTTGAAAGAATTTTGTTCGATCTTTCGTAAAATTTGAAAGGTGTACCAACTTACTGTTCGTACACAATTGGTAATTGTTTTTTTTCTCTATACCGTCAATGTTGTAAAGAACGGGTTTTTTACGAAGTTCAAAAGGCAATAAATGAAGTTGATAAACTTTATTTCTTTTCAACTTTCTTAACCATAGAATGCTAGAATAACATTTACACAAAACGGAGAAAGGATAATCCCATTTTTTCCACATTTATTTCAAATTTCTTTCACAAGAAATTATCGTCATTTGTTCAATCCTCAAAAAATATCGTCTTGAAAAAAAATTATCGCGATAATAATAATTTTCGATATATCGCCCAACCCTACTAACAGCAATATGTTCATGTAAACTAATAGCAATATGTTAATGTAAACCAACAGTAATATTTCCATGTAAACCAACAGTATTATGTCCATGTAAACCAACAGTAATTGTGTTGATGTAAACAAACAGTAATATGTTAACAAACAGTAACTTGTTAATGTAAACCAACATTAATGTGTCAATGTAAACTAACAGTAATATGGTAACGTTCATATCAGTAGAGTGGTTAACATACTCCATGTTATATATAAGCATGAAAACTGGTTACATCACAAACCAATTCACATCACAAAATCAACCCTGATTTCTGTTTTGAAATTTTCACCAATAGTCACATCAAGATTTCTAGCATCGCTTACATAGAAATATTAACATTTTGACCATAAATCACAAAGTATGCCAAGGAACAGAAAGATAGACCCTGACATTCACACAAACTGCTCTCCTTTTGAACCAAAATTAAAGACTGATATCTGTAAAGGTAGCTTTAGGCCAGTTGGTTGTCACCATGGCAACACTGTAACCATAGGAACATGATAAATAAATTGCAACTCACCCTGGTTGATGAACTGCTTCCCTCAGTACCCTGACAGCATCATCATTGCTCATATTCTCAAAACTAACATCGTTGACCTGTCAAATAAATAAGCAGACCAAATATGAAGACATCATGTCTGCTGTAGTCCAATTTAAACAGAGAGGAATGACAGAATTAAAATACCACCATCACCACCACCATCATCATCATCATCATGGGGTCATTATCCTAACATGTCCTAATAGACTAAACCAACTGAGGTTATGAAGTTAACTTAGAGGGAGACACTCACATTTAACTAGAAGAAGATATGTTAATATCAAGCAAACATGATTCCACAGGAAGGACAGACATGTATCCAGTATTTAGAGATAATTATAGGAGAAGATAAAATAGTATAATCTAGTATGATGGAACATTACTGCTTCACTTTTACAGTGAGGTTCTAGTCTCATTCCCAAACATTGACCAATCACAATTCCATTTGTACCATGCACATGTCTGTTTGCAGCTGTACACCTTCCACACACGTTGTTGATGATTTCATTTGCAGAATGCCTCACAGAACTTGCCCAGTTAACTGTCCCCAGGATTCAAGGGTTTCTACACATAATCAACATATCATCTCACCCCAGACAGCTATTTGAGTTCTTCTTGTCCATTTAACAGTATTTTATTACAGCTACTGGGTATAGCTACAAATAAGATTGTTATTGTCCAAACTTAGAACTCTCCAGTTCTTTCTACTACATCCATGTTAATAACTGATTTTATTTGATGGTGAAGTTCTGTTGCCCAGACACTTTTGCATATGAGTGGTTATCACACGAACAAGGTTACAAAACAAAATTTCAAGAATACTCTGTCAATTCACTCCAATCCAATCAAATACAATCCAATCCAATTCAATCAAAATGCAATATGGCTGGTCAAGCCAATCTACAACACACAGTTATGATATTTAATATTGCATCATTTTTATCTTTGCTTGTTCCTCTAACCTGTAAGATCATATCGCCAGGTTCAATCCTTCCATCAGCAGCAACAGCTCCACTGTAAAGATAGCAGCAAAAAGGAATATCTTACTGAGTTTTACCACTATTTGACCATTTCTAGGATGTTATCGAAATCACTTTATCGAAATGACACAGCCAACAATATACATATTCAAAGGACAGTGTACTGCTGATTTAACATCAGACCTCCATTTTGAAGCTTTGAGATGTCACAAAGCAGAGATTTGTTTATGAAACAATACTTACAGGAAACAGCAAATATCTCTCCAAGCATAAATGTTGTTTACTGGGAACACAAAGCCTGATGAGTGTTGCACTAAGTCAGGGAAGGTAACTTATCCATAATATATAATCCATAGAGAGTCAATGGATACAAGATGACAGATAATCTGTGTTTCTATTCACAAGACAAATGGTCTATTTCACTTTATGATAGTTTTAAGATAAAAGTTGCAATGTTTTTTAAATGCATGTGTTTAACACCATTCTGTATTTAAAAAAAATGGTTTTATCTTGAAATCAAATGAATAAGAATGGTCAAGAGAAGGCAGCAGAGAAGAAGATAGTGACATCTTACCCTTTCATGATGGAACCAACGTATATACCTCCATCTCCACCTTTGTTGCTCTGTCCAACAATACTTATACCTAGGAAGTTGATTTTGTCTGGATAGGAAAAAATAAAACAAACTTAAAACATGTGAAACGTATTTCAAAAGGAGTTTACTCCTGTCCACAATGGTTTCCTGTATCATTTATGTCAAAGTGCGATAAAAGGGAAAAACAATTAACATAACAAATTGATCAAACTTGGTGCAGTAATTAAGATATGACTTAGGGCACAAGCTCAACTTTAATTTATAAAATAGTTGAAAAGAATTAAGAATAAAGAATAAAGCATTTTGTGGTAAATTATTTTTCTGTAGCTAGTAAAGATGGCATCATACTCTAAGTATGTAAAACATCTAAAATACTACTTTAAATGCAGGCTGATGAAGACATCAACTCCTCTGTTTAGGATAAATATGTCATGTCTAGCCATTGTGTTACACAAATTCTAACAATGGTTACAGCTAATATTACAACAGCTTTATATCATGATAGTGTTGACTCAATGATAAAACACAATACATATAAAGCTATATGAATCATTTCAAAACATTTTAATATTTATAACAATTCATACCTTTGTCAATTCCGAATATTGGAATAGGGCTTTTTTCTCTATCATATTGGGTAAAACTAACTGGCTGCAAACAACATTTGTTACAGGTTTACAATGTTGATATGATATTCAGGAGATCAATTTTTAGAATCTGTTACATGCAAGCTTCCTGTCTGTAGATGTATATATTGGTACATGGAGTTCCCTTACAGTACAGATACATTAAATATTGACATTAATGTTAACTTCACTTACCTAAATTAAGAGTGACAGTGATTATGTTAAGTGACATGGTTGAATCTGTGATGCTACTAAAAGACGAAGCCTGCAGGAGAGAAACAGATAAAATGGTTAACAGTTTCAAAAACCAAACTAAATCACATCAGCTACATCACCACACACTGAACAAACATTTAATCATACAATATGTAACACACATAACCATACTACCTCACACCACACACATACATCACACACATGTAACCATACTACAGTACCTCAAACACATACTACCTCACACACACATACACCACACACATGTAATCATAGGTTTTTTGGATTTTTTTGCGCATGCAGGAAATATTCTGAGGATTGTTAAAGCTTTGAAGGAAACTTCTTTATTAAGAAAATAAGATGCAAAGGTATTAACAAGGAATAATTGAAAATTAATTGCAAAATGTTTCACAAGTTTTTTAAAAGAATTAGCACAAGCTATGAAGAAGGCAGTTATTCTTTGCAATCTGAATAAAACTATCTGTGCAAACTGGTAGGAAGTTTGATCATTACAGAACTCATTTACTTGTCTCCACAAGACAAACTCTCCATTCTAAATGAAAATGTATCTAAGTTAGTTTCTAATCACACACAAAAGTGAATTTCATCAATTTTGTCGTTTACAAACAAAAAGGATACATATCAATTTTTGTAACCATGTTTTAATATTAAAGTGACACATCTTATGAGAGTTGGTAAAATAAACAAGCTTTGCAACCATTCTTTCTCCTTTGGTCAATTTTCTTTACTGTTTCTGTCAAGAATCTTCTTATTGTTTAAAATAGAACAATACTTGTTGTGTTGTCAGCTTTCATTGGACTCTACTGCTCTGAGCTACTTTCCATACCACTTAATGACCCAATCTTCCGGAAATTTCTTTTCCATTTAATAAATGTCTTGACCTACTTTCCCATTCCCCCTTCACCCCCCCTCCCTCACCCCAAACCCTCAGAATACTGTAGAGGTCATTACACTATTATATGATAGTGATGAAGAGGATGGGCAAGAAGCTAACTAAAATGGACTTGTAGGTAATTTCAAGACAGCTTAAAGTATTTAAGACTTTTAGCAGCATTTTCTGCAAATTAAAGCAAGCAAGCAATCAATGTTGTATGCATCATCATTTAAGCTGGATTGAGGAATGAATTATGTACAGGGAGAATATTTAATGTTTCAATAAAAAAAATGAAACAGCAGCAAGAAGTTTTGAAATAATGAAAGCTTTTAATGGTAAAGACATAATAACATGCAATGATATTAAATGCCAATATGAGGTCGTACATACCAAGAATCAATTATATAATACCACAAGCCAAAAGTGGTTTCAGTAACCATGTCAGGTATAACTCTGTCATAACTTACTCCCAATATGTGTGTTCATCTCAGGTGTTTGCAACAATCTCACATTCACTCATTCATTACCTTACCTTTCCTCCCCCCACCCCCACCCCCACCCCCACCCCTACTAATACAATCTCCCCTTTTTCCTCCCAAGATATTGTATCAACTACTAGTTCTTCAAAATCTCAACAAGTTACCATAAGAATGAATGAAAGCATGAGAGGGGCGAGTCTAATAGGAATGAAGTGTGCAGGGGGCAGCCGCCGCGTGAAGCCATGCACAATAAATTATACCCTTTGTACCCGTGGCATGCGAGGTTTCTTCCTTCTTTTACGGTGTTTACTTCTCATTTGCCTGGATGAACCAGTCCTTTCTGTGGCACTGCTGAATCTGTTGAGGAAAAAATATTACATTATTATATTGTTCCTGAATTATCTTTGCAAAACAGTCATATTTATCACTTTAACAGAAGGAAAGTATAAATTAAGGACCAGATTAATATCAACTAGCAAGGGTTACAAAATAATCACTGCACGTTTTGGATATCTCATATTATATTCTTTGTCATATAGTAACTGTCTTTGGTGTTTTCTTTGAGTGTCTAACTTGCAACCCCCATCCATCCCCCATCACCCCCCCCCCCCCCGTTCTTCTGTATCAATCCCTGCCTACATCTATTGTTAGGATCATGAGGTTTGTGATGTCCACAGAGATGTGCAAATCCCCGGCCAATCACTTTCATAGGATCACGTTCCTTCATTAAACCTTCTCACTCCTTTTTTCATCAACTTGGATGATTGACGGTGTAGAAGAAGAAGTAATGCTTTGCTCTCACCATCAGAATGATTTACTCCTTGACTGCAAACTACATGAACTGTGCGAAGAACAATCCATAGATTGGCAAGCACTGTAGCAGCAGCAGCCGATCAGCCTTCAATCACAGCCATAACCTACAGCTAGCTCTACGACAACGATGGGACAGTAATCATCCAAAAAACCCATAACTGAGATACAAACACCCGCTAAACCTGGACACAGGCTCACAAACAGAAATTAATTTATCTCAGCTACCAACAAGATTGAAAACTAAGCATTGGATGCATCTGCCTGCCATAAGTTTCCCAGAGGAAACATTGCCAGCCCCGAGGCAATTTCCATATTTTCTCCAGAGAGGCTATCACTCGCCTATGAATGAGAAATCAAACTGTCGAACCTACGGAGTTTTAATTGCACTTCGGTGCTCTGTAGGGGCAGTGCATGAATAGAACCTTGTGTTAGCTAGCTTCAACATTTGTAATTTAGCAGCTGCGAAAAAATGCCTTCAGAGATGGCGAGGAGAGGATTATTGCTCGTTGAAAAGGGCAGTCAGTTGCTGCACTGATGTACTATAGTAGCGATACTACTTACATTGATTGAAATGACCATAGTAACTTGCAATTTAGAAACTACTGAAAGAATTTCTAGATAAGCTTGATAGATTTAGATAATCCTTAAATGTAGGAAGTAGAATTATCACAACTATAAATAAAATGCTAAAATCAATATTTTATACATGGTGTAATATTTAAATATGTAACACAGGAGTGGAAGGATAGGGGCAATTTACATGTGTAGCAGTTATAGGATGTGTAGCATTTATAGTCTGAAGCAACATACATCTGTGTACCAGAGAGTAACATTTACATGATAAAGGAATGACCATGATAAAGGAATACAGTGGAAGAATTCATCTGGTTTGCCCATTGTGCACGGTCACCATTACCAAATCATGGGTGGCACTTTGGGCGGTAGAATGACAAGGGCATCGACCAGAGGGGTCGGTCATAGAGGGCGCACAGTGTTAAAAGGTTGCCAGTTCATTCTAGGCAGGGTAGTACGAGAGTGTTAAGGTTGTGTGAGGACAGGTAAGTGAGGTTGTGAAGTAAATCATCTGGTTTGCCCATTGTGCACGGTCACCATTACCAAACCATGAATAAGTAATTAAGATGCAGGTTCAAACTAACGACCAAACCAAATTTTTAGACCTCCAGGGATTCTACAAAAGAGGATGGGCAAAAGATGAGATGGAAGAGACCAGAACATCTCATATCTCACAAATACAAAATTGTTCCTCCAGTTGAGACTTTTATTTCTATACTGTACATTCACATCCAGCTTCAAAGCACTTGTTCTGACAGTATGAACAGTATGAATCAAGTCTATATCAGATAAAAGATCTGTCTGAAAATCTTCAAGACCTCAACAACTTAAAAATTACAAACTCTGCATAACCATTTCAATTCTTCATCTCAAACACATTCTATCCTTCTTTGGTTCATACTTTGAGAAAATTATGCCTCTTGTTGAAGTCCTAACAAGGTCACAGAGGGACATGACCTCTCTGAAAACCACATCAAATTCATTATTTAGACCAAGATTTCACATTGCACAAACCACAACACAAGACCAGCAATGCATTGAATTATAATCACAATAGAATTGGAGCAATTGCCATATATATGGTAATCAAATACTACTTGTTGTAGGAAAAGACTTGATTGTTTTATGACTGTTTCAGCAACCCAACAAAAGAGTAGGCCGAGATCATAACAGAGGGAAACCTTTTAACAAAACATGTCTTATTCCTCCATGGATGCTGCTTCAAGAGCTAAAACACGAAGGGCAAACATATCATTTCTTGAACAGGCCTAAACTCTATTGTTTTCTGTGAGGTTGAAATTCCTCAAGAATTTCCTTTGCCAACTTCAAAGCAGAGAATTTCATTTAGCGAAGTTTACATAGCGAGACACCTTGGCTTTGCATTTGTTTGTTGAGTATCAAGGAAGCAAAAGAAGACGTTTACAATACATCTTAGTGTCCGGGCCACAACCAGTCGATCACTGAACTTTAACAAAGTGCTCTCACCTCATAGCTTTTAGGGTCGTTCTAAGTTCTAACTGATTTGATTTTGAGTTTGCAGCCAGATTGTAAAATCTTCTTAGATTAAAGTAAACTGAATGTAACTTATGCAGAGTATGAATGGATCAGTGAATGTCTTAAATGATAAGTTTATCGTACAGTGCTCAAAGACCAAGATTTATTAATTTTACATACTGCATTCTAAACAGTAGATGATTCTGGGAAACAATGTTTGATAAGGGCTTGGGCGAGTAGTTTAATTTGGAGTCAAACACTCTTGTGCCAGTATTTCATGGAAGTTACATAGCAGTAACTTGAAATATCCCCGTTCCAAGCTGTTAATGTGATTTGTAGAGGTTGACTTGTGGATATTTTATAAGGCATATTTTCTGCCAGAACACTATGGCATATTAAATCAACTTATGAAAGCAGCAATCCTTAGTGTGGATAGCAATCTGCTATAAGGCCTACTGCACTGTAGTCATTACTAGATACAATCCCACTGTGTATACATATAGTGTCATATACAAGTCACTGAAATGAATGATGATGATGATGATGATGGAGTCATGACTCCTAGGACTGCAACCACATTCCCTCTTCTTTTGTACCAGAGTGGGGGTGAGGGGGTGGTGGAGGGGGGCAGCCATAGCAGTGGTGGATGATACTATATTTTGTACTCCTTCTGTACACTCATTACTTACCTACTATCATCATCTGTTGAATCAAAGAAACTAGTCGTTTCTATGTCGCTGCTCATGAGAGTAGAAGAACTTTCATATCCATGACCTGTCCGATGATGGTCCCGCTTGCTTCGAGGAACTGCAAAAGAAGAGACAAATGGTTTGGACATTCAAAACAATAATAGATATAATAATAAGAATAATAATAATATTAGAGATATAACAATGTATTTATTTTACTACAATGTTTCAAATAGTGCACATCACGCTCAAACAATTTTTTTTAAAACTTAGCTAGCATGCATGATGCTGAAGAAATGTAAAGGTGTGAATGCTAACTGAAAGTAAAACATTAAACATCTGAAATACCAGAGTCCAAGGTGTGGCCTTTCAAACCAATGAAATGGTGATAACTCCCTTCCCACTTCCCAAAGGTACAAGATACAAGAACAGTTTGCTGTAAATGCATGAACAAACTACAGTGGTTATGTGAGCAAAAACATAAAATAGGCTGTGAAAATATTTGAAACCGTGTTTACCTAAAAAGTAGCAACTCACAATTTGGAGTTATCATATTTTAAAGTATCTGAAGGGACCACAAATGCAATGTATTGATTTAACAACACAATAAAGTTTAGACACCTATTGTTTTTACAAAATATCCCAATGAACTTGACAACATATACACAAAATGAGTAAAGAGGAATAGATTCCTAGGCCTGTAACAATGAAGGTTGATAGACATACACTGAGCCCTCTCCCAGTTCGCATAAGCTTCTGCTATAAGGTGAATCTCTATCGCTGATTGGGGAACCTTGAGGTCATGTGACTGGGGGTGACACTTGCTGGACCGAGTGAACAATACCGGTGGTACGCAACACAACTCTGGTGTGCGACATTGTCTGTTACCCATGCAATTAGTTTCGCTGTTTGTTAACTTACAACGAAGGAAGAATTAACCTGTGATATTACATCGAAATAGTAATGATCCAGTAGTTTCTTGTGACGCAATACGTATCAAACAAGGAAGCAACACAAAACACAGCACTGTAGATGGAACTGTCTGAGACACATGAAACTATGCTTTTAATATCAGCCTTGTGAATGTTATAAATAAACAGCACTGTGAATGGTAAATAAGTTATTATAACTTTACAACATCCCTGCGAAGTGTTCTCCTCTTTTTACACCCTGAAATATCCTCACAGGGTGATTAAACCAAATATATTCCAGTACTTGATCCAATTGTGAATATCCAGCTACATGGACAACCTCTACTTATACTTCAATGCTCAAATTTCTGATTGTTCCATCACAAAACAATTTCCAGGATGATAATTCTGACTTACAGAATCGTCCAAACCTGTCAGATTTAATGTCAATAATTTTAATGATCAGCGTTTAAGTTTAAGGTCCAACAAGACACACCGAGATCTACCTCAGAATTTAAGAAGGACAATGAATTCTCCGCTAACTGTGGTCGGTCGTCTCAGTGTCTGGTACAGCTTATGATGAAAGAAGATATATCAAGGGAGGGCTAGCTATCAAACATCACAGCAGGAAGAGTTTTCCTGTTTGGAAAATTCTCACTCTAAAATGTGATCCTCACCACTTGACAACTGACCTCATAGGCCAACAAATGGATTTCCACTCAAAATATTTCAGGCTGATAACTCACAACATAGTTAAATATGGATAAAACATTTCCAGATAAATGTAATTAAACTATTACAGACGTTTCATAGCCTGGGCTTATTGCTCAAGGAATGCATTAGTTTACTGTAAAACCAAACACTAAAAGTATCCGTCTCTGTCCAACAATATCGCATCAGAAACAATTTGAAGTGCCTTAATACACAACCAACTTTAGCAGAAATATGTTAACTACACTGGAATCTCAAAGTAACAAGTTTTTTCTTCTTTCCATAAACAAGATAATATGTTGGTCTCTTATACTGGTAGAAAGAGATCCCATAAACACAAAGAACTGTTAAATAGTAATGAATTAATGCCGCTATTATCCTGTCCTTTGCTTGTAGTGGTTAGGACCAACTTGAATATCACGACAGGAGGTAATAAGTATAGAGTATTTTTCAAGCTTGAGATCATCACACTGTACAATTCTAATATCCTGGGCTAAAACACAAAAATATCCTCCTTACGAACTCTGCTTTGAGATGAAAGCCACCAAACAGTGCAATGTAACCAAATGCATGCAAATATGGCCAGTTAGTATAACCGATTGCATTATATGAACTTCATTCTTGGATATAGCTTGCGATGTTAACCTTGTCAATACTAGCAGTTATGATGATGATGCTGTCGTACAACATCTAATGTTTTCATAAGCCTTTGTATTGGACCTGTAACAATGAAACAAGTTATTGCGCCCCGCTGTTAGGTGGTTCTTCAATGCTTTGTATCTCATCCAAACCATCCGGTGACTTCACACCTAACTCCTGCTCCCAATCACACCTCGATTCCAAACGTTGCTGTTATTACTAACAACCGTCACCACACAGCTGCCTGAGTGAAACTGTCAATCATATCAGACTTATACCTGTTAATAACTGGTTGCCCTTGTATCCAAAAAAAAAACTTTCACCTTGGTATAAA
This sequence comes from Apostichopus japonicus, assembly GCF_037975245.1. Classification (NCBI taxonomy): domain Eukaryota; kingdom Metazoa; phylum Echinodermata; class Holothuroidea; order Aspidochirotida; family Stichopodidae; genus Apostichopus; species Apostichopus japonicus. Next base: position 18,945,172 of record NC_092571.1, read on the forward strand.
GGCTTTCCAATATTCCACTTCAATAGGTTAATGGAATAGCAGAGAGGCACAGTATCTTAATTCAAATCCATTTCAAACATATGATATCAAATTTGACTTGTGTCATTCAAAGTATCAATAATTTGAACAGTAAAGAAAAAGGCAGTTTTCCCTTCGGACATTCAGCAAATGAAGAACTGCATGTGCTTGTGTCAACTCTCTCTCAATCTCAATAAAAGATTCACAAGTTTCTGAAAAACGTTTTTCCACATAGTTACTTGATATATGGATTGAGGATGAAAAGACAACAAACAGAAAATGCAAAAAACTGGCTAATATTCTCTATAATTGTCAGAAAGTTCCAAATATCCACTAGAAGCAGTAGTAACCAACTAATTTTGATAGTGTCACTCACAGATTCTGAGAGTCCCTGGCTTGTCTCTAAGATTCTGATACAAACTCTAGAGCTTCATCCCGTCTGTCAAGTTAAACACACACACACCTCAGTCTCCGAGTGAGTTGTCCATTGTTTTGAATCTGTATCAAACACTCCATGAATTTAAAACCCTATTCAAGATCTCTCTTCGCCCGCCGCACCCCACAGCTTCACTCTTATGACTGACGTGATTGTCTCCTTCTGAAGAATACATCTGGCCAACCCCCTTTTTAAATTCTCTTCAAAACTGCTGAGCAGAACGACTGAATTTCAATGCAGGAAACTGATAAAGACAGAGAACTTTCCCATCAAGTGCACTTTTCAAATCCCTCCAAAACACTTGAATAAAACGAAGAGTAGAATCTGCCGAGTGTCTGGGTGTTGAAAATGATCCGTTTGTTTAGTGGTCAAACCAGGTAAAATGGAGGCATTGATAGCCATGTTTACATGCATATCTTGCCCTAATTTTCCTCTTTCGAGACACAAGTAATATTATCCACTGTAAACAGGGAAATCAAAGGACAAGATGAATATTGAATTTGAAACGACGCAATTAACAGGTCCATGACGAAAGGTTAAAAGTTTCTTAATGGAGATGCAGGACGTATGGTCCAGAGAAACTAGGTTAAGAACAAATGCTGATGATTGGACAATAGGTCAACTGCAACAAAACAAAGACACTAGAAGAATCTGTACCACCAGCCAAACCTCTTCAGATAAAGCAAAGGAATATTTATATTCGTCGAAAAACAGAGTCAAACTTCTGTAACGCTTAAGATGCATGTTGAGTATATTCGCTTTCAAATGTCAAATTTCTGCCTCACTATTGGAGAGGAAAGTTGCTACTGTCGAAACAACAACACAATGCATGGCAAAGTACTTGTGAAACTGCCATAGGATCCCATTTATTTAATCTTTGGATACTTCATACCTTACAATATTGTGGTTTGCTGAGTTGTATGGACTATCCAGTACTGTCAAACTAACAATGTATTCTACTCTCCCAGACAGAAATTCAGAGATTACTGACCAATAAATACCAGATCAAAGTGAACAACAAATTTTGTTTTTTTACTTTGATTTTAACAACACTACAAATATTGTTTTCAATAAGAACCTGGCTGATTGGCTGAATAGAAACTGCAAGTAAGTACACTGCAGTACCCAATCACTACCATATTGACCCTGCTCTTGAAATATTTATTACCATGTAAATTGATCTATTCTCCATGTAGCCTCCAACCACTGATGAAGAACTTAATTTTTTCTGGCCTCCCTCCACTGAACCGTGCCCATGAATCTAACTAACCCAAATTTGGCTGGTCTAGTTGCCTACTTAATGCACGGCCTGTATCTACTCCAAAATTTACCAGGCTAAAATGGTTTGTCATACTTTTTGCAGTAAAGCAGGATTAGTAAATCAATACTTGTACTACCAAATTTTTGACCAATTCAGCATTCCACGATATCAGGGGAGGGAAAATATTCAAATGAATTCCTTAGAGAATGCGACCTTTAAAGAAAGGTCAAACTCTCCTATTAAGGTATTTCCTCCTCTTCCTTGTCTATCTTCTAGCAATTACTTTAGCATTCATTATCCCTCTAATATTGCCATTATCCCTTTCATTATTCCCTTAAATATTGCCATTATTTCCCCTCCCTAGTGATGAATCTCCATGTTGTATTATGTGTTAAGGATCAATTGTGATAAAGCTATGTAAATTTGAAATATTTAGATACCTCTAATGTTACTAAGACTGTGTTAGTACAATCCCATGGTGGCTCCTCATAGGAGTTATAGGATTTATCTATTCCAATAAGAAAGAAAATTATGTGTCTTACTTAAAGTATTTTTATTATTTAACTTGCAAATCTATGAAGCTCATGCCCAAGTTATTTATTTGTTTCTTGCCTGGTGAAATCTACTTTTAGCTACCTTATCTTTCCTTGAACAGCAAGAAAATGGCACACCAGATTGTGACAAATCAGATTGCAACAAATCCACTAACTAATTGTGACAAGGCCTCACTCAAGAGAGGAATCAGAGGAGAGCAGAACCAGATTAACAACCTACATATTGAAGAACTTGTTTATAAGGTAGATTGCATTGAAACTTCTTCATCATTTGACTAAAAAAGATAGGTAAATTTTGCATGAAACAAACCTTTCAAATATCGTCAAAAGAGCTTTGTAACAAAGATTTTAGTTTTATACAATAAAAGGAACAGGTTTGCATCTTACTGAACACGAATTCCAAGAGAGCTCACATTTTGTGAAGTTAAGAAACGTTCCCTTTATCCTTTTCTGTCAACTGGTGGGGTCTCTTTGATTCAAAATGGGAACACAGGCATCAAGATTGACTCTAACCCTAAAGTACTTTCTAGAATTTGACCTTTAACCTCATAAAGAACATCCAGATGGTATTATGAAAATAATTAAGACCAATTCGATGGACAAAGGGAGTTAGTAAATGAGCACCTGTGTTGGTCCAGGAGTTGCTGAAGTACAAATTGTCTCACAGGGGCGAGTGAAGGGCTACTTCAAACAGCCACCTACTTCCGATGGTGGGTAACAAGCAAGAGTCAACTCACAAAGTAACTTGAATCACACATGTATGAATATGCTAATAATTATGAATATATGCAAATGTCTAGTTTCAACAGAGAAGTTGTGTGTCTTTTGGAGAAGTAGTAATGACATCATATGATCAGCTGACTTCCTCTTTCCAATCATGAAAATTCTTTGTTCCCAGAAAATATATATTACCAGAGCATGGGATTATTGAACAAATTACCTACTGTACATGCCCCAAATGTTCATGATAGGGCTTTGCATGTCCAAACATTAACACATAGTTATGCTCCTGTCATCCATTGACCAAGAAATCACCTCTTCTTTACAGCCTTACAGAGCAAACTGTATTAATGTTAGGAGGAATGTAACTGCTTTGATAGTACCAGTGCATAAACAATTGGACAACATTCATGACCAGAGAAATCAGACTATCATTTTGACAAAGTGGCTGGACTATCAAGTCTATACACTCAGACAATTCAGAGGTTGTGACCAAAGCTAGAGGATGTAAATCTGCTAGATAACCAGACAGAAATACCTTAATACACACTCTCTCTTATTGAATGTGATTGACAGCTTCCATGCTGACATTCCTTCTGTGCCAACATGTGTTTTACATGTGAGAATGTGCAACTGTTGCCATTTATAGCATTGATCGTACGTCAAACATCTAAGCAATACGACTCTCTAATTCTCCTGGCTAGCAGATGAAAGCAAACCAAGGTGGATGCTTTTATCCCAGTTACATTAATACGCAGTTCTACTCTCAAGAAATGTAGGTTGACCAACGTACTCTTCCATACTTTCAATATGTTTTTCAGTACTGCAGCAGTGGGTGCTAGTTAATTATGTGCCCCACAGAGGGGAACCAAGAACAAAGTACACATACCTGGAATCTTCACATAAAGCAGAACTGTGTTCTTGTTATGTAGGAAACTTTGACTTGTAGGAATCTATGCTCACACTACAGGTAACCCAAAATTGTGGTATATCAGATGTGAGCATCTCAAAACTAACCTTGTGTGGCTCTATGGTAGTATGCTATATTAATAAATATGTAGTACTAAACCTTAGCATTGAAGGTAATATTTGCCAATGGAGAGAATATATAACAATACAGATGAAATTATGGAAGTAAATTTAAAAGCATCCAAGAATCAGAATTTAACACTTTAATTCTTCACAAAAATAGGTAGTGGGACTAAAATAAAATGTAACCAGTAATTGGTACTTTCTCTTCATTACCCAAAACTAGAATCACTTCTTGTTAAATCCTACATCCACATTGTACCCAAATCTAACTTGGGTGTCCTAAATGACAAGGAAAAGTTCATATTTTCAATGTCAGATTCTCAAGGTATACAGCAAGGTGAAACCTCCCTGGTCTACACCATGCGATAAACATATGTCATCCAAGGCGACTGTCTGTTCTACAAGAGAGTCATGTTCACAAGAAAGCACTTAACATATCTCTTATGTACATATGGTTTGTTCCTACTACCAGCTGCAGAAACTAACACCCACTCACACACATATCTACGAATTACTAATCAGTTTTATTGTAATTCATAAAGATCTTTCTAGAACAGATTTTCCTGAATTTCAATTGCAAGCAGTTTCTGTCATGAATGATTTTGTTCCCTTCATATCCATTATACATTCTTTTCATCGTTTTGCATTTAACTTTCTTCATTTCACATGAATGAGAAGGGTATTGACCGGATGGGTCGGTCATAGAGGGCTCAGTGTTAAAAGGTTACTAGTTTACTCTAGACACTGTAGAATGAGAATGCTAAGGTGGTGGGGAGACAGGTAAGCGAGGAGTGAAGTAAATTTTTGCATTTCAGTTGTTCAGTAAGTGGTGCAATAAAGGTTGAAATAAAGTTATTCCAAAATTCCCTTCCAGTAACAGAATCTCAATTTGTAAGACAAAGTAAAACCACAAAACTTGGATAACTAGAGGGGTGGACCAAACCTCAGATTAAACAGGAAAAATAAAACCAAATGAGATAACATATAGAAGAGGCAAGGACCATATTGATACAGCTGAGCAGAAGGGAACGCTCCAGGACAAAGGAGATTCAAGATGAAGCTAGACACGAGGGACCATCAACCAGAGTTACCGAAATACCAACAGAAAAGGATATGAATGTAAAGTAAAATGAACTAAACACAGACCGTGAATCCACACAGAAAGGGATATAAATGTATAGTAAGACAAATTAAACGCAAACCTGGAATCCACACAGAAAAGGATATGAATGTAAAGTAAGATGAATTAACGGCAGCTCAGAAGATGGAAAGAGAGTCTAATATGTCAAGTCAGTCTAACGGTTATGTGAATCCTAGGTTAGTATAGATATGCTCATGAAAAGGACATTTATATTATTGCAGATCTTATGTTAATTTAAAATGTCGTGATAGAATGCGTTTTTAACTGATTGGGTAGGGTAACTTGGGTATTTAATTTACTACTTTAGTTCTGTCCCATTACATTAAATCTTCTAATTCTATCAAACTACTGTACCTAAGTCTGTACAGCCATGATATTGAGGACACAAACAAATGGGTCCCTACACTTATACTGTACATAGTCATCTCAGCAGCAGGTCAGAGCTAAATGTCAAAGCCAATCTTTGTTTACAGTTACTCAGACAAGAAGATGTAACATGGATAAAACAAAACATTTTATCATCATTTGAGAACTAAGCAGATATCTTATCCATGAAACAGCTTATCTGCACTGGAAGAGGAAGCGTTCAATTTGACAATTTAAGATAAACAGCATCGGAAGTTAGTTCCATACTTTCCAGCCATCAAGAGCTGTCAAACTGCTCGTCAAATTGTCTTTGATTGACAGTTGACAAAGGTCACCAACAGCCTGGGCTCTAAGAAAAAAATTTAAATAAAATCTTCTACTAGTTTTTGTACTTTACAAATCTCATTGTATTGAAAATAATTTATAAAATAATATTTCAAATGAGTTAAGACATTTTGTTTTTAATGAAATATGAGGCTCCAGCATACTAAAAATGGTTTATACTACACATGCCATTTCCTAGTTTAGTGTAATTAATTAAATCCTTTCGTTGCACTTTGCAATCAATACAAGACTAGATATGATATTGACAGAGTATAAAACGACAGATAGATAATGTAAGAGGTATAAAAATAAGCAATAAATACATGTATCCAGGCTCCTGATGAAATTTACCAAGTCCCTAAGTTAACATTTCTATTCCATTATTAACATGACAGGAATACAAAAACAAGAAACATTACAAGTTTTGTCTTTAATTAACATGATGGATATAACCATATTTACATAAAAAGAGCCCATACATCTCTGTTAATGTGTTAGAATCTTTACATAGAATGAGACCTAACATCCTTTTGTTTTCACAGAAACACAAACATCAGTAAACGACTAGAGAGAGACTTACCCCGATTCCTAACACTAACGAAATGAGCACGTCGTCGTCGTCGATTGAAATAGAGAAGAGCAGAAGCAGAGGTGGCCAATACTACTACTATTACCAGGAGAGAGGGACGGAGGGAGGGTACTTGTTGAATATACACCACCACCACCTCTTGTCTAACTCCTGTGATAGGAGCTCTATCTTATGGAAACATAACCCCCTCAGGGATGTAGTTTGAGGTATTCCTGACTATCCTTCTGTAAACACACTGTCAGTTGACTGACAGCTTTCTTAATACCATCCAATGGTTGAGCATGAGTCTAACCCTTTGATGTCCACCGGGTTGACTTTAAAGGGCTATTTCTACCGGAATATAAACTTACCAAAACAAAAACAGTTTAGCAATCATCATCTCTTTTTAAGTTCGGCAACGTCTGAAAACCGATTCCTTCATTTTTGAAGTCAAAAATCCAAACGGATACATGTACAGACAATCAAAGTTTTTATGTTCCTCGCCAGAAAACGAATGTTTAATTATCGGAGAAAGTCAAGCTCCTTTAAACTTCTGTGACATAAAAAAAATGCATCAACTGCCCTTTTCAAATAAATCTCCAAACATTTTGGGCAGATGACAGCCTCCTGATGTAAACCAAAACAGATAAAATTAGGTTAATTTATATTCCAGTTTGGCAGTGAGAGGTAGTAGCCACATCCATGTACCAGTCACATTAGACTGAGGAATACTCACTACAGACATTGAAATAGATTACCATCTAGGGAGCATCTTAAATACTTGCTGCAGGTATTTCTTTAACCAAAATAAAAATAATAACGATTCTGAAATCGTTAAAGGTTTCTCATGAGAAAAAACCCTAGAGTGCTGTAAACATTGCAAAGTTTTGTCGTTTTCTTTTCCAGTGAGAGATAACAAGTGTTAGGGGGACTACGACAATTGGTAAGTTAACACTGACAATGTTTAAAATGTTTTCACAAGCAACAAAACATCGCCATGGGTGTAATAAGAATGGCATTTGACATAGTACACAACCCATGAGCCATTCAATTGTGATTTCACAAGCTTCAGGCTGATCTGGCCCTAAAAATCTGAACAAAGGAACCAATAACAATGGAAAATTAATAGATTTACCATCAAATAGAGTTGTACATGGATAAATGGTAAAGAGGTATCTCCCTCTACAATAAAAGGAAAGGGTGCCCTCACTTCATGCCAAGAAACATTGAAATGCTGGACTCCATACTGAACTAAACAATGACAAAAATGGACAAAACAAGACTAAATTATGCAAGAGAAAAAAAACCCTGTTCATTAATTTGTGAAAATGAGAGCATTTTTTGGTTCATGCTAAGATCAGTGCTTTTAAAGACCCATCAAACCTGTGCATATAGTAGTTGAGAAAGAATCTTTGGACTTCAAAAACTCTCCAAGTAGACTAATGCTGAAAGTTTGGGTGGATAGATTTTCAGTCAGAAAAAGTTGCTTTGAGCATTTGGAATGGCACTGTACATTTGAAAGGAAAGAGGGCAGCAACTACTAAGAGGATTATTGGGGGTGCAATGCAAGAATGTTACTAACTGTTACAAGCTAGGTAGATCATAGTGCATATTTATAGGAGACAGGTAAGTAAATCCTTAAGTTGAACTTTTTAAAAATAGACAACTTGCAGCATTCATAGTTGTGATACTAAAGCAACCAAACAAGAGTATTTGATGTCATACAATGACAGTCACTAGTAGCTGGTGGACAGTGTGATTACTCTGTCGTCAACATCTTTTCACTGTAATAACCCAAGGAACGTCAACCAAACTCTGCAGTGATAACCATAGACATCGGAATTAGATCATTTCCAGAGGTCAGAAGATATTTCAAAGACTTCTTTTAGACAAATTTTCCAACTTTTCCAATACATTTAATCTTTTGAATGATGAAACTTCCTGAAAACTTGCCTACTTTTTATACTCCACTTGCCTACAAACAGGCCTCATTATCCGCACACAGAGCGATTTCGAAATTTGTACTTTTCCCAATGAAAGTTTGTTATAGGAACAAAAACTTTAGCCAGAGGGGGTGGATTATCTATTGGTGAGGTCACTCCTACTCTGATGTTCAAAATCTGTTTAAATTCCAGTCTGCTAATCCTACCCCACCACTACCGCAAGAAGTATGCCAAGCCTTCCAGGGATCACAAACACACAACTCCTTCCATTTTATTTCCTTGACCCCAGATGCCTGAAAAACACATTTGCGGAAGATTAGCTTTGATGAAAGAGTCACACAGGACAAACATATTCGCTGTATAGGTTATGCCTGCTTTATATGTTACAAATGCAATTCCATTAAACAATTATGTATTGCCATTTTCAAGTTTCAGAATATCCAAACCTACTTGGTTTATAAATTGTATGAAAAGGCTGGAAATTATGATCGAATGTTCAGCCTGTTCAAGCAAGGATTCAAACCTGGACCTCTTGCTCTACAGAGGCACAAGGGCCAAACTCAAACCTGGACCTCTTACTCTACAGAGGGAAAAGGGCCATATTCAAACCTGGACCTCTTGCTCTACAGAGGCACAAGGGCCAAATTCATACCTGGACCTCTTGCTCTACAGAGGCACAAGGGCCAAACTCAAACCTGGACCTCTTACTCTACAGAGGGACAAGGGCCATATTCAAACCTGGACCTCTTGCTCTACAGAGGCACAAGGGCCAAACTCAAACCTGGACCTCTTACTCTACAGAGGGACAAGGGCCATATTCAAACCTGGACCTCTTACTCTACAGAGGCACAAGGGCCAAAAATATACTTGTTTAGCAATACCAGACATTCTTTCATTCACCCATTAGATAAAATTGCAATTTTAGGGAAGGGCTCTTATCCTTTATTGGAGTTGGGGGGTCAGGTATGGGATACTTTCAAGAGATACCTACAATTATCCTAGGCTACCGTAATAACACAATCAATCTACAAATTCCTTTTGAAATGAACCATTTTCAGACACTTCAAGGTTTCATTGTAGTATCCTCTTTGGTAATCCTGATATTTAAGCAGTTTTCAATCCTGCCACCTTTCTTACCCAAGGAACATTTGAAAGGGACAATTTCTCAATCATGTACATAATATCAACAAAGTCTGCCAAGTGGGTGGCAAACCGCTAATCACCACTTGGTTCCTAAAGACGTCCAATAAATAGAATCCAAAATCAACACAAGCTGCTTGGACATCAAAGTAATTACTCTCAACAAAAACGAAAGCTTCCATGAAGAGACCATCCCGGGTGGCTGCAAATGCTCTCATTATCTCAGGCATCAGAAAGTTAGAAGAGGAGACAGAATTAGGAATATCAGCCTTTTCATTTCTTACAAATTGGTTTCGCTAATGCGTTCTGTTTCCATACAAGACGTCTGTCTGTACTATCCCTGGTAACTACTGCTGATTCAGCAATTGGCCAAGAACTCTGGCAAGATGTAAACCATCAGAGACAATGCAATAGATATGTGAATCATAACTAAACATACCCATGGATGTTAAATGGAAATGAGACTTAAAATCAATCACTTGCCTGCCCCTCTTCCCATCCATCTCTCATTACCAAAGAAATGAGATTATAGCTTATAATATGAAGTTTTCTGAAACATTTACAAATATACACAAATTATTACACTGTACGAAGATCAATGCAATTTTGTTTGCAAAGAAGAAACCCCCAAAAGCACCCTCACCTCTACCTCATGAACCATGAACACTCCTTCAGATCTCAACCCTTATCTCTTCTACCCCATGCACACCCAATCCCTTCCATATCTCACCTGCTTATCTCTAACCTATTGAAACACTATCACCCTCTCACTTTTCTCTCCCTCCTCCAACCTTTTATCTTTCTACCCCTATGTACATCCTTCCAGCATGTTTTCATGGGGATAGTCTAACAGTACACACCACCACCACCAAATCCAATGTCATTTTTTTCACAAAAGGAGGAAGGAAAATCCTTTTGTTTGCATAGTCTTGGATGATCTAAACCCCTCCTCTCTGCCAACTCTGATGAAGTAAAGATAAACAAACTAGAGATGTTTCTGAGCTATGAGGTCAGCTACAACCAAAGGCCAGCAAATTCTTGGTCACATACCACTGGACAAGATAATAACCGCAAGCAATATATATCACCAGTTTGATGAGGGGTTTACAAGGAAGGACAGCTATGCAATTAGAGGAATAGGAATGAACTTTCTAAACACTATATATGATGTATATAAAATATGGTGTATAGTGTAGCTGGTTAAATGATGTCAGTCTTTACTGCATTGCATGTTTAGTTGAGGATAGGATTGAATGACCTAAATACTGTCTTCATCTGTGTGCTGCAGGTACTACCAAACATTATTGATTAACTAATGACAATTAAATTGTGTTCAGCAGAAAAACAAATATACTTCACTTGAACTACAAACCGAATACAATGTTGACTTTTCTGCTAACCAGCAAACTGTACAATGGATCTATACTTCACTTATCTTCCAATATTGAGCTACAGCTGAATTGAGAGATGAAACAATCCATTACTGTATATTTTGTGTCTTTTTTCACTGATTATAATAGTTTTTTTCTCTCTTTTGCCCTTTTGTCTGGTTAAACATGTATTTAATTCTAGCAACAAGGCTTTTGTACATGCAAGCATCACAAAAGAATGTAAGCTCTTTCTACAGCTACAGTCACTAGTAGTAGTCACAGTATAACTATCTGTAATGTACAGTTCTGTGTTTTTGGTCAATTTATTGGGTTCTCTCACAATTTCCTATATACTGCCCTCACAGGTAATCCTTCTCCATTGTGAGTGACGGTACAAGTAGAATATAACCCCTCGTCCCCCGTTGTGACTAATAACTCAACCCACAGGGATCTCAATGAAAGGAATTTATGCAGATTAAGATAACCAGCATGACTTCTGTTGCTCAGTACCAAGAAAGTATAGAGACATTTCAAACTTTCACAGCCATTGAAGACAATCACAATACATAGATTCAAATAATATCGCAATCATTCAGGTGACATGTTCACTCGCTTGGAGTTCCATTAAACTAACGTGGAGGGAGGATGGTGAATGTGAAACTGATGTTTTAATGGCTCACAGTCTCCTTTACATGTGAGTGAAATCTATCAGTGACTCATAATCCACAATGTACAGAAAATAAGGCTTAAAGTAGCTTTTTGAACGATATTGATAGGGGGGAAAAAATAATAATAATAATGCTATTCAACACTAAAATCCCAAAGCAATGTACATAGAGTATATAATTGGCTTGACTGCTCAGATTTCATTCAAATAATAAAGCCACAAATTGGTGTAGAACTCTAGGAGGATATGTTACAGTATTTACAATCTTATTCTGAGTATTTATACTGGTTAGGTTTGGTATAAACTACTGACAGTCACCAAACATTGGGGCAAAACTTAAAAGTGAGTCGGAAAAGGATTTTGGCGGGTCACTAGATTTTTCGACAAGTCAGAAAATACCTCTACAATTTTCAGAGCTCGCCAACGAAGATCGATGAAGTCATGTTAGTAACATAAAGTCCAAAGTCCAGTGTAACTTCCATGTATTCTGAGCATTGATTCTGAGGGGTGGGTGGGTATCTTGTAAGTCGTGACTCAGTACTCATGGAAGATCCTATGTCATGAGTCTGAAGACTTGCAGACCGCTGGTATAAATTAACACATGCTGCTATAACAACCTTACTGAGTCAACAAAATATGACAAAACTTGTAGGAAACGAAAAACAAAAGACAAACATCTTTAATGAACATAGAAATATTAAAGATTTTGTCATTAGTTAGAAATTCAGCTGCTAAACTAACCCTTTCAGAAAAAAATAACCCTTCACAGAAAGTGCATTTCCAAAACCATTTTTGGAAGCCATGTTTGTTTGCAATGAATATAATTAAAGCTTGAAATACATCTTGGAACTACTGCTACTAAGTGTAGTGAAAGCTATTTTTTTGGTGTGGCAGTGTAGGAATTAATGAGATATAACTTTATGGATGGATAGCAGATGACTTGTAGCAAGCATTAAGGTGCATATCATGACCATGAAATGGACACGAGACAAGACAAATCGTTGAATGTTGTCCTTGATTGGGACCGTGAATGTTTTACATCCATCTGTCAGTCATACCATGATTTAATGCTGCTTACACAGTATTATTCAGACAAAACAAATGAATGTTCTTCTGCACCTGTATCAGACAAATAACAACAGGAAAATTGAGAATTCCGAGGAGAGGATGGCTCACTGACAATTCACAGGTAATTGAATCCTTCAAAGAACAACATCTTTCCACAATTTACCAGATTGCACTTTTCTCTCCGCCGCCCGGAGGACAAGTTGCATCCGTCTTCCATCGCTGCTCTGGCGAGATTTTGCCGCTTTTCATTCATAAGATCGAGAGAGATTGGCTGTTTTGTTTAACTTAATTAAGACACCTTGTATCAGCCTAAGGGAAACAATGAGTCACATGTAATCAAACATTGTACTGTTCTCCGTTAGCTCCGAGCACAGACAGATTTCACCAGATGCTGCCGATCAAACCAAGACAATCAGTAAATTATTGAGTTCTAAGGCACAGATGAAAGGTATATGGTCTGTACAGGCTGTCAACATGAGTACAAGTGGCAGGGCTGTAGGAGTATTTGGTTTGTAGTACTCTGACTACGGGAGGGGAAGGGGGAGAGGGGGTGGTGGAGGGAGAGATGGGCAGGTTTGTAGGGGAATGGGTGGGAGTTTCACTTTGTGGGAAGGCTTTGTTATCCATATTTATATATAATAAGGCTAAAACTTATTTGTTGGCTGTTTCCAGAAGAGTAAGGTGGGTGGAAGCATTAGGTAGGGGTGGGGGAGGCAAGGGTGAAATGAGGGCAGAGACCTGTCAACTGTACTGTGATGAACCTTTCAACCGCACTTGGCAAGCAAATCCACCACAAGCTTGCGAAAGCTTTATATTTTGATGAAAATGAAAACTTACCTTTACAGATCAATTTGAGATAAAAAAAGGCAGCAAGCGAAGAGAAGACATGAGCAAGCAAGGAATGAAAACAGGCCTTGAGCAAACAGAAAAGAAAAGAATTAAGCAGCCAGAGGAGAAGAAAACAATCCACTACTCAAGACAACCATGCAAGCAAACAAAATAGTGCAACTCAAAATACGGAAGCCAAAACTTACAACCATCACGATATCTGTCTCGTCGTACAATGTGTGCATGCCGATGGCGATCTAAGGCGGGGCAAAAACGAGACATGCTTGTTAGTACAAGGATAGCAGTATATATATATACATATGAATATAAATAAAACATATAAGAATTAAATGGATAAAACACTTAAAACAAAGGAGAAAGTTGGATAGTGATGATGGACAAAGGACAACTTGAGTAACAGTTCATCTGAGACAAAAGTAAAGAAGACAATCCCAGAAATGACAAGAGACGGCTCAGTGAAACATTAAAGTAAAGCTCTGAGGAGTACTTAACATTGAATACAGAACAGAGTAAATAATAGAACCAAGCAGAGAAGACAACCCCATAATGCTTCCAATGAAGAAGATTTTATAAGATGGTCTTGGAAAGTTTCATGAAATTCAGTCAGAATTGTTCAGGACTGAAACAATTTCAATTATTAAATACTTCTGCTGAGACAGATAACATGACAATTTATCCCTTCATCAAATCAATCAAACATTGTCTTGTTGGAATTTTTCCTGTTATTTGCCCTCTATCCTGCACAACACTATCGCTTTAACAATACGTAATGTTTGGTTTACAGTACATCATACACCTATCATGAGGGCCACACCCTCTACCATGAGGGTCGCACCCACTACCATGAGGGTCACAACCCTCTACCATGAGGGCCACACCCGCTACCATGAGGGCCGCACCCTCTACCATGAGGGCCGCACCCTCTACAATGGAGGCACTTTCTACCATGGGGGCCGCACTTTCTACCATGGGGGCCGCACTTTCTACCATGGGGCTGCACCCTCTACAACTAGGGTCCACCATCTATCAAGAGGACTGCACCCTCTTCCATGACGGCCGCACCCTCTATCATGAGGGCCACGCCTTCTACCGTGAGGGCCATGTAATTGGGGAGGATGGGTAGGTGTAATAGTGTGGCTACATGAAGAACATTGTATTAAACTCTCTTCTGGATCGGCCAGTAAATCAGGACTTGTTTGTTGTCTGCAAAAGATCTTTGAAACTTTGTCAATCAAGTCTGTTATATATTCATAATCAAGTCTAATTAGTTATCTACTAGGAGTAACCCCTTTCCTGTAACTGCGCATGTAGGCATTACTTTAAATTCCACAAACCAATAATATCCGTCTGTAAGAGACATTGTAATATTCTACCAGCTACAGGAATAACAGTCAGTGTGCTGAATGAGATTATAACGGAAACACATACAGCAGGTTTAGGGTTTACTTGGAATGTTGGAATTCAACCATGTTAATTGTAGGTGACTTCCACATTAGCTAATTAGTTAATGAACAAACCTTTATTTGAGATGGACATTAGAAAGATTTCAAAATTCTTTCTGTCTGTAGATTACAGCATGCTTGTTATTAGGATGTAACTGGCCTTCAAATACTGAATAGAATATATTACTAGTAGGACAAACAATAACATTCATATGCAAGAATAATAACAATTTACAGGAATAATAACAAATAACAGGAAGAGAATAAGAAGCTGCACAACACAAAGAATGAAAGACACAAAATATTTAACAACCCAGAAAGCAAGAGGACAAGCAGAGGGGATCAAGAACTTAGGCTCAAAATACTAAGAGACGGTACTACGACAGAGGATCAGGACAAGCAGAGGGGATCAGGACATGCAGAAGGGATCAAGAACTTGGAGTCAAACTACTACAGTAAGAGACGGTACTACCACAGAGGGGCCTGGGATGAACGATAGCAGCAAAATGAAAACATAGTTGCCTTCCAAAGTGCCAAAGATTACTACAGAAATCATTCATTTATGAGGAAATCTGTCACTGAAGATAGATAATAATTTTGAACAGGGATACATATTTTTGTTAAGAAACAGTAAAGTAAATTGAAGTACTTTGAAAACCTTTTCAATGTTCGTCAGTTACAACGTGTTACAGTACATTCCTGATCAATGCTGTAACTATTATGTACATCAAACCTTCATAAACCATCAACACCTTCTATGAGGCCTTGTGCCTTTCCCTTCCAAACCTATTCCATACTCCACATCACTGCAGAATTTTCTGTAGCACTGTTGATATTCATTGGAATACATACAGTATATTCCTTTTTTAATCAGCAAGACCCTTTATAAAACCCCATCCCGCTTCCCTTTCTTCCAAACTCACAATCCAAACCCTCCCCTTTGATAACCCCCCTTTGATAATCCCCCCTTGATAACCCCCCTACCACTTCAACCCAGCCCTTCCTTTTACTTTGCATATATATGGAGCAGTTCCATCTTAAATTTAGTGAACTAAACCTAGCCAGCAGTCACACACTATATGGATGTCCCATATTGAGCTGGAACACAACCTGTTTGTGGTCAGCTGAAGGCACTAAACAAGGACAGGGGAGTAAGTGCAGTGAATGAAACAGCCACAGTTAGCAATTTACATGACAATCCCTAATAACAACACAGGGACTGGAGTTGCCCTCCTCTGGTTTACACTACAATAGCTAGTGTGGTTTGGGTAAATAACCAAAAGATTGACAGCTATGAGAGTGAAAGAGGCCTAATTATGGCAGACAATTGAGAATGAATGCACCCCATCATTGGGGGATTAGCCACTTGAAAGGGTAAGCCAGCTCTCTATGCTAGCAGTGCCACATTCCACTTTCTTGACTGTGAATAAAGGTGACAGATTATAGGAGTTAGTTGGAAAGTCTGGTATACTGGTGGAGAAATATGGAAGGAGAACTGACTTAGTTTTAGGTAAAGGACAAACTATAAAGAGGAATATTGCAGGCCTAACAGATTACTGACAGGCTTACTATTACACAGGCTTAACATACTACTGACAGGCTTACTTTTACACACTTTATATGCAAAATCTGGGTTTAAGAGAGTAATACTGTGCAGCACAGTTAGATAAAACTGATAATAACATACTGTGAATGGGTCAGTGGAGATGTGTTACATATATCCCTACAGTGATGTTCAAAGATATTTCATGTACCAGAAGCAATATGAGACAGCACATGCAAGGTTGAACCACAGTACCGCTATTAATGTGCTAGGACAGTCTGTGCTTATAAACGATTAATTCTAGTTGGACCTTTCATACCGTATTTAATGTACAGTTTGCAATCCTCAGCAGATCAAGAGAGAGGCTAGTATGCAGCTCTCTGCTTACTGTAAAACATTTAACTCCAAAGATTTAAAAATAAAAAAACTTTTTAGACTGATTCGCCCCTTATGAACATCTTGTGAATTATAATCCTCTCTTACATGCTAAATTAATTACTGTCATTTGTATTAAACATTTTAATGGTTTTATAGACTGAGAAACACCAGTCTAAGCTGCAATATAAATTCATTTTTGGTTTTTGGTAAAACCTTTAAGCAAAACAACTTATTCAGAATCACCTAATATCGAGTAATATCAAAAAGTCAGTCTCAAATTTTTGTACAATATCACAAACTTAAAGTAATACTTGCCAAGAATGAAACTTGAAAGCTAGTAAAATGTTTGATATATGACTAACCTCTCAGGCCAATGAGTGCTCTTTATCTCCCGTTGTCACGGATATACCCAGCCTACAACCTTCTACGCACAACTGCCACTCATCACTGTAACCTTCAATTTGGAAATTTTATTCTACATCATCAAAACGATTCCATTTAATCAAATTTCAAATCATTACCTAACGTCAGGTCAACATCGTCGTGGAAAGTGCAGGTCCTTTTGCTTGGGGTTTTGCAGCGAGAGAGAGATTTCAGAAATCTTGTCATTAAGTAGGGGTAGCATCTTACGCATCATTAAGTTTCGTCACGTAAACTCAATTAAATTGCCTGTTTTTACGACTGGAAACAGGTCACTCAATATTGATGATTCACCAACATTTTTCATGCTTTTTAGCTTTGAATTTCATTTCACCATACTTTGCTTTCAAAAGGGAGGGAAAGTACTCTCTTCTCATTTGTTAGGATGGATCTCGATTAAATTTCTCCCCATTATCCACTCCAAAACATGTTTCGTTATGATCCACTTATCATATCATACACACTGTGCAATTAGCAATGTCTAACCGCACAATGCTTTCCATCAATTAAACATGTCTCAAAGCTTAGCAGCAATGCTTTCTGAACACGATGCATACAACTGACAGCCCTCTTTGTCTGAAAGGCAGATTGTGTGCATGTTTTGGATTTTGACAGAGATGTCACCTTGATGAGAGATTAAACTGAAGGCACTTTAACGTTTCATTTTAGATTTATATTTACCGTACCGTTTGCAGATATCAGTGAATATCACTTTTAGGACACTGAATACAGTAAAGTAATTTACAAGTATGTATGTAATTGTGAATTTTGGTTGGTTTTGCAGTGCAAATATCTGATCACGGCTACAGCTTCAAACATTATCTAGGAATGAAATTATGAACATTGTAATCGCGTTTCTAGCAATTTCAACTTGGGAACCATACTGAGGAGATTTAATGACTTATTTCACGAAATAGCCAAAGGACCGAGATATCCGTAGCCATTCACAAATAAATTCATTTCCTTGCATGACTTTTCCAACACAATTTCAGTTTTTAGACAAAACAATTGATTGCCACCTTTCATGAAGGAAAATTCTTTTTTTTCTTAACAAAACTGAACTCATCACATGTTTATCCAAGCAACCATATGGTTGAACCATAAACTTTGTAAATGTTGAAAAGGCACTTGTGATAGGAACTGTACACCAGACCAGCCCTGCACATTTTTACTGTAAAACTCCAGTCAGGTAACAAAACAGTTAATGATAGTATTTACAGTAAGGAGTGTCAAGGAATAAATGTGACATCATGATATACAAACTTGTAACATATTAAATTCCCTTTCCATAAATGACTATGTGAATGGCTCTCTGAACTCAACAGTTGAAAATTATTACAGAAAAGACAATTCAGCTGAAAGCTGTATCTAAGAACTCAAATTTGAGCCAACGCTCCCTCCCCATTTTTTTGTTGGGGGGGGGAGGGGGAGGGTGCTACTATGATATGTTTCTAGCTTTTCAACTGAATATTTCAACTGAAATTGCAAATTGCATCATTTAATGTCCATTGCAAAATAACTACAGTACTTTCATGTGTTTGTAATTGTACCTAGCACTCAATTCAGTCCTGGGTACCTGAACAGACCAGCGTTGCCTGGGTACCCCAACAGACCAGAGTATACCTGGGTACCCGAACAGACCAGAGATTATCTGAATACCCGAACAGACCAGAGTATACATCTGGGGACCCGAACAGACCAGAGTATACCTGGATACCCGAACAGACCAGAGATTATTTGGGTACCCGAACAAACCAGAGTATACACCTGGGTACCCGAACAGACCAGAAATACCTGGGTGTCCGATCAGACCAATTGAAAATCTACCCTCCTACAACTTCAAACAAAGCATGGCACAAGCTGTACAAAACTGTATGGAATATAACACACACCTAGCCTGCATACTCTAACACTTTGTGAGCACTGTTTAACCCTAAGATGCATGCCAAGTTTATGTTGACTCTCAAGTTTGCAGTGGGTGTTTGGTATTTGAGTTGTGAACCAATTAACAATAGCACAAAACACACAAACTGCTGAAAAACAGTTTGTTTAGAGGGAGTACAGACAGACAACATTGAAGATTATAATTATCACAGGACATCTCTTTAGCAACAAATCCTCAAGCTTCTGGAAGGGGTCCTGAAAGAGGGAGTAAGTTATCTGGAGTTACATACTTAGTACTACTAATCAAGTAATTCTAAGCTGCATCGTTTGCTAGAGAATATGAAGTTCTTTTGTCCTACATTACATTTATGACTTTTACTAACATATCAAGCAAATCCTCATAATTTAGCAGTAAAAATTCAAACAAAGTTTTCTCATCCCAGGAATGATTAACAAAAGACATCTATAGGCAGGAGTTTCCCTAGTAATAATGCAGAGATGATAAAAAATGAAGCCTAAACTATTTTGGTGCTAAAAGGATGAAAACAATCAATTTTGACATCTAAGATAAACCATAATGCAAAAATGCATTGTGGTTTCGATGATGTAACATGAGCAGTTTTCTTCATGAATCTAACATAATGTATAGTGAGGGTGTACATGTTTACAAGGCTTTCAACACACTAACTATGAAGTTGGTCCGACTTTCCCTTCTTGAGATACAGTATCGTGTTTATAAGGTTTTAACAATTTGACCCCTGGTGACCCCAAATGACCTTTGACCTCCACCAAAAACAATAGGCTTCTTGTACTCAATGTGGTACTTTGACACATTAAATATGAAATTGGTCTGACCTTCCCTTCTTGAGATATCGTATTTACAAGATGGCAATCACAAACGCACTCACACACACACACTGTACATACACATACATCCACACACACGCCATCATGAATGCAAAGGTTACGATTATCATCGAAACCAAAGATGGCCTTAGTCACCACAAATAACAATTCTCAGAAGCACATGATGATTGAAAAAATCAAATCGGGATCCATTCCAGTTACCCAAACTGTCAAACCTACTCCACTACTAACTTGATCAAAAAGTACCAACCTCTATTATCGCTACAGAAAATTCTTGATTTGAACCGAACCAAGCACTTTAAAACGAGGTAATTTATCGTAAATGAACTTTCCATCTTAGCAGGGTGTGCTCTAAATTTGTTAGCCACCTACAGTAATAACCTGCTTGTAAGGATCACAATAGTGCATGAATCTTTCTATGAACTTTGCCTGCTGTTAAGGTTATGACAGAGAGCCCATATCATATTTACCAATGTCATTAGGATAACAAATTGTAGGAATATGAGAGGGTTTTGCAGAATATTACAAACATGTGATGGTTTTCTATGTTTTGGGCATAGCCTGAAAGATCATCTACAATAAGAATATCCTGACATTTTGAAAGTATTTATAACAAACTTATATCACTGATCACCATGATATTACTACATAATTTATTTGATAATTTCTAGTAATTTTCATAATTTGCATCCTGGAAAATGCATTGTAATCTGTATTGCCAGCAAAATAATGTTGCATGCTGATCTTTATGCCAGTTCCAAGATAGTAACCTCCTGGAGGTTCCCATAAGCCCCAACCCCCTACCCCCTCCACACCCACCTCCCCACCCAAGGGATGGCAGGCAGGCAGGAAAAACCGTCATGTACAACTTACAAGGTGACATGGCAAGTTATTTGTTGTTTTCTAGCATTTTATGTAACTCCCAACTATCTGCTAGATAAACTTGAGTAACCTTGAAGATGAATTGTAAGACAATTAACACAAAGAATGATTAACAGGGACATAATTACCTCTCTTGGAACTGATCACAGATTCTGTCTCGGTATCTTCAAATTTATCCGATAAGCTGCCAGCATTCGCACTGCAAAAGTTTAATAGCAAAGAAATGAAAGTACGAGAATAAACTTGGGTATTTTGATGATTACATCTTAAATCATAGCAAACTTTTTACCTAGCAACCCCAGTTAAACCTGCACTTTATGCTGCCTACGATTAACACAAGTTTAAATTGTATCATTATTTTTTTCAAATTTAAACCGAAGTTGTGACATCTGGTCACAGAAGTAGGCTAGTGGTGTCCCTCCCACGTCCATATTCATCGATTAATCTGTCGCTAACGGCAACAGTTACTATGACATATAGTACTACATTTATTGCCCTCTGTTTAACTCATCTTCAGCACAGCTTTAACTCATATTATCAGCACTATGAGTTATTACATAAAGTACACTGTAGCATGACAACATACTGCAAAGTGCAATGTAGCCTCAGACTTACAACCATCCCTGTTAAACTAGAAATATGTCAGATTCACAATCTTAAATCTCTGACCTCCTTACAGTAGTACCACCACTGCAATCAAAGTTGACATCAGTAATTTACAACCAACCATGGTGAGCTGAGAGGAATGCAACCTATAGCTATCTTCTTTAAATTCTCCTACAGGAATTAAAACTCCTCTACAACACGCATAAATAACAGCAGTGCACAGTCCGAAACAAGCAGGTATGTGAAGGAGATGATATTAAGAATGAATCTGCCTCCATGTAGAGTATAGTATACCGTGGCCATCCTTGGAGAGCAGGAGTATTATCTAAATACCCAGTTTCATATACAGTATATATACATGTTATACAGACTGGGTGAAAATCTTGATGTGCAGTAAATATCTAACCACAGTTTGTTCGAATGCCACATTTAATAAAACAAACAGACACAGTGCAGTACTTTGGGGTTCCTCCTGAAGGGAGGATTCTTAGCAATCTCCGACATACTAATGTCTGAAGCAAGGATTTCACAAACAAGACATATTAAACAAGGTACATTTAAGAACAAGAATTAGTTGGTGAGGGAAGAGTAAAAGGTATAATATGAAAGCAAGGAGCCCACACACCTATAGTAGGGGTTGTCTTATAATGCAAGGATTCAAGGACTAAGGGGAGGGTGAGTGGAGGGAAGAGGGTAGAAATGTAAGCAACCTATACTAGGGCTGTCCTCAGACATACAGACTGGTTTATAAGGAAGAAAGGGGGTGGGGGGGGGGGCAAGGAGCCCACTGACAGGAGGATAGTAATGTAGGGACGGATAATGGAGACAAACTGGTTGAATTAAAATGATACAAGGACATCAAGACAATATGGCTTACTTACAGTATCAACATTTTTTGGTAAAATTATATCAATTTAGTAACTAGCAGCCAACACCAGTCAGTCTATATTATTCTATTTCACCTGGCCAGTATCAGCTATAATAGCAGTCAACAGCAGTCAGTCTATATGTTACTAAGTAATTACCAAGGTGCATACTACTGTACTAGTACGTACATCTGTATTATTCTAAAATTACACCTGGCCAATATCAGCTATAATCTGAAAGTGATGCTCATCATAACTCATAGATTCCAATGTCTCTATCTGATCAGTGATTGATGGTTCATATCCCTTGCGACTGCCCTGACCTGATAAATGATGGATGAAAGCATATACGACCTTTGACCTTAATAAGACAATCGCTGACAAAGGGAAGAAGGCACCCCTCTAAATTGCAATGTGGAATGATTTAGTTTTCAAAGGGATATAATTTCCCTGGTGGGAGTCATTTTCAGAAACACAAAAATTCAAACTACTTTAAATGGGATTAAAATAGGTTATCATCACACTTGATGGTCTGTATTAACAGAGCTGCTGCAGTACATGTACTGTATTGGAAGGAAGGAAGCTCTATGGAACTCAGCACATCAAGAGAGAGAACTTTCCAAAAGTATCACATCAAATGGATGGCAGGATTATTGCACACTACACTCTTGCATATAATAAACAAATCTTATTAGAATAGCAATGACAGAAGTAAAGAAACAAGCTTATGATTTATTTATACATAGTCTGACCAAAACTGGCTAGTTTTGTTATATTTACTGTCAAAGATGGAGCACAACATTTGTGGAAGTGAGACACATTCAGAAGAAACATCTATAGGTCATTGTAAATTTGATATTACTGTAGAAACAATTCCTATGAAAGATTACAAAAGGTTCTATAGTATATCTAAACTCTGGTTAAAAGTATAATATTGAGAAGCAGGAAGGTTGTCATTAAAAGTTAGATGTACACATACATAATAACTAGTCGGAATCTGTGAAAATGATTAGTTTCATACATTCTATGTGAAGTATCTACAGTAGTATTATGAATGGTCAAACACTGTACACATATGGTCTTTCTATTTAGTGTGTGTAATTAAAATACATACTGTTGGCCAGTACTGTTGATTCTGCAGAAGCCACACTAATTGTATGCAAACATGACACTAAATATTAATAAAACAGAGGAAAGATTAGTTTATGGAAGATGGACAGACCAAGCAGACCACAACATTACACCAAAATTAATTGGTGGTGTAGCCAGAGGGGTTCCATGAATTGACAGCAACCACAAAGACAAATTTATTCTTTCTGGCAAAATAGTTTTACCCTTACAGGAGAACTCCTGACTGAGGTTTGACCTTTGTACTTCATGATGATGGAAAAACAATGGGAGACCAAAGGAGAAGACAACAGTGGAGTCATTTAGTGGCTTTCATAGGAGAATGGTGTATTACTGTAGTAGTAGCCTGGGCACTAACTGCACATAAATACAGACAATACAGTGAGAGATTCTATGCTAAGAGTGGCTGGCTGGATCATCTGTCAGGCTAATGTACATTAAGATAGTGTTATACTGATGTGCTCGCTTTGTCTTATTTACGTGTGTAACTACAATGTGTGAAGAGAACATGATTTAAGGTAAACGTACAGTACAATGTCTAAAAGCAAATGTATTTGATTGGCCTGACACCTCTGTCTATATTAACAATAGTCATTTCTCTACCAAACCTCCTCCTTCCCTCATCCATCTCTACAAAAATCCTAGCCACATAATTCCCCCACCCCCCCCCACTCCCCTCCCAATCTGTCTTCATCCAACCCTATCCATACAAGTCCTAACCAATCCTACCTGACATTTCCTGATGTTCCTTTCACCAGACTTACCAATGCCATTCACCTCTCAGGACTCCTCCCCTTCCCCCTCCCCCCCCCCCCACCATTCCTACTGGTCTCACTCACACCACAGTACCCAAACTTGTTTGACAATTATATTTCTAATATATCATTTACAAGTTCCATCACAGAAATCCCAAACTTACTGGTTACAAGCTTACCTGTCTCCCACAAACTTAGCACCCTTGTTCTATGATGCCTAAAATGAACTGGTAACCTTTAACAATATGCACCCTCTATGACAGGCTCTTCCAGCCAATGCTCTTCCTTCTCATTCTACCATCCAAAGCACCAGCATCGTTCATTTTTTCGTCTGGATTTTTCTTAAGGGTATTTGTACGGAACTGTGACCTAAGATTTTAATCTTTCCTTTAGACTTGACATCTGATGTACCACAGTCAACTTCAACAGACCCTCAGAAAGATTGAATACTGTACTGTACCTTACACACATACAAGCCTTTGGCACATGTGTACAATTAGTACAGTACTGTATATAATGAACTTTAATACAATTCTAAACCTGCCTAAGCTCTTACCTTGAGACCACTGAATGGCCTGTGAGCTGAAGAATGATAACCAGTGCAGTACAAGCTATTAGCTCAAGGTTCCTCACACCCAACTTGAAAAGCTATCACAGAAATTATTTAAAATCAATTAAAACTAAAAGCAATTTACATGCTTTAGTTCAAGATGAAACATCTTGGCAACCAAATAGTCTTGATCTAGCAGGGTCGAACTCAGCAAAGTGAAAAAATTCCATGCTAGGAGGATAAAAAGAAGAGTAAGTTCCACAGTACTGAGCTACGGTAGTAGAGTAGTGGGGAATATTTGATAACGTGTGGAAGAATTAATACTGCAATGCTTGAATCAACAACAATGATCTATCATTTATGAATGAAGATACTTACTGAAAAGATGGAGGCCTTGAGTCACCGATGCCACCAGTCCTTTCTGGGGGTAGTGAGTCTCCTGCCTGTGAACCTAACTCTGATGGGGTGCCACCACTTCCTTCTGCAGGAACCAGCTGAAAGGCAAGAAATTGCAATAGATTGTTAACTAAACTTATCAAGCATGATAGAACCATGATGCTAAGGGGTAGTTCAGAAATCTTATCCACCGATTGAGTAATTTACAAACAACAGAAAAATTCTCACCTGCTTCCAAAACATCTTTTCCAGTTTCCTAGTTTCCCGTGGAATAAACTGAACACTGACAGCAAATCACACCACATATACAGGCTGTAATGGATTTAACTTTTTACTACTTGCAAAGCTTTATTAGGTAATAGGTAGACTTAAACAGAAAGCCAGTTGGCTTCGTAATAAGTTTTGCAACAAGTTTTCAAATTTTCTTTTGTTTAACCTTGTGTATGTTCAGGAAATCTACACATCAAGTGTTGAGGTCAATTTTAAGTTGCAATTTTGAATTTGTTATACTGGTGTTTCAAGACTTTGACTTCTTTGACCTTATGTGACCTTTGACCTCCATCAACATATGTGGTTTAGTTACTCATCAAATGTCACCTATTCTACCCAAAACACCAGTTTTCACCACCTTTACATGGGTTTGAGTCTATTGACCCTGGGGTGACCTTAGATCACTAAAACTGAATCAAATTTGTATTTTGACTGCTCCCTCAATATTTCTTTTGTTAATGAGGGAGGTAAGAAAGTGGGATGAGGGTGAGGGATGAGGGTAGGGTAGGGAAGGGGAAATTATTGCAATTTCAAAATTACTGCAGCAATATGCTCTCAAAAGTTGTTGCTTCTTTCAAATTCTTTAGTAACCATATAATCTATGCAATTAAACCTTGTATAATAAAGTACAGATACATGCATGTATCTTAAGGTACTGTACTGCACATTTCCCTCTTTCTTGGTTCAAAAGCATATATATTTCTTTTCTTTCTGCTATTCACATTAATATCAAATATTTCACCCCAGTCTCCAGAAAGCTACTGTACTAGTCTACAATGTGCATCCACTGAAGACCTTTTTTAAAGCAGATTAACTGTACGGGTCTAATAGCACCCCTCTGACGGTACCCCTATGAAATCACAAATCCATTACCTGGCCTATACACTCTTAGATAAACTCTTCATCTGGTAATAACCGTGAGACGGCCAACCCTTATCTGACTACCGTCCAGGTCTAACTAATCCCTCGTACTGCACTAATGGATAATTGACAGTCGGTTTTTACATATGGCACTCCAGGTTCGGAATACCTGGCATGCATGCTAGAGAGAGGGCAGTTAAAAAGTGATTTCTTTCAAAATAAATGTGAGGACCCTAGGCTTATTTCTGGAGAGTAAGGGCCATTAACAACTGATTTCATTCAAAATAAATGTGAGAGGACCCTAGGCTTATTTCTGATGGAGAGGCAAGTCTGAGTACTTGTGAATAGTTATTATCTTCTTGGCACTTTCAGAAATGCTTTAATGGTTGCAATTAAATCTTTCAAGACTGTATAGCAATTTTTATTAATTTCATATGAGCTTTTATAGAGCTGTGCAAATTAAGTAAAAGTCCATTGTTATGCTAAATTCTAGAGCAAGATTGATGAGCTTGTGAGGAGACAGGTTAAGGAAGGAAGCAAATAAACACTAATAGCAGAATGCTGGAAAAAAAACTAACTTTATCACCCTTCAAACCTGCAATTGAAATAAATGGGGTATTCACTAATATGTAGGTTTTGCATATAGACAAACTGCAATATTGACCCACCTCAAATCTCCTGCTAAAACGACTTGTCACCAACAGTAGGACAAATGACAGAAGTGAATGCATCAAACACACATTTTATACTCAGTTAGGTAAACAACAAATGTTATACAACCATGTCACAAAAGTGTTGATATTAACCCAAACCTTTCACTATTTGTTTGTTGAATGCTGATATTGCATTCAGCAGACATCTTAAAAGCATTTCTCACCACTGACTGACTGACACCAAGCTGACTCATCATCTCTCATGTTGCCAGAAACTATCAGTGTGGAAGCATTGTTAATACAAATCAGGTGTGAGATCTAATACACAATCTAATACACAATTACTAGAATGAAGATGTGTACAGACAATACAAAGTAGGTGTGGGCAGCCTTGTATGTAAACATGTAGTCTGTTCATTTTATGTCATCATACAAATCTATGCAAAACAAAACTATAGTATGTCAATCATATGCCAAGCAGTTCAAATAATGTATGAATGCTCCGTTTTCATCTCATGCTTCAAAGCACTTGAACTGAATGTACAGTATAAGCAGTTTAAACATCTTGCTTTCTCTATTGGATAAAGGTTAGGAACTGTTCATTGTACTATCAGTACCAATGCTTGAAAGCATGAACTGAGAGGACAATATACAGTGGTATTAGCATTAGAGAATTGTCCCTGACTAGGGGTGTGGGGGGGGTGTATTATTAGGAAGCTTTATCTCCATAAAACCATTTTACCAAGAACAAAATGGAATATAACCTAACGTGTTGTGAAAATTCACAATTTTTAAAACTGGATTAAATTGGTACTAGGCCCCAGACTTGTGTACAACAAACGTTTGTATGTCGACATTTTCATTGTGTAGTTCATTCATCACAAAATAGTTTATCTGTTTTAGTTGTAATAATGTAGGTGTCTTTTTCAAAGATATATCGAGAATTCTATAAATTCAGTAATCACTATTTCAGTATGTACAGTACTTGTATACTTACTCTTTTCAGCACGGTCTGCAGTGTTTAACAAGATGTTTCAAAAAGCCAAAAATACCAGTCTAAGACTAAACTATACTTTCATTATAAGAGATATGTGTTGAACTTGGTGGCAGTGTCTTTTGCAGCC
This sequence comes from Apostichopus japonicus, assembly GCF_037975245.1. NCBI lineage: Eukaryota > Metazoa > Echinodermata > Holothuroidea > Aspidochirotida > Stichopodidae > Apostichopus > Apostichopus japonicus. Next base: position 18,973,254 of record NC_092571.1, read on the forward strand.
TGGATGCTAGGTGAATGCTAAACTGTGTATTATATAATGATTATAATTTATAGTACTTAGCAATATTTGCTTTGAGGTTTGTTGGTGATTAAATCCCTTCATCTGTTCCTGAATCACAATGTTGAAATTTAGGTTTTCCCTTTCATTTCCATCTTAGTTTGATCATTTTCAGAATCATTACGGGCGTATGTATCATGTATAACGCTCTGCAGTACATTAACACAGCACATGTCGGCCATTTTGAAGACATTTATGTTGTCAGGTGACATTCTGTTTGCTTTTACATAGAAATGTTCCAGCAAAGACCCAAAGTTTATAAAAATAACTTTGAAGCTTAATTTCACGACAAACTTAAGACTGTCCAAACTTCAATTAATTGGTTACTTTGCTGAGATCTATGAATTTTTCACGTATTAAACAGCACAATGTCATTAAGCTAAGAGTCAAGTTTATTTGCAACATGTAATATTACGGTAACTTATTCTTCGGTGCTTTGTCTGTGCTGATTATCTTCCCTGCTCCTCATGACTATGGAAGCGTCCTTTTCAGACTTGCCTGCAATTGATTTATGCACAGCGAGTGAGTAATGCACCTAACAACCTGAAAACCACTAAAGATAGAAGAAGAGTGAATCACAAGTTACACACTATGACATTCTTCAGCGACCAGTCTTGTTTCTGTGAATAATGCTCGAGCCACCTTAAAAGCAGCAGCAGAAAGAGACATTACATTCATCAAGTAGCAGCATCAGCAGGCTCATCATGTGATTGAGCTGCTGCTGCTGCTGCTGTGAGTCTATTTAGACTGACATCTTCATGTAAACAGCCAGACACAATAACAGCCTGGCAATTCTCTCACATCTTTGGTAAACTCTTTTGTCCAATCGGGCGGTTTGAAAGGGATGAAGAGAATTTGGAGAAAAATAGGCCCCCCAAAAAAACCAGTCTGCATAAATTTACATACAGAAAGAGCTACTAAGCTGTAGGTCAATGGTTCTTTATGCTACAGACTGTAGCCACCAGTATGTAGCCTACATTATGTAGCCTGCATTATGTAGCCTACAGTATGTAGCCTACAGTATGTTTGAAGAAAGAACAAACTACTGAGAGTTATTTGTTAAAGCAGCTGTGTAATTCCTGACTGGTCCAAGTAACACAAGATCAATGAGTTTGTTACTAAAGAGGATTGGTAACTGTACAAAAGTGTATACTGTGATACATGTACTGTACAGTACAAATGAATATTGAGCACCACTCTAACACCACTCTAACACCACTCTAACACTACTCTTACACCACTCTAACACGACCATCCCACAATGGTGTAATCTGCACTGGTCATGTCATTAACCAGCTAGTTTTATATTAAATTTTGAGCAACTTCTTGGAAGCCTTGTGTTCAGGCTTGTGTGACACCTAAACCCTTGGCAATGATTACCTGGAGATATACAGTAGAAGGTGTAAGACACATGTGGTCCGTTCAGTAAGGACTTTAAGAACTTAAAACTTGATTTCTGCACCAAACATCTTGAAAGACCTTTTGATACAATAACATGATTTTTTGCAAAGATTTCAGATTCTCATATGATGCACAAGTTACAAACTGTTTGATTAGTAACATGTTAATGACTGACTTGAACTAAGAACAGCTTAATTAAGGGGAGCAACAGGGGAACTTTAGGACATTATCCTCTGGTGTGGAAGAAAGAAGCAAAGTCACAATCCTAAATGAGTGGGAATCACTATTGCACTAACAATCAGAAGACACAACTCAAACTTAAAACAGTCAACTTTCTTGTCTAAACATACTGTACTTGCCTTGTAGTTTACTGTAGGCGCTGTATTGATGATGCTTTTGAAATAATGAAGCAGTTTCTCAATGGTCTTCTGTAACAACACTCCAAAAGGCCAATTTACTTTCAACTCAAAAATATCAGATAGAAGGCAGATATACTGTTATTCAGCAAACCAACCAACTACTTTAAGCAGATGAATGCAAAAGTTTATTAGAGATGTTTCATGAAATGTATTTGTCCTCTTAATGTAATAATTCACTGTTGGTAATATGCATATATTAACTTTAAACCGATCATGAACAGCTCAAATAAGCTATATCATTCACACTATAAAACATACAGTACGGTGTTGGGGAAGGGTAGATTCTAACTCAGTCTACCACATTCCAATGATGTGTCTTTCATTTTGATAATTGTCAAGTAACTTACAACCTCCAATTTACTTGCCTACAGTACTACATAATAGCAACAAACATTTTATCATGATTGATATGTGAAGACACATACAGTGCCTGTCACTGTCTTAACTAAAATATTTATGTCTCTTTATTTGCTGTAAGCTTCACTTACAGCTTAATGTAGAACTACACATTCCTGGCAGGATGAAAAACAAGATGTTCACATACATCAACATTCATACATATCCCTATTTTGCCCTACCACCCTCCACCCCCCCCCCCCCCTCCCCACCTCATCAAAAAGTAGTTAATTAAAATCTCAAACCAACTAAAGGCTGCATTATAAGGCAAAGTCATTATGGTAGGGCAGAAATTTGCCCAAGAATAATTTATGATTAAAAGTTGTATCTCCCCAATGAATCTTTATCATACTAAAATATACAGTATATATGTGGCCTTGGGAAACACTCTACATGTTAGTGTAATTATAACCTACTATACTTGCTACATGATGAATGGCCCAGGGAGCTGCTATTGGTCAATAGCAAACTCCCTGAGCTCAGCTGAGCTGGAATCAAGACAAACAGTGCATAGTATGCATACATCTATGATCTTGATATTTGACAAAATCTGAAAAGCACATAGTGGCCATTCTTGCCAGTGTCCATTCTGCCAAACATAGGCAATGGGCACCAACATCACAAATCTTAACTCAATTTGAAAGCTACGGTCTGTCTTCACTCTATATTTAGCACTTTCATCTTCCAACCTTACCCAGAAGCTTCAAACTGCTTTATTTGAATATCAACTTACATGATTATACTAAGCTTTAAGCATTCTGGTGAAACTACAACCCATGACCTGACCCGCTCAGCACTTGGTTGGACCAAGGCTTTGTGGAAGAATGTGGGGAACATTGGAGGCCCAGATATTTTCTGAGAGGGTCAAGTAGACCAGGAGGAAGGGACACATCAATTCTATTGATTGGAAATCAACCATGGCAATTTATTAATGGATAAAACCAATACAATAAGTACGTGTCAACTATTATAGCCCCATATTATGAACCATATTTTGGTCTAGTACATTTTAAAACCAAACAAAACAAAATTTCTTAGATCTTTGTTTTGAACTTCAACCGTTCAACGTTACACACACTTACTTACCCATGATACAACTCTACCGTTGAAACATGGTAATTTAGCTTCATCATCAACTATTTCTTCTTTGACCACTCTGTGAAAGGAAAGAAAAAATATCAAATGATATTAATTTTACAATGAAGTTGAAAAAATCTCAACATCAATGTTGGGTTTTTTTAACTATTAGTTAGAATATAACAGAAGCAACAGCTCTATGACTGTGTTTCTATTGTAGTAATTTACACAGACTCACAGAAAATGAGGTTGTCCGATTTAGAAATGAAATTGGCTCATCCTTTAAACCTACAGATTTGATCACCCATAATCCCAAAACTTGAATGATATCATGGACACCCACACTAGTACTACCAATAAATGTCTACATTAATCAACTCTACCAACCTGCTCTTACCATTTTGAACATTTTAACTTGTCAAACAAATCCTGTTACTGACCTTTTAATTACAAAGATCAATTAAAAGTGTAATTGTTCTATGATGCATTTACTTCTTAAAATTTGTCCAATTTTTCTGTCTACAATGCAACAAGTTTTCTACAATTTTTCTGACTGCCCAAAAAACCAAACCAACCTCTTTACCACACAGAAACTGACCCCTGTGAGAATTTACACTGACTGCAACAGCTACAGTAAGTTCAGCCTGATCTTGAACAAGTTCAAAGGTCACCTTCTATAGACTCTTTCAGATGTCTGGCCAAATGCCACCTTTCATCTGCTTCCAGATGACTAGCCAATAAGCAACTATCCCAGGAAGATATTTTGAAAGCTAGGAACCGCCTAAGAGGTAATTTATAGCTTCTGAAAGCAACCAATGCCAACCATGATGCTATACATATCCAGGAAGATGGTACACTATTTGTCACATGAAGCAGGGAGCTACTACTCTAACACAGCTCCTTACATGAAGTAATGATGTTTGACAAGCTGGAAATTTGTGGGGTGAACTTTGTACAAAACTTTCATTCTTCTGCATGTCACCATCTAACAATTAGTACTACTTGTAAAGACAGGTTTCACATTTAAGTGAATAATGGCTGACACAATGCTTGCTGTAAACTTGTAATAGCAGTTCACAAAACTGTAGAATTGTTTGTTCTCAGACTGGGGGTCACCTATAACAATTGGACAAGAAATTGCTGCTATCTCCATATAGTGTACCTGTTCAAGTATGCTGTTGTGTTCTCGAACAAAAATTGTGAAAACCTTGAAAGCACTTTTGTAACATTTGCAATTTTAATCTCCAGTCTGTTTGCTTTCACTGTTTATAGGAAGGTATTCCTTCATCAGAACAAGTTAAAGTCTTCTTTCACTGTCATTTGATGTTGTAAAAAGACAACCTACACTGCCGTACAAATAATGGCTGCATTAGAAAGCATCCAAGTCAATTCTACTTGGAAGTGAGAAGTTTGTCTATAATCAGAACATCTTATTCTGTCCAGTTGTTGACTGTTTTGGTCAAAGCTGTCTTTCAGAACCTAGGCTGCACCTGGTATGGACTGGTGGCAATAACATTATCTTATTACAGCACAAATTTACATTTCATGCCACATTCTACTTTTCACATCTTAGAGAATCTTCCAGCAATCACAACTTGTCAAAAGAACACAATAGACGTTTGTCACTGGAATAGATGAAAACATTATTAGAAACCTGGAACCTAGCTCTGTAACACACACTCAGAAGAATGTTCTCAATAACAATTGAAGAATCCTTCCACTCTGATGAAAACAAAATTGCAAATTTTTCTTACAAATAGGGAATCCTCTGTGTGAAAGGTCAACCAAATTGCACCAAAATTCTCTGCTAAAATTGCAGGGAACTTTTTCATGCGGTTACAAGTAATTTTTTATGCAGTGTGTTTATTAAAAAAAGTTATTTATTTCGTTCCAAACTATGTTGATGCCTTTCTTGTCCGTTTTTGTTTGTTGGAACACACCTACCAAAAATAAAGCGTTCACACCTTGTCCAACTCCCACCCCCCCCCCCCTCCTGCATTAAGACAACCCACAATACTTGATTTTAGGATTTTACCCATGTTAGGTGTCGGTAAGGTAGGGATAACAATAGTGGTGGCTTGAAGCATTTCCTAAAAGATGACTTTGGTCAATTTCTTATGTAATATTTAAATCTCATTATACAAAATGTAGAGTTTAAGCTGGGCTAGTCAACTTAAGTAAAAGTAAAACAAAACTACAATTATCTTTCTTTGATGTGATCCAATGACTCATTCTAATCTGGTAAAGTGTTTAAGATACTCAAATGATGGGTGTCTTAGTTTGATGAACCGAAATCATATTTGGAGTAATTTAAAGCTCCTATAAGTGAGGATGTACTAAAAAGGATAAAATAAAGAAATTAATGAAGATAAAGAAATTAATGAAAGATAAACAGAAACAACCAACTAACTCAAAGGATATTCATACAGAATGACACAGAACCACATTTGTTTTAGAGACTAATACCGCACTGCTAGCTTCCAATTACAAAATGTTCACTATCACCATTGACCTTATTGCCTATTTGCATTTTATCCTTCTAAATATTGTTTCAACTGTATGATAAAGTGAACAAATCAAGGTCACCTTCTAGAATGCTTTTTCATATGACAAAGTATGTATATGTGTCAGTATGTATACATATATGGCAAGCCATGTGGGACAAACACTGCATAATATATCCCCGTATTAATTGGAATTTATACGCGTATTAATTGGAATATATACGCGTATATATTATTAGCCAATCATATGGCTTAAATATATCCGCGTATTAATTCGAATATATACACGTATTAATTCGAATATATACACGTATTAATTCGAATATATACACGTATTAATTCGAATATATACACGTATTAAATAAAATAAATATGGGGATTAAATCCAATATATGCACGGATTAATTAGAGTTACACGAAAAAAAAAACATTTCCGCTCTTGCTGTGTACATATGCCAACGATAAATGTTTTGGCGGGCTCGCGAGATCGCTTCAAAAAGCGAAACTTTACACATGTAGGCTACAACACATGTATATTCGAATTAATACGCGTATATATTCCAATTAATACGCGGATATATTATGCAGTGTTTGTCCCACATGGCTTGCCATATACATATATATGACAAAGTATGTACATGTCAGTATGTATGTATATATGACAACGTATGTATACAGAATTACAAAATCATAACCATTCAAAAGCAGGACCAGTTCTCTTGTTCTTAAACCTTTCAATATAAAATAACACACTGTATGAAATAAGGTGAATAGCCATCACTACTCCCATCCACATCAACATGAACCAAGGCTGCCTCCATGATAAGGATATCATATCAGCATGTGGCCAGTTATGGTCCACAGAGTTGTTTACTTTGACCCAATCCCATTCCAAGAGGACATTGAATTGATTTCCGGGATCAATTGTTCTGCAAGGTTCAACCATAGAGAGAAATTCCTTGGTTTATAAAGCTGCATCCAATGGTGACATGGCCTTTGGCAGAAATGTCAAGATGGAACTACCGTAAATGACTGGAAAATGATAAAACTGGATTTCATGCCCCATGAATGTTTCAAGGTCTTGTAATTGTTTTCACAACCTTGGATGGCGATTGAATACTGAAAGTAGCGAGCCAAGGAGGAACCAAGTAATTAGAAGAATGATAGTACAATACGAGGAAGACGGATACTTCAAATGCATGATACTATTGTTTCAAGTCAACTTTCAATATATTTCAATTAAATGTAATTGGCAAAGGTTGTAGAGTAAGTGTACAACTTGCAATAGAACAAAAGGAAATATGAAAAATAACTAGTAAACACCATTTTGGGAATTAGGGGTATATGAAGTACAAAAAGGATTGATGAGGATATTTGCAAAGAAACAAGACTCTAAGTAATTCAAAGAATGCAACCCCAGCAATTCCAGTTAACAGTAGGTAACCATATAAATATTTCATGAACGTGCTAAAAATACAAGGTTGATGTTCCTCCTTTGACTCTATCAATTCTATCCTCCCTTTGTGATTTGCTATGTAGATTAAAACTTGCATTACAAAAGTTGCTACAATTTGACATTATGACCCAGCGATTACAGCATCTATTACTAGTCATAGGCGTAGGAGGCGGGGGGGGGGGGGGCTGAGGGTCTGCAGCCCCCCAAGCAAATATTTTTGTGAAAATTCGGGCAATATGAGAATTTTTCGGACACCTACTAAAAGAAAAATAAATTGCAATGTGTTTTTCAATGGTTAAACTGATATTATTATTATCATTATTATTGTAACGACTTCCCGAAAAAAATTGTAACCGATGTGGAACGATAATAACATAGCATATGATTGTATGTAATTGGCACGCGATGCAATAACCGATGCATGCCTATATGTTATGTAGATTAAGATGTTGAAAAAGCGTGAAGTGCGCGAAAAATTTTGGATATATTTTTAGGGCAAGTCGTTACAGCCCCCTTAAATCAAACTGGGCTCCTACGCCTATGTTACTAGTGCAGCTGCATATTGTATGTATTTCACAGAAGTCTAACATAGGTTAGGCTTAAACAACTTAAGGAAACTTTAGAACACACCAAATTACCATATACTATAGGCTAGGGCCTTCGATACGTAGTCAACACAACAAATATCCAAGGGGACACTGCAATAGCCTAAGGTTTAAGCAATATTGTGAAATAACTCATGAAAGAACATGAACCAATAGTATGAAAGAACAATAAAATAAAGATACCATGAATGAACCAGAAAGAACTTAACCATTATGCTGGGTAAACACAATTTAGTCTTAAATTATGTGATAACTAACAGTTAAAGTTATAACCTAAGTAGCATTACTTAGCCTTCTGACTGAAGCAGATTGCACCCTAACTTTAGATGTATTGCCTTAGATTAGGAATGATTAAGAATAGTCCTGGTACTTATACCATCCATCTTCTGAAACTGCCAAACTTATGCTAAAGCTAAGTATTACTACTGACACTGTATGCTAGTTTTTACTTATTTTAACATGCGTATTCGAAGTCCCAACTACTAAGTACTATTTCATGATTAGCATAAGGCCGAGGCCTAAGCTAAGCCTATGCTATCAGTGTCACTCGCACTGTTAACAGTTATTAGCCTAGTCTAGAGTTAGGTATTCCCTACACTGCTACAGTAAGAACGAGGTTAGCCTAAAATAGGCTAGTCTACTGTAAATTGTTAACCGATGCCTAGGTTAGGCCTGCGGCCAGATAAAAGAGAAATGTCCAAGATTTTCTTATACAACTTCAAGGTGTACCTACCCAAAGTCATCGTCCATTGATTTGAAGAAAAATTTGTAATTTGGACGGTTGAGCACATTTTTGAAGTCTCCTAACGTTACTTGGTCAGAAGGTATGGGTAATTTCACTAAATACGGAGTATCCTCATCGTCAATATGATAAATTATTTTAGTCTCCTCCATCCTTGGAGGGACCTAATCCACGTAGATCCAAGAAAATTGTAAAGAAAACAGAATTCCTAACAAAACAGCTCACTATTTTGTCATCAAATTAATCGACTCCCACAACCCAGCTGCAGTAACGTTGATCGAAACAGTTTAGATACCATAGTCATTATCAATGTGCTCCTGTAATGATTAAGGAACGCATCGTGCATAATATCTTTACTATGTAGAGTCTATGGTACCGTGTTACTGTAAACAGCACACTACAGTAAATGAGAAAACTGAATGAAGCAGAGAATCTGCTCTTCTCGTTGTTGACCTTACTCCCCCTGAATGAAATTGTAAATTTTGGTGGCGTACTTCAGAAATATTGGATGTTTAATTATTACAATAAATTTTTAAGAGAATCTCTTGAAAGAGTCGGCAAAGTCATATTCACCCCCCCCCCCCCCCCGGACTCCATAAGAAAATTACAAACTAAAGGAAAATAAAAATGAGTTTAGTTCAGTTTAGTTTAGTAAAAAAAAAAAAAGGATCAGGAAGAAGTTAAGAACACTCAAGTCCCCATCAAGGACCATATAGGAGAGAGAAAAAACAGAAGACACAAAAAATCAGACCCGATTACAATGCTTAAAGTGCGGGTCCAAAGCATACCTAAGCCCATTCACATTACTTGCAAGTACAACTTTCTCAGGCAAACCATTCCACTCATTCACAACCCTATTAGAAAAAAGTTATGCTAAATATTAATCCTACTTTGTAACTTCTGGGGTTTAAGACAACTACAACTACTATTAGCATATATGAAAATGTCAGTGAAGGATAAATTGTTAAACCATACACAATCTTGAAAATTTGAATCAAGTCATCACGTCACCTCCTAAGCTCCAGTGTGGTGAGATTCAACAGCTGTAACCGCCTATAATAAGGAACACCCTTTAAGGAACTAATCATGCTAGAAGCCCTCCTCTGGACCTTCTCGAGTACTTTCTTATCCTTAGCAAAATATGGGTTACAAGCCTGCACAGCATACTCCAGATGAGGCCTAACCAACTGCTTATAAAGCCTAACAAAAACTGAAGTTCCTCTTGATCATACCTAAAACCCTATTACCTCTTTTAGCAGCTTCCAGACAAATTTTAGAAGGTTGCAGAGATGAGTCAATGTAGATACCTAGGTCTGTTTCAACAAAGATCTCCTGCAACTCATCACCATTAAGAGTGTACGTATACTTTTGGTTACTACCACCAATTAATTAAAACAATTACGAGAAGAAATAACAATAAGGTACATATTAAAATTGTGATAAGATTACGAGAAGAAAAATTACATGTTACATGTTAAATTACGAGAGTTTTTCTTCTGGTAGTCGGTTTTTCCTCCTTTGAGAAACAAGTTTCATATTGATGTTGAATGGCTATAAGTAAAATTGTCTGTAATATACTGAAGGGTTTCTCCATTTGAAGATTTATGAGTCATGTTTAAGCTCTTTTCCTCCATTTTATTCTCAATAGTCCGCCTTCTTAAGAGCATAAAACTGTCTTTAGACTTCCCTCAAAAGTTGCATTTGGAATTATTCTAGTTGCCGCCCCTTGTATAGTAACAGTAACGTTGGTTACATATGTAGATTATACAGAAGAATAATATTTATTAAAATAATTTGTTATGTATTCCAGACCAGTTCTTTCTTTGTCATTTACAACTAGTTGGTCTGTAGCACCGCTAATTATAATACCATTTTCATTTGATTGCACATTTCTTAAGATTTTTCAATATGGCCTTTGTATTACCTTTACTTTTTACACCAAGGCATATTTGTAGTAGTTTAAATGGTAGTTGTAATCATGGAAATAACTTTGTTTTCGGTCATACCGATAAGACCTCGATGATTTTTTTTTCTCAATATTGCACAGCTTTACCGAGATTTCCCATTTCCGTCAATGATATCTTTTGACATTAATATTTTCAACAGGTTTCTAGCCTATGCTATGATGACCGTTCTTTTTAACTGGCTTAGCACTTCGTTGCCATCTAACATATGTTGGGTTGGTGGTGATTGGATTGGATGGTGGTGGTGATTGGTGATGGTGGTGATAACATGATTCGATGGTGATCACTAAAGTTGAACTCAGGAACAACAATGTTCTGCAATCGAAGTTCATTTAATATATACGTATGCTAAATCAATGTGGTAGTACTATCAGTGATTCTAGTTGACTTTAATCACCAACTGCTTCAAGCCCAATGTTTCTATTTCATTTTTCCATTTTCAGTCTTGTTATTGTCATGAATAAGACTGATATTGAAGTCACCAGTTATGAGAATATCTCTAAATGTACTAATAGGTGCATTAAACGTATTTAGAAAACTTACCAATCCATTCAGCCTTTGAATTAGGAGGTATATAGAGCAAGCACATTAAAACAGTTTTCATGTAAGTTTAACTTCAAACCATTCTACCTCGATATCTTCCACTTCCTACTCACTATGACTTGTAAATGGGATACTAGATTTTATATACAACAATACCCCCTCATTTGACGGTCTTTCAGATCCTTAGACGTATAAGATATTAATATATATGATTCTGGTCATGATTTAGGAAAAAATCATTAATGGCAAAAATATGAAATGATTTGTTCGAGTCATGCAGAACTTATCGTAGTCGGCATACTTTAGGATATAGATAGTGGATATTTAGTAAAGCTATATTAAGTTCGGTTACTTCATCAGTATTATAATAGGATCCCTCTCTGTTCTCGTCCAGTAGCTTTGCAGCTTTAAGATCTGGAGATATCGTCATTTTATAAATATATCTTAGCTAACTTCCGCTTTGAAGCATACGATAAAGCATTGCTATTTAATGTTGTAGTGTTAAAACTACTGCAATTTTTGCGTAAAGAAGAAAAGAACACACTGAACTATATGTACGATTAAAAAATTCAGCGTTAAATGAAAATGTTAAAAATGAGGTACGTTTTGCAGTGACGGGGAATCGATCCCCGGTATCCTGCAAAACAGTTCTTGCTCAATTGCAAAGAAATCGGCTTCCAATGGAAAATCAAATGTGTTACAATGCAAAAAATAGGCTTCGAATGAACCTCATTTCTGGCTGTTTGTTTTGTACGGTATTCGAGATTTACAAAAAAAAAATTTAAACGTTACAAACGAGTAACATTTTGCATTGAAGGCAGGGACGTAGCCAGGGGGGAGCAGGGGGAGCGACCGCTCCCCCCTTTCAGTGTCTATTTTTTTTTTAAACTGTCATTTTTTGGTTTCGATGAAATCGTAACCTATGCATTCATGCAGGCGGAGAGTGTGTGTATGTGTGTATGTATGTATGTATGTATGTGTGTGTGTGTGTGTGTGACGCCTGGCTTGTAAACACGGTATCTCAAGTAGGGAAGCTTGGACCAATCTAATATTTGGTGTATATGAGTACCACATTGAGTAGATGTGCCCTATTTTTTGTGTTGCCTGTGAAGGTCACCAAAGGTCAGTTAGAGGCCAAAAACCAAAATATTAAAACAAGCAATAACTCCCATTGACAGGATCCGACATGGTTGATATTTTGGGACCAGTTGTGAATGGGGTAAGGGATCATTTCAAAACATAACGGTCATGTGATCCAAGGTCAACAAAGGTCAATTAGGGGTCAAAAACTAGTATTTTTGCAATAACTTGAGAACCAAATGTCCGTGAAGGTTGGGAGTTACGCTATTGTAATCAGGGAGTCGACCCGCATCTAGGTGACCTTTGACCTCAGGTTGACCTCCGGTGACCTTTATCAATTTTTTGGGTTATTTGAATTTTCGTGGCCATAATCGGATCTCAAAGGTACCTTCCGATCAAAATGGTCCATAGTTGACCCCTGTGCGACCTTCGTGTGCGAAGTTATCAGAGGTCAATGTTTTTGTTTTTTAATAAGTACAGTTAGGATGGTCGCACAGACTTGTCATGTTGCTTTTTGGAATCAGCGTGTCAAACTACATCTGACTGCGAGGTCAAAAGGTCAAAGGTCAAATCTTAAAAAATATGCTCATTTTAGGAGATACGGGGCAAAACAAAACAGAACAAAGATAAGTTTAAAAAATTGTTGACATATGATAGAGCTTATTGTGCTGAATATAGGAAACCAACTCCCGCTTCAATCGGACACCCAGTTCTCAAGTTATGAGGGGCCAAAGGTTGGTTTTGATACATTTCTAGCAATAACATTATGTGTGTACATTGTAGGCCAAACAAATTTTAGGACAGAGTGCACCTCATCAAGAGGAACATTTTTGATAAAAACCATCAGGTCATTCAAGGTCATTCAAGGTTGATTATGTGCCAAAAACTCCCAACTTATGCTAATTTTTGCAACAACTTCTAGTCACGAAGTCTGACATGGCTGGTATATTAGGACAAGTTGTGAATGGAGTAGGGACACATTTTCAAAAATAACCGTGATGTGATCCAAGGTCACCAAAGGTCATTTATGGATCAAAATGTGTTTTTTTTTTCTCAATAACTTTTGAAACTACCACTGACAGGGTCCGACATGGTTGATATTTTGGGACTAGCTGTGAATGGGGTAAGGGATCATTTCAAAACATAACGTTAATATGATCCAAGGTCAACAAAGGTCAATTAGGGGTCAAAAACTAGTATTTTTGCAATAACGTGAGAACCAAATGTCCCTCAAGGTTGGGATTTTAAGACAGAGTGCACATCATCAAGGGGAACATTTTTGATAAAAACCATTAGGTCATCCAAGGTCATTCAAGGTTGATTATGTGCCAAAAACTCCCAACTTATGCTAATTTTTGCAACAACTTCTAGTCACGTAGTCTGACATGGCTGGTATATTAGGACAAGTTGTGAATGGAGTAGGGACACATTTTCAAAGATAACCGTGATGTGATCCAAGGTCACCAAAGGTCATTTATGGGTCAAAATGTGTTTTTTTTTTCAATAACTTGTGAAACTACCATTGACGGGTCCGACATGGTTGATATTTTGGGACTAGTTGTGAATGGTAAGGGATCATTTCAAAACATAACGGTAATATGGTCCAAGGTCAACAAAGGTCAATTAGGGGTCAAAAACTAGTATTTTTGCTATAACGTGAGAACCAAATGTCCATCAAGGTTGGGATTTTAGGACAGAGTGCACATCATCAAGAGGAACATTTTTGATAAAAACCATTAGGTCATCCAAGGTCATTCAAGGTTGATTATGTGCCAAAAACTCCCAACTTATGCTAATTTTTGCAACAACTTCTAGTCACGAAGTCTGACATGGCTGGTATATTAGGACAAGTTGTGAATGAAGTAGGGACACATATTCAAAAATAACCGTGATGTGATCCAAGGTCACCAAAGGTCATTTATGGGTCAAAATGTGTGTTTTTCCCCGATAACTTGTGAAACTACCACAGACAGGGTTGAGAGTTACGCTATTGTAATACAATGGTCGAACTGCATTTGGGTAACCTTTGACCTCAGGTTGACCTCCAGTGACCTGTATTAGCTTCTTTCAAGTTGATTCTTTGAAGTTTCGTGGGCATATTCCAATCTAACTTGTCCATAAGTGGACTCCTCTGCAACCCTAATGTGCGAAGTTATTAAGAGATTTGGTTTGGTTTTGTAATACTTGGTGTATGGATTCATAACATTGAGTACAAGAACCCTATTGCTTTTGATGGAGGTGTGTATAACCACGTACAGTAGAATGACCTGTGTTAGCATGTCATAGTGTTATTGTAACAGCTAGTTCTGGTTATACTAACAAGCAGAAGTCTAGTGCATTAAAGTCATCGAAACCTCAATGCATTTTGCATTCTGGTTTAGCATGGTATTTTGTCAGTGCTCTTTTGATCTTGAATACTCGTCAGCTCCGTTAACTCGATTGTAATCGTAGTAACATTCACGCCTACTGATTCAACTACTTACTTAGTTTGGCAGATGCAATTAGCTAAATTTAGCTTATAGCCAATTACAAGCCTACAGTTGGCCACTGCGTAATAAAATACATATTGCCTACCTAACCGCACTCTATGGAATGTCACGAACTGTATGCACAACAACGTCGAAAACGTTCGTTCAATGAGTCGTCCTAAGTTGTTGCACGAACAGCATGTTATAAAGCTAAGCTAGCAATCGTACGTGATACGCACTTCCTATAAATAATTATTACACTGCTAATACACTGCGATAACGATATTTGTTTTTAGGCCACTGCATTTCTGGCTGTATTACAAAATATGAAAGTTTATATTGTCCATCAGTTAAGTTCATCAAATGTATTAAAGTCCAGACATTGGACAATAAACAAGAATCATCCTACTGGAAAACTTGTAAAAGAGCACTATGTTTCTCTTTCTGATATATTATGTAAAAGAACATGTAAAAGAATTTAAACAGGAAACAAAATCTGCTGATAATGATATCATATGATCAGGGCGTAGCCAGTATGTAGCACGATAGTGTCATTCAACACTCTACCCGCCGAAAAAGACTATAGGATCCGATCTTGTCAGTTTTTTAACATGTAGTTTAGAATCCGTTTACACAGATAATATTTCAGTTGAGAAAACACTTGAGAAATTTGCATCAGATGGCAATCGTCGGATAGCTCTCGCCTTCTCTTATGAGGCTAACTTAAACATTTACTAGCTACAGTTGTATCAAAGACATTTCTGGACTATCTTACTATCTTTGCATCTACAAGTATCAGAAGTTGAAAAGTAAGTAAGACTACTCTGTACATGTACCTTCAAGGGCGGAGGAACCGGGGGGCACAGGGGGCAAGTGCCCCCCCCACTTTTCCTCAGGTTAAAAATGTGCCCTTTTTCTACATAAAACTTGTACTCTTGATCACCTTATTAGGTCAGCGATATTTCAATAAGAGATCTAATCCTAATTTAGAACTATCAGGGGCGTAGCCAGTATGTAGCACTGTAGGCCCGGGCCTACACTTTTTTTGGCCAAGTTATCTTTTTATTAAAACACCCATAATTCAAATCCATAAGCTTGCTGGACGAGTTTAAGAGTCTAGACAGGAAAAACTATTGAAATGAACGTAGCAAGATTATGGCTAAATTAGGTGACCTATTCTTCTGTCATCTAGGCTGTCATTCATATCGCGTGCCGTTTCATTCAATACTCTACCCGCGGAAAAAGACTAGGATACGATCTTGTCAGTTTTTTAACATCTACTTAAGAACCCATTTACGCAGATAAAATTTCAGTTGAGATTCCACAGTCAAATAAGCCTATCGTTGATTAACAGACTTTATATGTATAGAGCTGCAGCACTTTGTTGCCTGTTGTTGTCACGATCGGCGTTCCAAGTTTCAAAACAGCCTTTTCGATAAACATTTACTAGCTACAGTTTTATCAAAGACAATTACTGGCTATGGTTGTATCAAAGACATTTCTGGCCTATCTTTGTATCTACAAGTATCAGAAGTTGAAAAGTAAGACTACTAAGACGGGGGGGGGGGGGGGGGCGTGGATGGAGTGATGTGTATACGCAAATAAGATAATACAATAAGATTTATAAAGGGTACTAAATATCAGGCTGCATCAGTCCAATCGAATTTCTGCAAAGTGCCCTTTGACGTCGGTGCCCCCCCCCCCAGATTAAAAGTGCTTCCGCCGCCCTTGTGTACCTTGCTAATTTTAATACATTATGTATTATTGAATTACGTACTATTTTAACTCGTTTTTTTGGGGGGTTTAAAAGTGATATTGAATGAGGTTTCTCAAGTTAGCAAGAGGCCAGGGAACCAGAATGAACATTCGGGAAGGGCTGTTTCCTGCCATCTGGGGGGTTTGTAAAACCAAAAATTTTCTTGTACGCTCCGCGCCAACCGATGGTGGCGCTCCGCTCAGATAGTCGTGCCTACAACTTTGAAAATCCATATCAATCGCAAAAAGTGCTCCCCCCCTTTCAAATTCCTGGCTACGTCGCTGATTGACGGGGAATCGAACCCCGGTCTCCAGCGTGGCAGGCGCGAATTCTACCACTGAACCATCAATGCTATATATACCTCTACTCTCTTTAACATCATTTCAGGCTGTTTGTTTTGTACGGTATTCGAGATTTAAACAAAATAAATGTCAACTTTAAAGAGGAGGTATACATCTTGCATTGACGGGGAATCGAACCCCGGTCTCCCGCGTGGCAGGCGAGAATTCTAACACTGAACCATCAATGCAATATATAACTTTGCTCTCTTTTGCCTCATTTCAGACTGTTTTTGTCCGGTATTCGAGATTAAAACAAAATAAATGTCAACTTTAAAAAGGAGGTATACATCTTGCATTGACGGGGAATCGAACCCCGGTCTCCCGCGTGGCAGGCGAGAATTCTACCACTGAACCATCAATGCAATATATAACTTTGCTCTCTTTTACCTCATTTCAGGCTGTTTATTTTTCCGGTATTCGAGATTAAAACAAAATAAATGTCAACTTTAAAGAGGAGGTATACATCTTGCATTGACGGGGAATCGAACCCCGGTCTCCCGCGTGGCAGGCGAGAATTCTAACACTGAACCATCAATGCAATATATAACTTTGCTCTCTTTTGCCTCATTTCAGACTGTTTTTGTCCGGTATTCGAGATTAAAACAAAATAAATGTCAACTTTAAAAAGGAGGTATACATCTTGCATTGACGGGGAATCTAACCCCGGTCTCCCGCGTGGCAGGCGAGAATTCTACCACTGAACCATCAATGCAATATATAACTTTGCTCTCTTTTACCTCATTTCAGGCTGTTTATTTTTCCGGTATTCGAGATTAAAACAAAATAAATGTCAACTTTAAAAAGGAGGTATACATCTTGCATTGACGGGGAATCGAACCCCGGTCTCCCGCGTGGCAGGCGAGAATTCTACCACTGAACCATCAATGCTTTATATAACTTTGCTCTCTTTTACCTCATTTCAGGCTGTTTATTTTTCCGGTATTCGAGATTAAAACAAAATAAATGTCAACTTTAAAAAGGAGGTATACATCTTGCATTGACGGGGAATCGAACCCCGGTCTCCCGCGTGGCAGGCGAGAATTCTACCACTGAACCATCAATGCTTTATATAACTTTGCTCTCTTTTACCTCATTTCAGGCTGTTTATTTTTCCGGTATTCGAGATTAAAACAAAATAAATGTCAACTTTAAAAAGGAGGTATACATCTTGCATTGACAGGGAATCGAACCCCGGTCTCCCGCGTGGCAGGCGAGAATTCTACCACTGAAACATCAATGCTATATATACCTCTACTCTCTTTTACATCATTTCAGACTGTTTGTTCCGTATGGTATTCGAGATTAAAACAAAATAAATGTCAACTTTAAAAAGGAGGTATACATCTTGCATTGACGGGGAATCGAACCCCGGTCTCCCGCGTGGCAGGCGAGAATTCTAACACTGAACCATCAACGCTATATATAACTTTTCTCTCTTTTACATCATTTCAGACTGTTTGTTCTGTCCGGTATTCGAGATTAAAACAAAATAAATGTCAACTTTAAAAAGGAGGTCTACATCTTGCATTGACGGGGAATCGAACCCCGGTCTCCCGCGTGGCAGGCGAGAATTCTAACACTGAACCATCAATGCTTTATATAACTTTGCTCTCTTTTACCTCATTTCAGACTGTTTGTTCTGTCCGGTATTCGAGATTAAAACAAAATAAATGTCAACTTTAAAAAGGAGGTATACATTTTGCATTGACGGGGAATCGAACCCCGGTCTCCCGCGTGGCAGGCGAGAATTCTACCACTGAACCATCAATGCTATATATAACTTTGCTCTCTTTTACCTCATTTCAGACTGTTTGTTTTGTCCGGTATTCGAGATTAAAACAAAATAAATGTCAACTTTAAAAAGGAGGTATACATTTTGCATTGACGGGGAATCTAACCCCGGTCTCCCGCGTGGCAGGCGAGATTCTACCACTGAACCATCAATGCTTTATATAACTTTGCTCTCTTTTACCTCATTTCAGGCAATTTGTTTTGTCCGGTATTCGAGATTAAAACAAAATAAATGTCAACTTTAAAAAGGAGGTATACATCTTGCATTGACGGGGAATCGAACCCCGGTCTCCCGCGTGGCAGGCGAGAATTCTACCACTGAACCATCAATGCTTTATATAACTTTGCTCTCTTTTACCTCATTTCAGACTGTTTGTTTTGTACGGTATTCGAGATTAAAACAAAATAAATGTCAACTTTAAAAAGGAGGTATACATTTTGCATTGACGGGGAATCGAACCCCGGTCTCCCGCGTGGCAGGCGAGAATTCTACCACTGAACCATCAATGCTATATATAACTTTGCTCTCTTTTACCTCATTTCAGACTGTTTGTTTTGTCCGGTATTCGAGATTAAAACAAAATAAATGTCAACTTTAAAAAGGAGGTATACATCTTGCATTGACGGGGAATCGAACCCCGGTCTCCCGCGTGGCAGGCGAGAATTCTACCACTGAACCATCAATGCAATATATAACTTTGCTCTCTTTTACCTCATTTCATTCCGTTTTTTTTAGACTGTCGGTTATAGGCCTAGCTATTTATTGACCGTGAAAACACGAAAAAAAATTATGCATATTTAGTAGTTAGAATTCAACAGAATCAAATGCTGCATGTTCAACAATCGTTTGATACAACATTAAAAATGTATAACATGTATTATAAACGGTAAAAAGGATTTACGTTTTGCATTGGTGGGGGAATTTAACTCCGGTCTCCGGCATGACAAGCGAAAAATTGAAATGCTCTGTTCTACCATGTTTTACCTCCATGGTTCTACACACAATAATCTTACTATTTAATACATTTGGAAAAACATGGAATTGAACGGACTCCTTTTGAAAACTTGGTGAAGTCTTTCCTAAATTTTTGCATTGTGTTTTCCAGTCTATTTCCTGTCGTTGATTTACTTGTTTACATTACATAAACAGTGACAAAGTTCTATGGAGGTTCCTCCCCTGCCGTTTTCACGGTTTTACCGACTGAAACTAACGCATGATCTATTGAAGCCTATATGTAAGGTCAATGTGATATAGGGATTGAAAAATTACTAATGCTGGACAACTCGAACGTAGAACTTGACGGCTATTCCAAACGACTGGCTGGAATTTGTTTGGGCCTCAGATGTAAAAGTGGGGAGGTGATTACTTTGTACTTGGGAGTGGGAGTGGGAGGGGGGGGGGTGGAAGGCAGAACCAGAATTAAGACTACAATACTATTGTTGACGATAGTTCAACTGAAAAGCAATAGACACATGAATGTGTATGTTGAGTGAAATGAATGATATTGTTGACATATTCGAGACTATGAATTAAATTGGTTTCTCTGCAGTAACCAACACAACATTGTAACACTAAACATTCATTGAGACACTTATAATCCCTTTACACATCTATTTAGACAATGGGTTGTTGGCGCCCTCACTATGATCATTGCGTTTAGTCACTGCTATGATGAATATATTCCTGCATCTGGACGAGCGCCCCTACAAAAAGAACCGCACAATTTCTAAGAGATTTATTTACTGGGCTGTACTGCCATAAAGTTGTCTATATTGGCCACAAACTTGAGCATGGTAAAAGCTTAGGTAGTGTCATGTACAACAAAAAATAAAAAAATGTAAGTAAACTATTGCGCCACCGCGATGTCAAATAACTGTTTCCAACGATATACAATCGAGCCACAGTTTGATCCTTATATTTACACACATGATTAAACATCCTGGGTAAATCAAATACTTATGATTACGATGGACCTTGAGGTAAGGTGCACTGTCAAGCTAAAAGAAAGATTAAATTGGAGTAAAATCGACCAGAAAATTAAATAGGTTTCACTAGTTTTAATTGACTGTACGTTCGTACTAGTCCTCGGAGTACAAAACTAGTTTCCTACTAAGAACATAAAGTCTTATTTAGATCTGTTGTTGTGTCATAATCTCTGATATAACAAATCTGTTTTTTTTTTCTCACTTTTTTTCCCCTCCAGATTTCAAGTTAGCTTAACATTGCGGCACATCATCATGTATACATCAGCTTATCATGTAATATGATAAAGCTCCCCCCTCCCCCCATCCTCCCCAGATATGAACGCTCGCTTTTTGCACTCTAACCGGTGGTGGTCGAAACAGTGAAATATAATTATGGGCATAATTTTAGTCTCGTTAATCTTTAATTAACCTTTCACAAACCTCACTTTTCCAAAATAATTTTGGCCAGTATAATACATATTTCGCTTCCAATCCACTGTTATCTACGGAGAAAGTCAAGAAGCAGAAGCACATTATCACCCCCAATAAGAGTGCCCTTCATGTTCCCGTTATAATCAAGAAATTTCGTCCCCTATTATCACATATTCGAACAAATCATACTACCGTCAGGATTTTGTAGCAACCGCTACTACATGC
Source organism: Apostichopus japonicus (assembly GCF_037975245.1). NCBI lineage: Eukaryota > Metazoa > Echinodermata > Holothuroidea > Aspidochirotida > Stichopodidae > Apostichopus > Apostichopus japonicus. The sequence goes on from NC_092571.1 coordinate 18,994,476, forward strand.
CAGCTCTTCGAGTGAGTTATATGCATACACTGTCTCTGATCAGTGGACACACAACAGTATAAGGGATAAACCAGAAGCAGACATCATGCTCGTTACGTCTCATCCGATCTTCCGGTTCTTACTCTGGTAATACCACTGATCGCAAAGAAACATCTAAATTTAGGACACATCGTATTGGATGTTTTGGTAAGTTCTGTTGTAATAGATTTTACACTTGCTACTTGCTAAGAAACCGTAATCCATTTAGTTTTTTGATCGTGATACCAATACAATGAACACTAACGTTACAGCTGTTCCAACTTATGTTTTGGTATAATCTGGTCCTATGCCTAACGCTAACCTAGGGCTGCTGGCTGCATATACGTTAGTGTGTTGTAATAATGTTCGGAGGCATGCAGATATAACGTTAGGTCAGCATATACAGTAGACTAAATTCTGTGTTTGGAGAGAAGGTAGGCCTAGGCCTATTTGTGTACATTTATTGCATGACAGGGATATATTATCATTATCTTGCATTGCCCAATACAACCCTATCCTGGCAGTAATATATGATACAATCTTAAGTCATTAACTAGGCCTGTTGAGAATTGAATAGTCCCTAAATATATATATAGGCCTACCTGGAGATCACAATTATTACTGGTAGCACTAGCAGCACACCTTATGTGAAACACATGAGATCTACCAACACAGATTAAGTTGAACTGCAATAGTGTATCATTATGTTATTAATTATTTGAAACTATATCCCAGGAGTATCTTACATGTTGGACCATTGGGTATGATGGTATATGATAAATTTGCGATAGTAAGGGCAATAATGTTCTGTTCAAGGCTAACAGTAATGACTATCTCGCTGATTTTGCTCTTTGGTTTATTTATACCCTTCAACTATGTAATTTTAGTTGATGGTTTGAGCAAATTCCGCTGTAAAGAGAGAGAATTATACTGTCAAACTGCTTAAAGTGGGGAAAAATTCCATGAATTTGTGCATGCATTGAAGTTTACTGTATAATTTGGCTAAAGGTGTGAAATAAATCACGAAACCATTACCACATGTGTAGACCAGGGAACTGTGGAAATCTAGACCTTGTTAAGATGGTAATGGATTAAACTCAGAAGAAGCCTTGACAAATTTTATTGAAAAGTACTTGCCATTTGGCAACCACCACTAAAAATCTACTCACCAAAATGCAAAATTTACTCCCCACTGTAACTGATGTTCAAGTCTCCATAGTACAGATCTACAACGTCAATACTTTCTGTAAACTAAGGTTAGGCAGATACTTGGTGCTATGTAATTGCACATTGAAAATTGTATTTTTGTGCAGTATGAAAATGAAACTTTTCCACCAAAAGTACGTGATGAACAAAGTGAAACATGTCACAGAATCATTAATAAGCAGCTAGGCCTACTGTAGTGTCTCCAAAAACAATCTGCAAAACTACCTACAAAGTTAGCTCAGCATCTGTAACATTAGGGCTTCTCTAGTACTAGGCATACACTATAATGTAGCTAGGTGTGCACGAGTCCTAAGCATATATCTCACTGCAACTATGGGCCCCTACTCAATTAGTGCAACTTTGTACACTTTCCAATTATTTATCTGGTCTTTTAGCTGCAGGATGTTTCTCGAAAAATGTCACTATTACTCCATTACACTGCCTAAATCAAAACCATCTTTTACACAATGAAAATTTAAGGTTCACAAAGCATCTATCTTCCGCTAGCAACCGGTGTTGAGTGAAAATCCAAACATTCTTTGCAAAAAATCATGGTAGCGATAACAGCATACTTATCTCAAGACTCCCTAAATTGTTGTTATATATTGCAAATAACAACCGATGGCATGTAGAAAATGCCTCAAGAAATAATTTAGGAGGTATTTGGCCACCTTAAGTTTATTATTATTCTGTCATGAAACATCTTTTCTTCATGTTTTTGTGTCAACGAACCCTTGTTAGTGTATGGCACAGTGAATGAAACCTACCCAACTCGGCAGTGCCTCGCTTTGTCAGCGAAATTGTTTTACCAAAATGACAGATTATTGTGGATTTGATTTTCTGCAAACATTAACTCTACTAATGGGGTCTTGTGTCATTAACTTATGAATTTTAATTTGTGAAACTAGGAATAAAGTGTTTTTTTTACAACTTGTTAAAGTTTTGTTTAAAGTAGTAATTTAATGCTCTTATTGTTTAACTTCAGATGGGGATGTCTGCATGCTTATTGTTAGTTGTCTACTTGGGCTGCTAGTACTATACCCTACTGTGTAGGGGTTGCCTGCGCATAACCATGTTGTCATGATATCGATGTTCAATTAACTTTTTAATTGGTTGAGTAATTAATATGTAAAACACAACATTTATGAATGCCTTTAAAACACATTACGTACTTCATAAGCTTAAATTGTTATATTAGATTTTAAATGATGTAATCGCTGTACATTTATAATTGCTCCGTGAAGTTCGTGAACAACATCCGCACATGTATGAAAACCGGGTACATAATGCACATGCAGATAGCGAACCATTTTACACAGTTTAAATCCCTTGTGATTGGTCAATGACATAAATCAGTTTACAACTTAAACTTTCTTCAATTTCACCAAGGTACTGCAGCTTTCATCATTCTGTGCAATATTTGTAACGATAATCTTGCTAATGTTGGGGTCTGACTAGCCAACAGTCTCTGTAATGGAATGTTGTTACCACTGCACCTTGTTGATTGTTATGATTTATTTGTTTTCAAACAAATTTAATCATCTGCTGGATTGGAAGAAAGTTTGGTTCTTTGAGAAGCAGTTGCGGTTGTTTTTGAAAAGAAAGAAAGAAAGATGTTCTTTCAAAAATGGGTTTTGTTATGTTTTGCTAATGTCTAGTTGTGAGTGTGTACTTTGGTTTTGTTTCTCAAAAAAAATGTTAGCGTCCGTGGGACGCAAGCAATTTTAAAGATTTTGCGTCCCTGGCTAAAACATTGCATCCCGATGCAGAATCCTCAGGTGATCATAACAATGCTGCTTCGCCCTAAACTAGGGAAGAGTGTAAACTTTAATGGCCAGAGAATCTAGAGTCTAGCCTTGATTAAGTTAATTTCGCATATTAACATCCGTAGACAGTCGTCATAAAGTCTGTAGCATGTTGTAGTTATTGGTATACTTATTAAGTTGTTAAAAGTTATGTTCAGTTCTTTGTGAGTTTTGTGGAAGCGTAAACTTAGAAAGAGCAATTTAAGTTCCCGTTGAGGATTTCACAAGCCATTTGGCTTTAGCTTGAGCAGGACATTACAAAAAGTTAACTCTCCTCTACGCCAAAAGTTAATGTTTGTTCGGGAATTTTATGGTGGCAAAATTGTTATAACAGGTATACAGTACATTATGTTCCATATTTTTAATGAGACAGCGAAATGTATTATAAGTGATCTGAGGAGCAACTTAACCTTTTGCCAAAGAGAATGCCTAATTACACCAACCGGGTTACATGCAACAAGAAGAGGAAAACACTTGTTTTCTTTTGATACCTCAACTATGTTTGTTTCATACTTAATCTGCATTATAAGGTATTAAGAGGAAGAATGCAGGCCATGCTTGCCAAAAATCTTCTAAATTAATATGTGTTTAATGTTTGACACAGTCATAAACGTCTACAAAAAATACTGTAACTTGTTGTTAGCAAGAACAAGTTTTTTAACATTGACAGACTATTATTGTATCGTAATATTCCTAGCACCCCAATAAACTGCAAAAAATTATGGTTTCTAGTTCAACCAGATTTATAAAATGAGCATTTCTGTGGAATAGAATGAGTGTCATCCACAGTAATCTGCATAATCACTGGATGAAAAAAGTTGGGCATTTCCAGTATAAATATAAAATATAAATAGGAGTAAACAGTTAACAGAGAGAGGGAGAGAGAGAGATAAGAATAAGAAAAAAAAAAAACACAACTGCAACACACAGAGGAAAGACAGGGTTCTGATCATTGACTTTCTTAAAGTTTTAAAAATAAACCTTTTTTTACACCGTTACAAAAAAAGGTAATGTATTTCAAAGTCTGTGCTCAGAAATAGACCTTAAATATAAACCAGTTTGTGCTACAGAGCTGTGCCATAAGTTTATATGTTTCTTACTTGTAGTTGACAACATAAAAGCATATTACACCAACTCTCCAAACAGGTAAGAAAAAAATGCCAAAAATATTTCACAGTAACCATTGAAAAGAAATGTTGTTGCCATGCCCACCTGCCAACACCAAAAGGAGAAAAAAAAAATAAAAACTAACACAATGCTTAAATCCGTGAGTGATTTTATATACTTAAAGAAAAACAAAACATTTGGTGGTTTTCCTGATGTCATTTCAAAAGTAGTTGCTAAAATTTGTCCTGAAGTACACCATTGAATAGATAAATAAAAAATATATAAAACAAAACTTTACCAAAATGCATTATAGATCTACAATGCATTTATGTGTTAATTTACAGGTGATAATAGTGCGTTTAAGGTATAATTTCAGAAATAAGTGCAGGAATATGACGCTGGTTTTACATGGAAATTTAACATAAAAATATCATTATTTATATTTTCATGCTTTACGTGGACCAAGCACATGCCCATAGGATTTTTATAGTACTTTTATAGTGATAAATTAAAATTAGATGATTCCTTAAACACATTTCTGTGTTTCTTTATGTAAGCGACCAGTAAGATGATTTTTTAAGGCTCAAAAAACATAAAGTTTTTTGGAATAATGGTACTGTAGGGATTTCTTATTTTGAAAGTAGAAGTAAGTTACATGTTTCCTTACTTTTCTGTTGTTAAAAGATCTGTTTATGAGGAAAACCAAAACAGTATGTTCCTATTGATTGTATGCCAAAAGACCTATTGTCATATGCAAACAATACTTTTCTAGACAAAACAGGTTTTTATGATTGGAAGATTTCCCCAAACACCCCTGCCAATATCCTGTCCCTTATTAGCTGTCACTTTCTGTTTGCTCCTTAGTTTAGCAACCCTCTTTTATTTATCTTTTTGTTTTGTTATGATTATTCAATAGTGTTAAAGAGTTCCTGCATTTATAGGAGAAGTAACGAGGGAGACTATTATTTTAAAGTACACGGTTTTAATTAAGTCTGAACTTGTAATCACTAAAGTGGTTTCTCTATATGATTGGGTGGGGGGGGGGATTGAATGAAGAATCTTAATCTGAAAACTTTCATGGCAATTTTTCAGAACACAAAGAACTTCTAACTTTGTTCCGCCCCCCCCCTCACTTTCTGACTCCGCAATTGATTTAATGTAAGCACCAATTTCAAATAAATAGTCTAGCCTTTTGCAGAATTTTAAATGTCTCTTGTAGATGGAGGTCATTGACTGTATTTATACTAGTCTTACAACTAGTTTACAGTGCTAGCAACCCCTACATTCTAACAACTGTAGAAAATACTTCATTTTATTGCATAACATGTTATTTCCAACCAGCCCCCTAAGGTTGAAAGCTTGAGACCACAGGAAGTAACTAGGGGCCCATTCGGTGCCAATCAAATCCTCTTTAAACTGGAAACAATTGCCTGCAGAAAAACAGAAACAGGTGGAGAAGCATTAATAAAATCTGAATGTGACCCTAGACAAAAAGTTAAATAAGACTTTCAAAACTTACAGCTATTTATTCAAGTGGAAAATCATGAGAAAAGTATATTATTGATGCATAATGGCTCTGGAAGTAGAGGAAAAGATTGGAAATAAAATAGAAAAGAAAAGTAGTTCCATAATAATCTGTCATTTAAAACTTGTTTATCCCTTTGAGGAATATTTTGAGTTATTTCCATTATTTAAGACCTTATTTACAGATCAAACTTAGACAAGAGGTATTTCTTAAAATTGATGGCATTATCAGGGCCTGCTGTGGAAACACTGGCTTACCTGTTTACCACACCAGCCATTCTAAAGTTTGATTATCCGCCTCAAACTTTTATTCAAAGTACACACCCGGAGGAAAAAAACAAAGAACCTAAACTTCTGGCTATTTTAGAACTTTTTTGATAAAACTTGATTTGCTGATTCCGTTCCCTGGAAGCATTTACGGACTTTGATCAGGAAGTGGAATACTGTTGATGTTTCAAGAAGGAATCAATATAAGAGATGTCATATGTTTATATTCTCATCATTTATTCACTTCCTATCCATCCTCTCACTGACTCTCTGCCTCTCGTTCGTGATTGGAAGTTATCCACTGAGCACTGCTTGTACGTCTCAGTTGTACATCGTTGTTTCAAGTTGACTTTATCTTCTGTCTTAATTGTGAGAGATCTTGTGGAGACTTCATCTCAGCAGTTAAAATTATTCTTATCAAACCAAAGTCTTCTCACTTTGGAAAGTTACAAGAAGGTAGGTGGTCTTTCCTTTGAACTTTTTATTAATAACAGTGATTAAATCTCAGAATAAAGTAACTGATTAAAAAAAATAATGGGGGAGGGGAAGGGGGAGGAGGCCGGGCACTAACATACTAGCTGACCTTTTACTATTTGGATGATGGTACCTGTGATGCTGATTCGTCACATTGTCAAGAAAGTTTGTGATAGGTCTGTCCTCTATCTCCATACTCCTAGTTAACACACTGAGCCCAATCATAAACCTTTTGAATTCTGCTCAATTGATACAAGACTGTTGACGCACCCCTACACCACTCACTCCCCAACCCCCACCCACACCCTGCTTCACTCCCCCACAAACACATTGAATGGATTATTTTACAGTATGGTCTCTGTTTATAGTTTCTATATATATATATTGGCTCAACAATTTTTAAGTACTCGTGAAGAGTCATGTTGTTTTCTGCATTCATATAATCAGATACTGTAATATAATATTACTGGGTGGAATATCTTGTAAACATCACAACAGGAAGTGTCACATCCTCTTGTAGGAACAAGAGATAATTTTAAGCTTTTTGTTTGGTAGATTGTCTGTCAAGGACATGATCAAGGGGACTCGCAATAGGTGAATATACTATGATAAGCATACTTCAACAAGAAACTGCCATGATTCTGTTTCCATTTTGAAATTCTCTTGTTTCAGACTATAGAGTAGAACAATGGAGTCTTACATAGTGTAAATGTTGAATCTTTGCTCTGTATTAATTATGTGTATTTACATTGTTCAAAATGCCATGCAAAGATAGTTTAAGTCACTGAAAATGAGTTGCAAATGATAACTAAAATGTTATCTTGGATTAATTTGAAAGAATACATGATCATTGCTCAAAGTTGAATAATCATCACCTGTTTGAAGATAAACATTTCTGTAGTTCATACCGTATTATTGATTTCAGATTCACATTTTGTGAGCTCACATTACTGTCTGTCAAGGTTATGGCATCAGATGTTGTCACAAACTTTTCAATTTTTTTCCAACTACAAGCTGATATGCCAACAGGCACATAACTTCGAAACCAGTCTTTTGAAGTGTGGTCAATCACCTTTGACCCTTTATGGACAGAGCTTCCCTCCCTTGAGGCCCCTCAGTGAGCACACACATGTTTATTAAGGATACTTTGCACAGTAGAAAGTGCACTGCTCCTTGGTGCTTCCAGTTGTTTGTGCAAACAATTATATTGTTTGAACTTTAAAGAATAAAATCTACCCCCTTAACTGGCATTAAATTTTTTTAAACTTTTACACCATTCAAAGATAGAGCAACACATTGATCAGAAAAACCCTGTGGTCAGAAACTATAATGAGGCGGAACTTTGGTTAAGTTCAGGTTACCGCACAAAGCAATAATTGGAGGAAATGATCAAACTTATGTTAAATACCAGCAAAGAAAAACTTTCAAAAAGAAAGTGACCTACTGTAGAGTACTTGATGGCGAATAGCATTGTCAAGCCTAGCTCATTGTAAAGACTAGCATTGTAAAGCCTAGCATTGTAAAGCCTAGCTCATTGTAA